>NC_139989.1:86422755-86689196 GCF_964263955.1 Coregonus lavaretus
AAGTCCAGGTATCATTGTGTACTCTCCACCATGTTCCACACTGTAGCGGTAAGCAGAAGAACAGACAGTCATTGAGGGATACACCTGAACACACACACACACACACACACACACACACACACACACACACACACACACACACACACACACACACACACACACACACACACACACACACAGTCAGCATATAACTTTGTCCAAGTGTGTGTGTGTGTGTGTCCAGTGTTTGTGTGTCCAGTGTATGTATGTGTGTGTGTGTGTGTGTCCAGTGTGTGTGTGTGTGTGTGTCCAGTTTGTGTGTGTCCAGTGTGAGTGTGATCGTGTGTCCAGAGTGCGTGTGTGTCCAGTGTGTGTGTGTCCAGTGTGTGTGCTTGTGTCCAGTGTGTGTGTGTCCAGTGTATGTATGTGTGTGTGTGTGTGTGTCCAGTTTGTGTGTGTCCAGTGTGAGTGTGTGTGTGTGTGTATGTGTGTCCAGTGTGTGTGTGTGTCCAGTGTATGTGTGTGTGTCCAGTGTGTGTGTGTGGGTTTGTGTCCAGTGTGTTTGTTTGTGTGTGTATGTGTGCGTGTGTGTGTGTGTGTGTATGTGTGTCTAGTGTGTTTTCTTCCAGTTTGTGTGTGTGTGGGTGGGTGAGTGTGTGTGAGTGTGTGTGTGCGTGTGTGTTCAGTGTGTGTGTGTGTGTGTGTCCAGTGTGTGTGTTTGTGTGTCTCCAGTGTGTGTGTGTGTGTGTGTGTCCAGTGTTTGTGTGTGTGTGTGTGTGCATGTGTGTATGTCCAGTGTGTGTGTGTGTCCAGCATGTGTGTGTGTGTCTAGTGTGTTTTTTCCAATGTGTGTGTGTGTGTGTCCAGTGTGTTTTTTCCCCCAATTTTGTGTGAATGACTGATTTTGTGTGTGGGTGGATCCAGTGTGTTAGTGTGTGTGTGTCCAGTTTGTGTGAGTGTGTGTGTGTGTGTGTGTGTGTGTGTGTGTGTCCAGTGTGCGTGTGTGTGTGTGTCCAGTGTCTGTGTCCATTTGTGAGTGTGTGTGTGTGTCCAGTGTGAGTGTGTGTGTGTGTGTGATCCAGTGTGTGTGTGTGTGTGTGTGTGTTTGTCCAGAGTGTGTGTTTCCAGTGTGTGTGTTTCCAGTGTGTGTGTGTTTCTCCAGTTGTGTGTGTGTGTGTGTGTCCAGCGTGTGTGTGCGTGTGTGTGTCCAGTGTGAGTGTGTGTATTTGTCCTTTGTGAGTTTTTGTGTTTGTGTGTGTGTTTGTCCAGTGTGTGTTTTCAGTGTGTGTGTGTCCAGTGTGTGTGTGTGTCCAGTGTGTGTGTGTGTGTGTGTATGTGTCCAGTGTTTGTGTGTGTGTGTCCAGTGTTTGTGTGTGTGTGTGTCCAGTGTTAGTGTGTGTGTGTGTCCAGTGTGTGTGTGTCCTGTGTGTGTGTGTGTGTTTGTGTCCAGTGTGAGTGTGTGTGTGTGTTTGTGTGTGTGTGAGTGTGTTTGTCCAGTGTGTGTGTGTGTGTGTGTGTGTCCAGTGTGTATGTGTGTGTGTGTTTGTGTGTGTGTGTGTCCAGTGTGTGTGTGTGTGTGCGTGTGTCCATTGTGTGTGTGTGTGTGTGTGTTTGTGTGTGTGTGTGTGTCCAGTGTGAGTGTGTGTGTCCAGTGTGTTTTTGTTTCCTGTGTGTGTGTGTGTGTGTGTCCAGAATGTGTGTGTGTGTGTCTGTCCAGTGTGTATGTGTTTCCTTTGTGTGTGTGTCTGGGGCCACTGTGTGTGTGTGACCAGTGTGTGTGTGTCTGTGTCATTTGTGTGTATATGTCCAGTGTGTGTGTGTCACACACACACACACACCATTCACACACAAACTGGACACACACACACACTCACACACACCACATACACACACCACACACACACAATCTGGACACACACACACACACATACACACACACACACAGACACACACACACACACACACACACACACACACAAACACACACAGTCTTTATATAACTTAGTCCAAGTGGTGGTCAGAATGTTTGTCTTAACTAGCCTGATAACTCCAACATGTCTGATATGAACATTGACATAAACCCTCTACATACTTGAGTTTCTCCAGTCTGCAGTGTGGATCCTCCAGTCCAGCAGAGAGCAGTCTGACTCCTGAGTCTCCTGGGTGATTGTAGCTCAGGTCCAGCTCTCTCAGGTGTGAGGGGTTTGACTTCAGAACTGAGACCAGAGAAGCACAGCCTTCCTCTGTGACTAGACAGCCTGACAGCCTGCAAAGAGTCAAATAATAATAATAATAATAATAATAATATGCCATTTAGCAGACGCTTTTATCCAAAGCGACTTACAAATCATATTAAAACCACACTGCTATTCTTTGGAGGTGAAAATATATATTTTCAACATATTCAGATACATCAGAGTCCTGATACCTGCCATATCTATTCATATATGGATGTTTTATTATTAGAAATGACAAATTATCAAAGTATTGCTTGTAGAGAGAAAAATAGAATCATTTTAAAACCACCCTGCTATTCTTTGGTTTTGAGTAATTATCTTTCTAAGTTGGTAGATAACATGTTTCTAAACACTACTAAAGTAATCCTGATGATGCCATGATTAAGAAAAATTATGAATGAATCATGAATAATAATGAATGAGAAAGTTACAGAGGCTACAACAAAACATGCTAACCTCTCACCATTAACATCAAATAAAAGGTGACATTATATACTGTTGCCTAATATGAAACATTCTATCTCAAATCCAAATTGCTGGAGCATAGCACCAAATGTAAAACTGTAAGCTTCACTGTCCAAACACATGCAGTGAGGGAAAAAAGTATTTGATCCCCGGCTGATTTTGTACGTTTGCCCACTGACAAAGAAATGATCAGTCTATCATTTTAACGGTAGGTTTATTTGAACAGTGAGAGACAGAATAACAACACAAATATCCAGAAAAGCTCATGTAAAAAATGTTATAAATTGATTTGCATTTTAATGAGGGAAATAATTATTTGACCCCCTCTCAATCAGAAAGATTTCTGGCTCCCAGGTGTCTTTTATAAAGGTAACGAGCTGAGATTAGGAGCACACTCTTAAAGGGAGTGCTCCTAATCTCAGTTTGTTACCTGTATAAAAGACACCTGTCCACAGAAGCAATCAATCAATCAGATTCCAAACTCTCCACCATGGCCAAGACCAAAGAGCTCTCCAAGGATGTCAGGGACAAGATTGTAGACCTACACAAGGCTGGAATGGGCTACAAGACCATCACCAAGCAGCTTGGTGAGAAGGTGATAACAGTTGGTGCGATTATTCGCAAATGGAAGAAACACAAAATAACTGTCAATCTCCCTTGGCTTGGGGCTCCATGCAAGATCTCACCTCGTGGAGTTGCAATGATCATGAGAACGGTGAGGAATCAGCCCAGAACTACACGGGAGGATCTTGTCAATGATCTCAAGGCAGCTGGGACCATAGCCACCAATAAATAAATTGGTAACACACTGCGCTGTGAAGGACTGAAATCCTGCAGCGCCCGCAAGGTCCCCCTGCTCAAGAAAGCACATATACAGACCCGTCTGAAGTTTGCCAATGAACATCTGAATGATTCAGAGAAGAACTGGGTGAAAGTGTTGTGGTCAGATGAGACCAAAATCGAGCTCTTTGCCATCAACTCAACTCGCCGTGTTTGGAGGACGAGGAATGCTGCCTATGACCCCAAGAACACCATCCCCACCGTCAAACATGGAGGTGGAAACATTATGCTTTGGGGGTGTTTTTCTGCTAAGGGGACAGGACAACTTCACCGCATCAAAGGGACGATGGACGGGGCCATGTACCGTCAAATCTTGGGTGATAACCTCCGTCCCTCAGCCAGGGCATTGAAAATGGGTCATGGATGGGTATTCCAGCATGACAATGACCCAAAACACACGGCCAAGGCAACAAAGGAGTGGCTCAAGAAGAAGCACATTAAGGTCCTGGAGTGGCCTAGCCAGTCTCCAGACCTTAATCCCATAGAAAATCTGTGGAGGGAGCTGAAGGTTCGAGTTGCCAAACGTCAGCCTCGAAACCTTAATGACTTGGAGAAGATCTGCAAAGAGGAGTGTGTCAAAATCCCTCCTGAGATGTGTGCAAACCTGGTGGCCAACTACAAGAAACGTCTGACCTCTGTGATTGCCAATAAGGGTTTTGCCACCAAGTACTAAGTCATGTTTTGCAGAGGGGTCAAATACTTATTTCCCTCATTATAATGCAAATCAATTTATAACATTTTTGACATGCGTTTTTCTGGATTTTTTTGTTGTTATTCTGTCTCTCACTGTTCAAATAAACCTACCATTAAAATTATAGACTGATCATGTCTTTGTCAGTGGGTAAACGTACAAAATCAGCATGGGATCAAATACTTTTTTCCCTCACTGTATGGTGTGGACTATGTGTGCCTGGTAAACACATGTGGATCTGGTGAACAGTTATCACTTGTTGAAAAACTACAGGAATACTGACCTCAGAGTCTCCAGTTTACAGTGGGGATCCCCCAGTCCAGCAGAGAGCAGCTTCACTCCTGAATCCTTCAGGTCATTGTTACTCAGATCCAGCTCTCTCAGGTGTGAGGGGTTTGACTTCAGAGCTGAGACCAGAGAAGCACAGCCTTCCTCTGTGACTAGACAGCCTGACAGCCTGCAAATAGTCAAATCATATTAAAACCACACTGCTATTCTTTGGTGGTGAAAATAGTGGCAGTATATTTTTTCAAAATGTTCAGATATGTCAGTGTCCTGAAACCTGCCATATCTATTTATAAATGTATCCTTATTAAAAATTAAAAATGATCAAAGTATTGCTTGTAGAGAGAAAAATATAAAGTACAAATATTTGAGTAGACTGACGAGAGCAGTTTAAAAAGCAGTATCAGTCAAAAGACAGACAGTGAGGTATCAGATTTAGATTGTATTGAGTATACAGTCCACACCATATCTATTTTGACAGTGAAGCTAACATTTTAAATGTGGCTCTATACTCCAGCATTTTGGATTTGAGATCAAATGTGTCATATAAGGTGACAGTATATAATGTCACCTTTTATTTGAGGGTATTTTAATACATATCTGTTTCACCGTTTAGAAATGAAAGCACTTTATGTATCTAGTCCCCCTATTTGAAGAAGTCATAAGTATTCTGACCAATTCACTTATAGTGTATTAAAGTAGTCAAAAGTTTAGTATTTGGTCTGTCGTAGAATTACAACATTATGTTAATCACACCTTTACAGTAGGTTGCGAAAGTATTCTCAATTGGATTGAGGTCTGGGCTTTGACTAGGCCATTCCAAGACATGTAAATGTTTCCCCTTAAACCACTCGAGTGTATGCTTAGGGTCATTGTCCTGCTGGAAGGTGAACCCTCAAGAATTTCCCTGTATATAGCACCATCCATCATTCCTTCAATTCTGACCAGTTTCCCAGTCCCTGCCGATGAAAAACATCCCCACAGCATGATGCTGCCACCACCATGCTTCACTGTGGGGATGGTGTTCTCGGGGTGATGAGAGGTGTTGGGTTTGCGCCAGACATAGCGTTTTCCTTGATAGCCAAAAGCTCAATTTTAGTCTCATCTGACCAGAGTACCTTTTTCCATATGTTTGGGGAGTCTCCCACATGCCTTTTTGCTTATTTTTTTCTTAAAGCAATGGCTTTTTTTCTGGCCACACTTCCGTAAAGCACAGCTGTGTGGAGTGTACGGTTTAAAGTGGTCCTATGGACAGATACTCCAATCTCCGCTGTGGAGCTTTGCAGCTCCTTCAGGGTTATCTTTGGGCTCTTTGTTGCCTCTCTGATTAATGCCCTCCTTGCCTGGTCCAAGAGTTTTGGATTGATGGTTGTATAATGCAAGGTATCATGGTATGGATGGTTGTGAGGAGAACCCTCCCTCCAGGTGATTAATTAACACCCAACTTCATAAATTAAGGCAAAGACTTAGTGTCCTATGTTGCATTAGTATGTCTGTATAAACAAGCAGTAAATGAACTGGAGACAGATATTTGGCTCCATGTAAATCTTGATGTCTGTTACATGAGAGCACAATGTACCTTTGTATAATTTCACGTATCTGTTCTTTGTCACAAGGACTCAGGAAGACTATAAAGAGTTGTAAACTAATCCTGTTTATTTTGGGGCTTTAACTCGACACCTTAACTGTAACCTTAGCTTTAACTCGGTGACTGTTAACACTCCATTACTGCAGTAATTAATCAAGCTAAATTGCTTTGAGGAAATCTAAAAGTCTCTCCTTTGATTCGAATAATTACCACGACAGTTCCCATATTCCTTGCCGACAATGACTAAATCAAGCTTGTGACTGCCATGATTAAGAAATATCATGAATGAATCATGAATAATAATGAATAAGAGAGTTACAGAGGCTACAACAAAACATACTAACCTCTCACTATTAACATCAAATAAAAAAGGTGACATTCTGTAATGTCGCCTAATATGAAACATTTTATCTCAAATCCAAAATGCTGGAGCATAGCACCAAATGTAAAACTGTAAGCTTCACTGTCCAAACACATATGGTGTGGACTATGTGTGCCTGGTAAACTCATGTGGATCTGGTGAACAGTTATCACTTGTTGACCAAATACAGGAATACTGACCTCAGAGTCTCCAGTTTACAGTGGGGATCCCCCAGTCCAGCAGAGAGCAGCTCCACTCCTGAATCCTCCAGGTCATTGTTACTCAGATCCAGCTCTCTCAGGTGTGAGGGGTTTGACTTCGGAGCTGAGACCAGAGAAGCACAGCCTTTCTCTGTGACTCCACAGCCTGACAGCCTGACAAAGAGATCATCATGATTTCACAAACACACTGTTAATTTAACACAAGTAGTGTAGAAGGACAATGGCTGATGTCTCTTTGTCCTGTCTCGGAGCTCTACTGACAATTATTTCGACCTCATGGCTTGGTTTTTGCTCTGATATGCACTGTCAACCGTGGGACCTACAGTGGCTTGCGAAAGTATTCACCCCCCTTGGCATTTTTCCTATTTTGTTGCCTTACAACCTGGAATTAAAATGGATTTTGGGTCGGGGGGGGTTGTATCATTTGATTTACACAACATGCCTACCACTTTGAAGATGCAAAATATTTTTTGGGGTGAAACAAACAAGAAATAAGACAAAAAAACAGAAAACTTGAGCGTGCGTAACTACTTTGTAGAGCCACCTTTTGCGGCAATTACAGCTGCAAGTCTCTTGGGGTATTACATTTTTTAATTTTACATTTCATTTAGCAGTCGCTATCCAGAGCGACTTACAGTTAGTGAGTTTCTGATCTTTTTTTATAACCCAACCCTGATCTGTTCTTCTCCACAACTTTGTCCCTGACCTATTTGGAGAGCTCCTTGGTCTTCATGGTGCCGCTTGCTTGGTGGTGCCCCTTGCTTAGTGGTGTTACAGACTCTGGGGCCTTTCAGAACAGATGTAAATATACTGAGATCATGTGACACTTAGATTGCACACAGGTGGACTTTATTTCATTTCACTTCACCAATTTGAACTATTTTGTGTATGTCCATTACATGAATTCCAAATAAAAATAGGAAAAACGCCAAGGGGGATGAATACTTTTGCAAGGCACATCTAATTTCCAGTGTCTAGTGTCTGTGTTTATGTTGAAGGTGAATCAACAGTTACTACATCCATTTTTGGATCCACATCCATTTTTGGATCCACATCCATTTTTGGACTTATTAATTAATGATATCTACCCATTGATTCAGAAAATAATATAACTTATAAATGCCTCATGAGCTTAGTTCAACTGCCATGACCGACTTTGGGAAGCTCTGCTCAGCAGAACCCAAAATACACGTTTTTTTTACTCCAAACACTGTAAAGCCTCAAAACATGGTTAAAACTATATTTTTTGTACCATGGATGGTCAGTCTTAGCATCCATCCTCTGTCTATACATTTATGTGGATACATTTCTCCAGCCCAAGCCCAGCTTTTTTACCAAAACAGTGGCAGGGAAGACACTTTGTGGGTGGGTGGGTGGATGGATGGATAACTGTGAAGTAATGAGTGACCATTTTAGAAAATCATGGGACATATATTTTTGCTGCTTGTAGCCTATAACTGATGCTTCGTGGTCTTATGCAGCCATCTATTGGAAAATTAGCAATTAAAAGTTATTAATTCACATAAAGACATTGGTGAGGCAGCTGAGAAATAAAGTGTATTAGATCAGTCTCAAACCTGCCCCACGCCAATTGCTGGACTTTCACATAGAGGTTACTAGGTCACCCAGTTCAAACCACATTTGAAAAATAAAACAAATGTGTCTTATTTATCAAGTGTTCTGCCTTGCAATATAAAATATCATAAAATAACTAATAACAACAAAAAAACAGCAAAACGCTTGACAGGTTTTGATTAACAAAATAATCAAAATGTTATTTAGTACTATAATTGTATTTACTAAGATAATATTATTACTAAAATAGTTTCTAAAAGTGTTCTAGGCTACCCTACCCTAGAATTAGGGTTAAGGTTAAGGCTAAAATAGGTTATACCTAGGGTTAGGGGTTAGGGTTATGGCTAAAATAGAATTAGGGTTAGGCTAAAATAGGTTATATTTAGGGTTAGAGTTTCTGTATAGCACTTTATGACATCTGCTGATGTAAAAAGGGCTTTATAAATACATTTGATTGATTGATTGATTGATTGATAGGTTTAGGGTAAGGCAAAAAAACAGTATGGTTTATAGCTCTCTTGCGCCTCCCTGTGGCCGTCTGTGGGTACTACATAACTCATTCACGACATCTGCTAGGTTCATAATCTGAGGTAGCAACTGCGTCAGATCTACAAATCCATTAGCTAGACCACCCGATTAGACAACAATCACCCCATTATATCCATTTGGTTTGCAACTCAGTGAACCTGCGCAGCATTCGCTCAATTCCATGCGTACAAACTAAGATTTCGATGAATATCAAATTACCCAGCAGCCATTTAGAAACAACAAGTCGTCAAAAAAATTGTTATTTCTTACTTAAAAAATGTCTTCTGGCTGTTTAAATCGGCCACATCTTGAAAAAGAGAACACGGACGTGTTTTTTTTTAGATTGTACACTTTTTTCTTAAAACATATATGGTTGACCATGACCAGAAACTGTTTAACGTTTGATGGCTACACGCCATGACAGTGGCTAACCACAACGTGTATTCAGGTGAACAGTGAGGTCGCTCACCAAGTTACCTGAAGTAAACCTAAAGGGTTAACGCTCACTAAGTAGCCGTAACCTTGTTAATAATAAGTTACCTGAGGTAAACCTACAGGGTTAGCGCTCACCAAGTAGCCATAACCTTGTTAATAATAAGTTACCTGAGGTAAACCTACAGGGTTAACGCTCACCAAGTAGCTGTAACCTTGTTAATAATAAGTTAACTGAGGTAAACCTACAGGGTTAATGCTCACCAAGTAGCTGTAACCTTGTTAATAATAAGTTACCTGAGGTAAACCTACAGGGTTAACGCTCACCAAGTAGCCGTAACCTTGTTAATAATAAGTTACCTGAGGTAAACCTACAGGGTTAGCGCTCACCAAGTAGTCGTAACCTTGTTAATAATAAGTTACTTGAGGTAAACCTACAGGGTTAATGCTCACCAAGTAGCCGTAACCTTGTTAATAATAAGTTACCTGAGGTAAACCTACAGGGTTAACGCAGGCAGGTCTCATTGATAACAATAGTGAAGCTGGCATTGTGACGCAGAACAATGGGCTGGGAATAGAACGTTCTGAAGGCGAGTCGGTGCCACGGAGCTCAATAGGCCCTTTTCACGTGACGTCAGACAACTTCCGTTCTGCCGCGATGCAGGTTATGTTTACATCCGGTGTCGCTTAGGAACGCTTAGCTAGTAGCACATCATTATGGAGTTCACCCAGTCCCTTTCACATCTGCCACCAATACGACTTAACGACGTAGAACGACTTGCTGACAAGTGGTCCCTTACTTCAAGATCGAAGCTTGATAAAGGCTACAAGTTCTTCGTTGAAGGTTACCTGTTTGATTATGAAGGTACGTGTTTATCTTTATTTAGCTTAAATTAGCCCTATGCTAGCGAAGGTTATGAGCTGACGAGTTTCTGTTTTGCAGCCTCTTTTTAATATTACTGCTGTTTGTATCGACCGTAAGATAAGAGTCAGTAATGTATTAATGGCTAATGCTGCGCCCTTTCTCCCAATCACTGTATTGAAACAGTCTCAAGTGTAGTTAACGGTGAGGTGACAGTGAGAGGGCGATGTTACAGGTCCATGAAGAAAAATGAGGAGGCTCATCGGCTTCAGGTTTCTCAGATAAACAGTTCTCTAACATTATGATAAGATAGGTTAAGATAGATAAGTTTTCTTTTTGTTGTGTTTTGCTGCGGTTGCAGATTTAATAAGAATGATTCCACAATGTTCCACTGTGGATCAGTTTGTTTCTCAGTCTGAGCTCTGATTTTGTATCATTAAACTTAATACACAACGAAATTCTTACAAACCGATGTGGGTTGTTGACGGCAATAAAGACTGGGAAAGATTCTGTGATAACTCAAAATTTTCAAATTTTCGATAAGTGTTGGCACTACTTGTCAAAGGTTTCAGAACAGCCAATTTTTCTTAATTAAAAAAAGAAATTGGTTTTGAAAATTGTGTACAGTAGTTTATAATGAAACGCAGAAAAAATGTTTTGTAAGTACAGCACTAATTGTTATGTCTCTATGAACAGGTTACACTAGACTCTGCAGAGGTTCCTGTGGTACTCAATCACATGTCATGTTCCTGCTCTGCTGGGAAAGCACTATGTAATCACATAGTAGCACTTCTTTTTCAAAGTGCTCACTATGTTACCATGGGCTTTAAGACAGTGCCATTGCCTCTGTCATGCACCAGCGCACTGCAGACCTGGCACCGGCCTAGGACACAGGTCAGACATTATTTGTTACACTGATGCAGAACTTTGCAGTTTGTATTGACTTTTGACAATGTATTGTTCATCATTATTATATCACAGGGAATTGTACCAGAGGCCACCAATGATATGGCGGTGTGTAAACCAGCGGCTAAGAAAAAAACAAGTGTCAGAGCTGGTGTGAAGTGCACACTGTACCGAGCCTATGATGGTGAGTCTGAATGAGCCCCCGCCTGTACTAGAGCACAAAGACTTTAGTGCATTTCTAAAATAATACAAACATAAAAGTGATTATTATTTGTTACTTTTTATATAGACTTTCAGTGGATATTTTTTTATTTGTATTAGATGCATGTACGAGACTGGATGAGTGTGGTTGTCTTTTTTAGTGAAAAAGATAAGGTGGCATTTAATGAAATCTAAACTTGACATATCTCACTTTCATGCCAGGGCCTATTCCGGATCCTCACGTCATGGCCAGTGCTGAGAAACTGAAAGACATCCGTCCACAACCAGGGATTTGCAAATTGCTGCACGGGCTTGAGGGCCTTAATTTGGTGGACTCTAAATTTGGCCCTGTGCCATTTGGGTCTGTGCTTTCTTACCAGTGCCCTCTAGAATTAAGTAGAGATATTATTAAACACCCTGGTGCCAGTGAGTTTCCTCAGTTGCCTATTGAAGGTTACAACTTTAAATTTCCCATTGATTTTGAGCCCAACTACATACAACAATGTCATTTGGACAGCCTGATTGTGTCAGAGGAGATGTCTGCTGCTATTGAAGCAGAAACAAGAATGCAGTCAGAATGCCAGCTGTGGAGCCAGGTACGCAAACCCCGACTGACAGCCAGCAGATTCCGTGAAATATGCCATGTTCGTGGGGAGGCTTTGGCAAACCGCATTCTGAGAGGAACTCCTCAGACAGCTGCTATGAGAAGAGGGTTGGATCTGGAACCTGAGATACTGAGGCAATATTCTGATTTTTGTGATGTCTCTCTGAAACAATGCGGGGTCATCATCCACCCTGATTCACCTCACCTTGCAGCCAGCCCGGATGCTAAAGTCTTCTGCCCAACAGAAGCACCACCATTTGGTCTTGCTGAGGTTAAGAGTTGCGATGTTGAAAATGTTACCCAAGTTAAACACCTGATCACAGTTAAAGGCCAGGCCTGCCTTAAGAAGAGCCACAAATACTACTATCAGGTTCAAGGCCAACTCGCCTTAAGCGGACTTCAGTGGTGTGACTTCATTACAGATACCCGCACTGACTTCACAGTTGAGAGAATCTTTAGGGATGAGGAGATTATCCACTCAATGCGACAGAAGCTTGATCATTTCTATTATAACATCTACATGGATGTCTTTTTAAGTTATAAAATATAAGGCAGAATTTTATGTGTAAATAGTGTTAAGGTAAATGTGGAAGGTGAACCTTTGACATTTTTTTATTTAACTGCAAATTAACTTGTCATATACTGTATATCTCCTATGTATGGAGGACTAAAAGTGCCACAATTAAATAAATAAATACACCATTAAATAATTACTTAAATGTGTCATTAATTAATTAAAATTAGAATTAAATACATAAATGTGTAATTAAATGTATCATTAATTAATTCAAATACCGATTAATTTGATGTAAAATACATATATAATTATTTCACTATTTACATTTACATTTCATGATCCTGCATTGCAGTGATTCATGAATTACTTAAAACTGTCAAACTGACCCATCAAAGTCAGTGGGCGGGGCTAACGCGAATCTAGTCTGATCCATTCCTTTGGTCTGAAGTAGAGTAGGCCAACCTGGATAGAGACAATGGAGGATCTCCGTGAACTTTCCAGGGAGTTGGTTAGAGACATTTTAAACTTAGCAGAGGATGTAGAAGCAGGACCTGCTGACCCAGAGCATGTAGCTAGTAAAGCAGAGGAACTTATTGAAGTTGTATTATATTCAGTAGCTCTGCATCAATCCATTATCCGGAATTGATTTGTCTTGGCTTGATGCAGAGGGTAACCAATCAGGCGTTAGGTTCCGCCTACCAACTTTTGATGGGTCAGTTTGACAGTTGTAAGTAATTCAGGAAGCACTCCAACGCAGGACCATGAAATGTAAATGTAAATAGTGAAATTATTATATATGTATTTTACATCAAATTAATCGGTATTTGAATTAATTAATGGCACATTTAATTACACATTTATGTATTTAATTCTAATTTTAATTAATTAATGACACATTTAAGTAATTATTTAATGGTGTATTTATTTATTTAATTGTGGCACTTTTAGTCCTCCATACCTATGTACTGAAACACACATTTTGAAAAGGATTGTGATGTAAATGTCGACATGTTTTTCTTTAACTGCAAATGAACTTAATTGTGTTATATACTGTATATCTATGTATTGAAATACAAATTTTGAAAAGGATTGCGATGTTGTAAATGCTCTTACCAAAATCAAAAAGGATTGGAAGCAGTTGCTTGCAAACATATATTTAATAGTTCCATCAGTGCCATGACACATAAGCACATAACATGGTTAATAGTTGGATATTTTTACAATATATCACATTAGGTTCATTAATAGCTATGAAAAAGTTATTACCCTTAACAAAAACATACAGTATAACATTAGATCAATTAAATTACCAACAAAGTTAATTCATATTTACATGTTTTTGTACATACAATACAGTAATATAAAAGTACTTCTATTTACAGCCCATCTAGCTTACTCAGGAAATATACAACTTCCAGTTGACAAAAACATCAGACTGGTTTGTCTCCTTTAATGTCAAGAGGTCCCTGATAGTATAGCATCTTCTCGAAGATTGTGCCATGCTTCGATGTTGGATGGGATACTGTTGCGATACAGACACCAGGAGAAAAGAAACAGCTAAATTAACATTCAGCTTTGACCAGGAATCAATATTTATCTAGCTATCATGCACAACAGTATTTGAATAGGTGAGTTACTATACATTCATGAATAAACTAACTGCCTAACAAAGGGTTAGATAGCTAGCTAAGTAAACTTGTTACATTACAGCCAGGCAGCAATGTAACGCTACCTTTTAACGTTATCGGTATCTGGTACTAAGTTGTTGTTAGCTAACGTTAGCCCACTTTTAAGTAACTAAGGCAGTGAACAATTATGAATTAACAATAACGTTAGCAAGTTACAAACCATTGCATATACGTAAACATTATTACTCTTAACTTTACTAATTTAACTTAAACGTACCTTTTGGAATTTCTTCAAGTAGCTAGCTTGCTAGTTAGTGGTCAATAGTTGTATTTTCGTTGAGAAGTCTCAGGTTACGGGCGAACGGAAGTGAAGTTAGCCTGCTACGCGGAAAGGCGGAAGTTAGATGACGTCATCGTGAAAAGGGCCCATTACCTTTTTTGTTTTTAATTGACTGAGACATCCACTGGACATTCCATCCTCGGACGCCTCCCGGACATTCCCGGACGCCCCGGACAAGTTATTAAAGTTCACTATACAAAATTTAATATTAAACTATGACACTAATGTTTACTACTAAACCTATACATGGATCATAAACATTATTATTACACAATACTACACCTTACTAAACAATACATGTTTAAATGTATAATTATTATAATAATGTTTTTCTTAGAAAAAGCAGAATCAGCATTGTTCTCCTTTTCAGGGGCCTTTTGTAACCCGACACCCCCATCAGTCTCCAAATCCCTGTCTTCAAGCTGTGAGGGACTCAGACGTTGCCTCTTCCACCAGGCTCTCCATGGCCTTCAAGGTTTCGCATGTTTTCTTTTCCATGATAGATCAACCTTCTTGCCGATAAGCCCAAGTTTTGTCTTGAGGACAGAAGGGACCATCTTCGTAAATGTTCACGATGGTGGAAAAACTGTTGCACTTGTTTCATCATATCAAGCACCTTAAACCAATCTCGCCACTTGAAGCTAAAGACAGGCAACAAAATAGTTGACCTCTGTGCAAGCGTTTGAAAATACATACGAACAAACAGATTTGGTGGCATTTGCGCTATTGAATTCAGAACAACCTAAAATTGTCACTTTGGAGTCTGGACTCTACGCTACTGAAGAGATTCGTATGACTTTCAAATCATCTGGCCCACAGACTTCCTCTTCCAGTACGTACCCAGGCAGGGATGTTCCATTCAGGGCCTTTTAGATCTGACATAGAGCAAGTCTTATCTTAAGCCATTCCCTCATGCGAAACGCAGGAGAAAAACTCCCGGTGTTTGGCTGAAAAAGGTTGTTGAGACAGCTGTGTGTGAAAATTTTCATTGTTGAATCGTCCGGTTGGAAAATGTAACCCAAATGGCCTCCACTCATATCAATCCCACCATTAAAACAATCAGGTGCTTCACAAAGAATGGCATCGATGGTTTTGTCCTTGTGGCCCAGACATGAAGGACACAATACACCTAGAATTGGTCTAGGAGACGTGTTTTCTGGAGTTTTCTGTTGTTCATCTCTCTTGAGGTTTCTTGTCACTCGTAGTGTTCACAGGACAAGTCCAACACTTACTTATACTCAGACAGACCTACCCAGAAATTACTTTTTCATTCTACAAGGGGTCACAAGCTCACTACACAGCAGCTCCATAAGTTCACTACAAAAAATTCCCAACTGTTTCACATTTTTCAAACAGTTCAAACTTTAAGTTCAACTAGGTCAGTACACGACACATCAATCACCAGGCCATTACGTTTCATTTCAAACATGTTGTAGAGAGTTCGTTGCACAGTGCTGATATTCTCTTATTCTTAAACAAACTTTCAACTTTAGAAAATGACACAGACAACGGCTTCTGAGTATATGTAAAATATCTTTAGTTATGCAATTGCAGGCAGAAGTTAATACAGAGTCAACAGGATTTGTATAGCTCTTCATAAGTTTTGCAAATTGTCCAAAACAATCTCTGTTTTTCATCCAAGCACGCCCCTCCCTGGCAGATCAGGAGCCACCATGTTTTCTTCTTGTGGCTGTGTGGAAGCAACGAGAAATTGAAACAATCCAGGTCTACCTGTTCCTCCAGTTGATCTCTATCCCATGTCCTTGACTACACGCCCAGACCAGCTGCAGGGAGCTGGAGGGAACCATCCTTACCAAAAGCACAGCATTGGTAGTTAAGAAATGTCTCTACTATTGTTAAGCATATTCATTGTTAACTATTAATATTTAACAAATCAGGTAAATATGTGCTCTTTCTCTCACAGCATAATAGATCATATATTCCCCATCAATGTGCTTTACCTCAAAGAAACAGCTGCACTATCAAGTTACATAAGCACACCCTAAATAGCGAAGAGAACGTCCGGACAGGATGTCCTTAAAAGGTCATAAACACAGGACACAGGAAAACTCCCCAATCACTTTTTGACAGCAACCGTCTACTATATTCTCTCTCACAGGAGTCTGTGAAACAAGACAGTTGGAGATTGAAACATTGTATGTGTATTCCCTTCCCCCAACTGCTCTGTTCACTCAGACAAACAAACCAGACTGCAGTTTCCCACGCAATAATTGACTTCAAATCCTAAATTACTTGATATCTTTCAGAAATACATAATTTTCCCCTCTTCATAATTCCATCGGTCTATAGGAGTGTCCCAGGTTTTCATTACAACCATTTCTAGTGCATATTGTACACGGTTTCAATATCTTACTATCAGATTTGATAAATAACAGATTATAACATGAAAAGCTCAGTGTTGATTTTAAATATAAACATTAACATTCCACCAAAATGGTGTGTAAAACAGTATGTTGGCTTGGCTGATAAAAAGGGTAGATTGAATTTCTCTTGGCAGTTGTGGCTCCCAGGTCTACAGCCAATCAAGGACTAGCTACCCATCCCCCACTGCTGCTCTCACCCCCCACCCCCCACCCCATCCCCTGACATGCTGGACTCTCAGGTTCTGTTCAATAAAGTGCAGCAAAGCACAGTACAGTACAACTTTATTAGTCCATGTTACTGGGAACAAAGGGAATTTGTCTTTCTGAAGGGGTTGGTCACAGATCTGCCAGTTCAGATCAAATCCCACGTTTTGTTGTCTGGCTCAGGACTCAAACCAGTGACCTTTCAGTTACTGGACTAATTCTCTAACTTCCACCTCCTAACACTTCTAGCATGGGCTTCCTAGGCAAAGTTCCTTTTACACTATCCCATGTGTGGAGAAAACATGAGTCTGTCTCATGATCTGGTAATGAGGTAGTCCTGCCTTCAACTTCAAAATCAGTGTCACCCTCAGGTCAAGAAGGCATTACCTCTTGGTCTAATGGTCAAGACACTGGTTTTTCCCATGGGACACCTGGGTACAGAGCCCGCCCATGAAATGTGCACACCTCTCCCAAGGCACCATTCCACTGCTTCCACCAATGTAGTGTTTTTTTTGCAAACAGCAACGGTGTAATGCCCCTTTCGTCTCAAACCCGGGTCTCGCTGCCCGTAGGCAAACAAATATATTGTAGTGAATTCAGGGGGTAGCCCCAAACAGGTTTTGAACCTGGGTCCATCAACTGTCAAGCCAACACCTTAAGCGTGTTAGGTTCTAAATGAACCTAGTAAAACTCAGGGACGATTAGTAAAGCTCAAACCAAGTTTATTCACCCATTGGATCATACAGCTGCATAAGACAAAGAACATATTCACACAAGCACTGGTATTTAACCCTTTCTCCTATGCTGAGCCCCTCCTTCCACATCTGAACAGCCAATACACCTCTGTTGCTATCCAGAAGATTAGTGATATATGTTCTTCCTCACTTCATCTAACCTGTGTCTCTTCTCCTCCAATAGGATCCCTGATGACTAACAATAAAATATCCTGACAGAATGGAAACGTTATACATTCCCCTCTCTCCCTCAGTGACATGAATAAGCATATTTCATGTTTAGAAGTCAGAACCCAACAAGCGCTACGCCAAGAGGTCCGAACCTCTCGATGATCTCGCTAGGTGTTGGATTAAGGTTGCTACATTACCCCCTTCCTTGGGGAGAGCATGCCCCCACACTTCTTTATAGCAAGTCTCTCACGTGTACATGCCTCTTTGATGGCCTCACAGGCATTATCCCACTTCTGACACCAATGTAACGAATTAAAGGATAGCTCCAACCGGGACTCGAACCCAGGTCCAGCGATTATCAAGCCAACACCTTATCCATTACACCGAGAGATCAGAAGATGGTAATTGGTAGGTGTTGGGTTCAGCTTGCTACAGTATATACTTATATAAAGCAATGTGTGATCTGGGAGCGGCAGCACTACCACTAGTGCTCCTGACACAGCCTAACACAATATTTACCTTCTGAACCTTAAAAACTGACCTAAAGTCAGATACATTGAGACAAACCACCATGTGAGCAGCAAGTGTAGGGTTATGGAGTGAAGTGGGGGATGGGTAGGACCACCAGTATCAACTATATGTCTATGAATGCATTACTATTAATGCAGTACTAAAACGGATGGATGCTCTTCATCAACACCATCTCACCTGTGAAACTAGATATCAGCAATCAATCAACAAGACTAATGAAATGGAACAAATGAAGACATTAGAACTGCTAAAGGTCAGATATTATATTCTGACACCAATTTCCTACTGGTAGATTTTGTACATGATCTGTCAATCCTGAGAGCAACGCTCTCTCTCCTCCTCTTCCCCCATCTCTCTTTGCTGGGGTGAAGTTTCCCCTAGATACAGATCTAGGATCAGCTTCCCCTCCCCCAAACCTAACAAGGATCATTAGTGGGGGGAATTTAAACCTGATCTAAAGCCAGTGTCTATTTGGGAAACTTGTCCCCTCCCCCCCACAACTCTACATGTGGATGCGGCTTCCTCCATCTCACCATGTTCACAAAGAAAACGGCAGTGTATTTCAGCTGTAGGTATTTTGAAGTTACTAGCTATATTATTTGAATTGAATCAACCTAGCTTCATTATTATTCAACAATAACTGGGCCAATGTCGCCGTAGCAGCAGTGGTGGTTCTAGAACATTCCCAGTGGGAGGGGCCAGGCTGGGGCCAGTTGTACTGTTAGAGGGGCCAATTACATCACACATTATTGTTGTCATGTCGTTTTCTTCACTGCATTGCAGATATCAATAGACAAATCAATAGACAAATGACCATGTTTATAATCATTCAACTATTTATTATTTGCATTTACGTTACATTTTTTACATTTGCATTACATATTCACTATCAGCTACATCAACTGTATTCTACGTTTTTTTTGTTTTCTTGCAAAAAGATCCGCAAATTCATCTGGATTCAAGGCCTTTGTCCTCCTTGACTCAATACTTAATACACCTAAATTGCTTAATCTTTCATCTGACATTGTGGACCTAAGATACGTTTTCACCAGCTTTAGAGCAGAAAAACTCTGTTCACAAGAAGTGGTACTAACAGGGATTGAAACAGATATTTTACACAGTTTAAAGAGCTGAAAGAAAACTTCTTTATAAGGCTGAATGAATAATGCTATCTCTACTACACTGGAGGGTCTCTGCATGCCACTCTGGATTTTCCTTTGTCAAATTATTCTGAACTGATGTAGTTCATGCCCCAAGTCCTCAATATTTGATTCATACATTCTAGCAAATGGAAACAGGGACTTCTCTTTGAGAAATGCATCACTTTTGGGGTTTAGAGTTTGGACGCCATTCATTATGTCACAGTTTCTGCTAGAGAATCATCTGTTAAGCTCATTGAGCATCTGATCTAAGACAGGGTAGAAAAAGGTTGTACGAAAACTGCCTTTATCTATTTCTGGATCTGACCTCTGACCTACTGTACTGAGTACACAGTCTCCATTAAATTGAGAGCTTCGCTTTTTTGGTGGTTTTGCAGGGGGCTGTATTGCAGTATCACATTGCTCAGCTGTGTTCAACACTTCATTCCACAGGTCATCAGAAAATGACTCATCCCTGTAGTCATTCAAAGTTTGAACTAAGGCTTCAACTAAATCAACAGCCTTTGACAGGTCAAGTGATGAAGACTGTAGCATCTCTGATAGAAATGTTGCTTCTCCAAAAACGTTATGGAGTGGAACAAGGAACACAATGAATTGTAAATCTATCTGTGCAAGCAGACCTCGCGCCTCAACAGATCTGTCACCGTTGTGTTCTTGGACTATGTCTTGCAGGACTCGCTTAACGGCAGGCAATCAATCCATAATAGTATGTAGAGCCATATATCGACATGCCCAGCGAGTGTCACTTAGTCTCTGAAGCTCTCTAGGTGCACCTGGGTACATCTCTCTTTGTACGCTATGCCATTCTTGATGTGCATATGACCCAGATGTCAAGACATACAGTCTTTCTAGTAAGGAGAAGATCTGTCCTACCTCAGGGACAGCTTTGACTGTATCCACTAAAACGAAGTTTAGACAGTGTGAACTGCAGTGGAGGTAAAAGGCTTTGCTTGTTCTTTAATGCGTTGCCTGGACGCCTGAATGCTGCCACTCATAACTGAAGCACCGTCATATGCTTGGCCTACTAGGTTGGTTTTGTATTCAAGACCATGACTTTCTAATATGTGTATGATTTAGTCAGTAAGCCCTGCTGCATCTAGTGGATCAGCCGATTCAAAGTGGAGACAGCTCTCATGGACAGCTCCACTGAAATAGTACCTGAGTACTGGAGATATCTGATCCTTTTGTTTTTACATCTTTTGTTTTCCGTCTGCCATTATGCTGAAGACCTCACTGTCTTCCACTTCTTCTATCACCTCTGTTGGAACCATGTCTGCCAAACAACTCAGAACCTCATTCTGAATCCCTTTGCTTGTGTATTTTGCATTATGAATGGAAGTCAACCTTTTTTCCACAGTTGTGTCATGCTTAGCTATTGTTTCTAGGATTGCCATGAAGTTCCCTTTATTATCAGACTCTGCAGACTCGTCGTGTCCTCTTTGTGCAATGTTTTGTGTGGCTGTAAGTAGTAGTACTTCTCCTATTGTTTTAATATAGTCCCAATTTTCTTGAACCTGTTTGTTGTGTTCCTTGTTTAGGGCATTTACCAGTGTTGCATTACTTTTTACAGCTTTCTGATAGACTCTCCATGTAATCATTGCTTGTTTGTGCCGCTCAGCCCTTGAATTAATTGCAAATCCCCCCATCTTTGTAAGTTGCCTTCTTCCAGTTGTTAAAACCCCATTTTGAATCAAATACAGTCTCTGAGACAGGCGTAACAAAACCCAGAGTCTGATTTGTTTGAATATTGAAGCCAGGGGTGGATGTGGTACCAGGCCGCCTTGAAGCTCCTCCTCCTGTCCCCCATCAGAGTTATTGGGTCCATGTTCATCACTGGCTGCACCGGTGGCTCCTCCTGGGATTGGCTGACATCACTCTCAGTCTCTCCAATGTTGTACATCTGACTATTATTTATTACCACTTCTACTACATCAGGAGGATCAGGAGGTCCTGTCCGCATCCTCTCTGCTGCCCGAGCAAAGGGAGAGCTCAAGCACGGAGATGCCAGAACGATGATCTTTCCGGATCTTTCTCCCATACTACACAAGAGGAGGATGGCTTTCTCCCCACTGAAGAGGCTTCTGCGGCAGGCTGGCTCGGCATACGGCCTGCTGCTACCCGACGACTTTGTGGACGGAAACCAAGAATGGTGAGCGCACATTTGACTCTGTGAAGACGGCTGAAACATACATGAGGAAAGAACTCCCTGACTTTTTCCCGTCTACTACATCAGGAGGAACTGTCTTTTGAACTTGGATACAGTGGATAGTGAACTGTTAGAACATGAGGATACAACCAAATGACTCATAGGATCGGCTTGCTGGCTGGCTAGATGGCTAGCACCATAATGACAGGCCAGGTAAAGTTGGATCATAGCTAATGTTGACTGGCTGGCTGGCTAGATGGCTAGCACCATAATGACAGGCCAGGTAAAGTTGGATCATAGCTAATGTTGACTGGCTGGCTGGCTAGATGGCTAGCACCATAATGACAGGCCAGGTAAAGTTGGATCATAGCTAATGTTGACTGGCTGGCTGGCTAGATGGCTAGCGCCATAATGACAGGCCAGGTAAAGTTGGATCATAGCTAATGTTGACTGGCTGGCTGGCTAGATGGCTAGCACCATAATGACAGGCCAGGTAAAGTTGGATCATAGCTAATGTTGCCTGCGCTATTTAGCCAGCTCGCTAAGTTTACCAGGGTGTTACTATAGCTACAGCCACACTATGCCAGGTAGTTACATTTTCTTTCTGGATACTTTTATTTTACCCATAGAGGTCCAGTCGGGTTTGGTTAAATAGTGATGTGGCTTTTGACTGGGTTTCAAGCCTAACTATGTAGTTTATATTACTTCAGGGAATTTTCAGCTACTATTACGTTTGCTGGCTTGTTTATTGTTAGAGATGTATGCTAGCGTTAGTGATACCGAGGCAGGGAGAAGCTACTCACTGGCTGGACACCTAATTGCCAGCTAGCTGATAGCTGTACAGTTGTGTGTGTACATGTGTATATAAATATATATAATGGGGGTTGGGAGGGTGAACTCAGGAGGATGGTGATTGTTTAACTAATTGTCTCTATTTTATATTTGAGGGATAATAGTTATCGTCTGGTAAAGGTTTTCATTTATTCATCATAGCTTGATGTATTTTTTCCTGTGCTGCTTGGGTGCGTTTGTTTCACAGCGCAGGTTTCAGGGCGCCTTGGTGCTTTATCTTGGCCAGGTCACAGTTGTAAATGAGAACTTGTTCTCAACTGGCTTCTTACCTTGTTAAATAAAGGTGAAATATAAATAAAATAAATTAAAATGCCGATTGGTTGACATTTGTGTGTGCGGGTAGGCGCTGTTGGTGACTATGAACGCATCCTCTGTTGTTGTTGTTGTAGTTGAGACATGCTCAAGTGGGGCTAAATAGTCCAGTCATTATTGTTGCCGATGTTTGTCGCTTTGATTCAAATTGTATTTTGTGACTCAACTAACAATATATTCATGTTACAGGGAACAGTCAATGCACTTCTAATGCCATATACAGTGGGGAAAAAAGTATTTAGTCAGCCACCAATTGTGCAAGTTCTCCCACTTAAAAAGATGAGAGAGGCCTGTAATTTTCATCATAGGTACACGTCAACTATGACAGACAAATTAAGAAAAAAAAATCCAGAAAATCAAACTGTAGGATTTTTTATGAATTTATTTGCAGATTATGGTGGAAAATAAGTATTTGGTCACCTACAAACAAGCAAGATTTCTGGCTCTCACAGACTTGTAACTTCTTCTTTAAGAGGCTCCTCTGTCCTCCACTCGTTACCTGTATTAATAGCACCTGTTTGAACTTGTTATCAGTATAAAAGACACCTGTCCACAACCTCAAACAGTCACACTCCAAACTCCACTATGGCCAAGACCAAAGAACTGTCAAAGGACACCAGAAACAAAATTGTAGACCTGCACCAGGCTGGGAAGACTGAATCTGCAATAGGTGAGCAGCTTGGTTTGAAGAAATCAACTGTGGGAGCAATTATTAGGAAATGGAAGACATACAAGTTCACTGATAATCTCCCTCGATCTGGGGCTCCACACAAGATCTCACCCCGTGGGGTCAAAATTATCACAAGAACGGTGAGCAAAAATCCCAGAACCACACAGGGGGACCTAGTGAATGACCTGCAGAGAGCTGGGACCAAAGTAACAAAGCCTACCATCAGTAACACACTACGCCGCCAGGGACTCAAATCCTGCAGTTCCAGACGTGTCCCCCTGCTTAAGCCAGTACATGACCAGGCCCGTCTGAAGTTTGCTAGAGTGCATTTGGATGATCCAGAAGAGGATTGGGAGAATGTCATATGGTCAGATGAAACCAAAATAGAACTTTTTGGTAAAAACTCAACTCGTCGTGTTTGGAGGACAAAGAATGCTGAGTTGCATCCAAAGAACACCATACCTACTGTGAAGCATGGGGGTGTAAACATCATGCTTTGGGGCTGTTTTTCTGCAAAGGGACCAGGACGACTGATCCGTGTAAAGGAAAGAATGAATGGGGCCATGTATCGTGAGATTTTGAGTGAAAACCTCCTTCCATCAGCAAGGGCATTGAAGATGAAACGTGGCTGGGTCTTTCAGCATGACAATGATCCCAAACACACTGCCCGGGCAACGAAGGAGTGGCTTCGTAAGAAGCATTTCAAGGTCCTGGAGTGGCCTAGCCAGTCTCCAGATCTCAACCCCATAGAAAATCTTTGAGGGAGTTGAAAGTCCGTGTTGCCCAGCGACAGCCCCAAAACATCACTGCTTTAGAGGATATCTGCATGGAGGAATGGGCCAAAATAGTGTGTGAAAACCTTGTGAAGACTTACAGAAAACGTTTGACCTGTGTCATTGCCAACAAAGGGTATATAACAAAGTATTGAGAAACTTTTGATATTGACCAAATACTTATTTTCCACCATAATTTGCAAATAAAATCATAAAAAATCCTACAATGTGATTTTCTGGATTTTTTTTTCTCATTTTGTCTGTCATAGTTGACGTGTACCTATGATGAAAATTAAAGGCCTCTCTCATCTTTTTAAGTGGGAGAACTTGCACAATTGGTGGCTGACTAAATACTTTTTTTCCCCACTGTACATATCATTTAGAATGAACCTCTTTGGGGCGATGCTATGCATAGCAGGTACATCTATCTTAAAGACTAGCGTCTAAGGGTATGGTTTATTAACTCCCTCAGTTGGGGAGGGGGTTGGTGGGTTTGCGGTAGGGTCAGGGTATTAGCTCACCAGATGGTTACTATTTTATACTTTCATCATTTCATTTAGTTTCTATCTTTTTCCCTCTTTCTTATTATCTTTAAAGATGTCTGCTCCTAATAACTATACATTTATTACACTTAACATTAGGGTACTGTAATGAATACTCAGGGAGAAAAAGGTGTAGATTCACGCGCAGAGCGGCAGGTGTTTATTATGCCTTTACAGAAGACAGGAATCGTGGTCACAGGCAGGCAATGGACATACACAGGTAGGCAAACAGGCAGGTGAATCAAAACTAGGACTGAAGGCTATAACTGGTTCTCACAAACGAGCTAGGAAAAGGCTTAGTAGAGTCAAAACTAACAATACTTCACAAGGCACAAACAGAATGAACTGGACTAAATAAGGAGCTGATGAGACCAGGGGAGTAACTAACACAGGTGAAATCAATGAACAAACATGGAAGACAGGGCTACGTTCAAGAACACAAAGAAACAGGGCTACGTTCAAGAACACAAAGAAACAGGGCTACGTTCAAGAACACAAAGAAACAGGGCTACGTTCAAGAACACAAAGAAACAGGGCTACGTTCAACAACACAAAGAAACAGGGCTACGTTCAAGAACACAAAGAAACAGGGCTAATTCAAGAACACAAAGAAACAGGGCTACGTTCAAGAACACAAAGAAACAGGGCTACGTTCAAGAACACAAAGAAACAGGGCTACGTTCAAGAACACAAAGAAACAGGGCTACGTTCAAGAACACAAAGAAACAGGGCTACGTTCAAGAACACAAAGAAACAGGGCTACGTTCAAGAACACAAAGAAACAGGGCTACGTTCAAGAACACAAGGTGAACTGAGAAAAATAAATACAGAACCTTACATTGATTACATAGATCACACAGAAGAGAGGTTAATATGTTCATTAAATTATGTTTTCTAGGTGGAAGGTATACCCTGTGTATGAGATTACAATGTATCAGCTGATGATTAGGATTGGTAGATGAACCCACTAAGTTCCTTATGAACTCAACTGGTGAGCCTCTTTAGCAGCTAGTTCCATGGACACACTGATTTCAATGTCCTTTGCCAAGGTCAGATGACTTTCAGTCAACAGTCTCTTTTGTGTAGCTTCACTCCGTAGCCCACATACTAGTCTGTCTCTAATGATGTCATTTAGAACAGCATTAAACTCAGTGTTCTGGTAGTTTCTTTAATGCAGCAGCAAACATTGTTACTGATTCTCCCTCTTCCTGATGTCTCCTGTGGAACCTGAACCTTTCAGCATTAACTAGTGGTTCTGGTGAAAAATGTCCTTTAAGTATCTCCACAATATCCCCATACGTCTTATTACCTGTTCTGTCTGGCTGTAGCAGGCTGCCTAGTAAATGAAATGTCTTTGGCCCCATTACACTAAAACATGTAGGCACAATGTTGTCCTCATCCATGTCATTTACAAGAACAAAATATTCAAACCGTTCTGTATATGAGCTCCACTGCTCAATACTTTCATCAAACTGTCCAATGTTTCCAAACAATTCCAATAATTGTTCATTTCTCAATAAGCTCCTGATTGTCACTCACTTCAATATTGTCCTCAACCATGGTTTGTCTTCACAGTTGAATAAATGTCCTTTCCTTCAATCAATGTATATTCCTCCCTTTTTAATCAAGTTGTTTTCCCGCTCCGACGTCCGTCTCCAGTCCTTTTCTGCCGTCCATGACGATGTTAACTCTCTTTCTTAGCTAGGTAGACTATGCACTTGCCTCTGCTATCAATACACTGTGCTAACATTAGCCAATTCTGTACCACAGAAAATAACAGTTTTAAACAGTTGTAAAAACCCACTTCTTCCAGACAGAATAGTTCCTGTAGATTCAGACTTACTCATCACCAATCTTTTGTTATGTCTCGTGGGTTTCATAACCACGTCTGTATAACAATTCAATAATGATGAGACAGGAGACAGGAATCAGTTCAACCATTTATCTGGAACGTGATCATCTCAATACATACAAACCCCCATGATGCTCTGCAGCACAACCCCAATATACAACAAATACATAGATAAGTAAATGGACACGAAACAAAACTCATAGAGGAATTTAAATGTTCAGTTGTAGAAAGTAGGGCCATGGGATAGGGTCAGAAAGGTCAGTATGTTTGATAACTGGTTCCAGAGGTGACATAACAAGCATAAGGTCCATTATAACACAGTGAAGTAGAGGTGGGAGCTAAAAGCAGACATGGACAGTGAGACGGTGTGAGGAGGTCAGGGGTGAAACACTAAATCAGGGCAGGTAGAAATGGCAGGGCTGGAAATAGACACAGAGACACATTCTGATCATGGCTCAGACCTGACCTGAGACACCCAAACAGAAGATGCCATAGCAAAGTCCTGTCCAGTAGGCTATATGGGATTTCCTTTCATCAAAATACAACACATGGAAATGTGTCCAGTGTGTGTGTGTGTGTGTGTTCAGTTTGTGTTTGTGTGTGTCCAGTGTGTCCAGTGTGTGTGTGTTCAGTGTGTGTGTGTCCAGTGTGTGTGTGTTCAGTGTGTGTGTGTCCAATGTGTATGTATGTGTGTGTCCAGTGTGTGTGTGTGTGAATCCAATGTGTGTATGTGTGTGTGTGTCCAGTGTGTGTGTGTGTGTGTGTGTGTTTGTGTCCAGTGTGTGTGTGTGTTTGTGTGTGTCCAGTGTGTGTGTGTCCAGCGTGTGTGTATCCAGTGTGTGTGTGTGTGTGTCCTTTGTGTGTGTGT
This sequence comes from Coregonus lavaretus, assembly GCF_964263955.1. Lineage (NCBI taxonomy): Eukaryota > Metazoa > Chordata > Actinopteri > Salmoniformes > Salmonidae > Coregonus > Coregonus lavaretus. Next base: position 86,450,215 of record NC_139989.1, read on the forward strand.
GTGTCCAGTGTGTGTGTGTGTTTGTGTCCAGTGTGTGTGTGTGTGTCCAGTGTGTGTGTCCTTTGTGTGTGCGTGTGTCCTGTGTGTGTGTGTGTCCAGTGTGTGTGTGTGTGTGTGTCCAGTGTGTGTGTCCTTTGTGTGTGTGTGTGTATCCAGTGTGTGTGTGTGTCCAGTGTGTGTTTGTGTCCAGTGTGGGTGTGTCCAGTGTGTGTGTGTGTGTGTGTGTGTGTGTGTGTCAATTGGGTGTGTGTGTGTCCAGTGTGTGTGTGTGTGTGTGATGTGTGTGTGCGTTCAGTGTATGTGCGTTCAGTGTGTGTGTGTCCAATGTGTGTGTGTGTGTGTGTGTATCCAGTGTGTGTGTGTGTCCAGTGTATGTGTGTTGATGCGTGTCCAGTGTGTGTGTGTTCAGTGTGTGTGTGTGTGTGTGTCCAGTGTGTGTGTTCAGTGTGTGTATCCAGTGTGCGTGTGTGTGTGTCCAGTGTGTGTGTGTGTGTGTCCAGTGTGTGTGTGTTCAGTGTGTGTGTCCATTGTGTATGTGTGTCCAGTGTGTGTGTTTGTGTGTGTATCCAGTGTGTGTGTGTCCAGTGTGTGTGTGTGTGTCCAGTGTATGTGTCCAGTGTGTGTGTGTTTGTGTCCAGTTTGTGTGTGTCCAGTGTATGTGTGTGTGTGTGTATCCAGTGTGTGTGTGTCCAGTGTGTGTGTTTCCATTGTGTGTGTGTGTGTGTCCAGTGTGAGTGTGTCCAGTGTTTGTGTTTGTCCAGTGTTTGTGTGTGTGTGTTTGTTTGTGTCTAGTGTGTTTGTGTTTGTGTGTGTCCAGTGTGTGTGTTCAGTGTGTGTGTGTGTGTGTACAGTGTGTGTGTGTGTGTGTGTACAGTGTGTGTGTGTGTGTGTGTTTAATGTGTTTGTGTGTGTGTGTTTCCAGTGTGTGTGTGTCAGTGTTACCATGGTTATTATTTACAGGGACACTGAGTCCCCATAATCCCAAACCCTAAACCCTGGATAGAGGGGCTCAGTGAATGTGGAGTGGAATGTGTTCAGGTGGGTCAGTGTGTCAGAGGAGACTCTGTAGAAGGACAGAGTGCCGGCTGGCCAGTCCAGATACACTCCTACTCTGTGGGAGCTGGAGGAGGGGACGTCTATGGTAGTGGACTTATTATTGTGACAGGCAGAGTAACTGTTGTCAGAGCAGAACAGACTCCAGGACTTGTCATTGTATCCAAGCCAACAGTCATCACCCCTTCCTCTCCTGCTGATTCCTTTATATGCCACTCCTATATCAACCCCTCTCCCACTCCACTCTACCTCCCAGTAACAGCGCCCAGTCAGACCCTCTCTACACAGCACCTGAGGCCAGAACTCAAATCTCTCTGGGTGATCAGGATATGGCTGCTCCTCGTCCCACCATGTCACCTTTCTGTTCTCCTCAGACAGAGAGAGGAATCTGTTTACTGTGTTTAGGTCCAGTGTGAGATCACAGACATCTGATGGATGAAACCAGACACAATATTGGAAATCATCATCATTCACATTAGAATGTTAACTCACTTTTCACTAATTCATTTAATGTAGATGTTTCTAGGTATCAAAAGGAGAAGTTAAGGTAACTTGAGATTTGTTCAATGATCATATGTTATACTGTTTGGTAATATAAAACACACTTATTCCCATTAATTACACACACACACACACCCTGAACACACACACACACAAACACACACACACACACACACACACACCTGTATGCATGCATGAACACAAACACACATTTCTAAAGTAACACGAACATATACAGACACACACATTGTCAAAGCAACTCTTTGTAAACTTTGGTGTCCCTGATTTGTGCTTCTGTAGAACTACAGCTGATATTTAATACGACCAATTAAGTAATGATGGTGGTCTTTGACTTTGACTTCACTTGAATTAAGACTTATTCTTAGTCATATTCTTCACAGCAGTCAACACTCACATTTTCCAGGTTTCATTGTGTTCTCTCCACCATGTTCCACACTGTAGCGGTAAGCAGAAGAACAGACAGTCATTGAGGGATACACCTGAACTCACACACACACACACACACACACACACACACACACACACACACACACACACACACACACACACACACACACACACACACACACACACACACACAGTCAGCATATAACTTAGTCCAAGTGATGGTCAGAATGTTTGTCTTAACTAGCCTGATAACTCCAACATGTCTGATATGAACATTGCCATAAACCCTCTACATACTTGAGTTTCTCCAGTCTGCAGTGTGGATCCTCCAGTCCAGCAGAGAGCAGTCTGACTCCAAAATGTCCTGGGTGATTGTAGCTCAGGTCCAGCTCTCTCAGGTGTGAGGGGTTTGACCTCAGAGCTGAGACCAGAGAAGCACAGCCTTCCTCTGTGACTAGACAGCCTGACAGCCTGCAAAGAGTCAAATCATATTAAAACCACACTGCTATTCTTTGGTGGTGAAAATAGTGGCAGTATATTTTTTCTACATATTAAGATACATCAGTATCCTGAAACCTGCCATATCTATTCATAAATTAATGTTTCATTATTAGAAATTATCATAATATTGCTTGTAGAGAGAAACATGTATAGTACAAATATTTGAGTAGACTGACCAGAGCAGTTTAAAAAGCAGTATCAGTCAAAAGACAGACAGTGAGGTATCAGATTTAGATTGTATTGAGTATACAGTCCACACCATATCTATTTTGACAGTGAAGATAACATTTTAAATGTGGCTCTATACTCCAGCATTTTGGATTTGAGATCAAATATTTCATATGAGGTGACAGTATATAATGTCACCTTTTATTTGATGGTATTTTAATACACATCTGTTTCACCGTTTAGAAATGAAAGCACTTTATGTATCTAGTCCCCCACTTTTGAAGAAGTCAAACGTATTCTGACAAATTCACTTATAGTGTATTAAAGTTGTCAAAAGTTGAGTATTTGGTTGTAAACTCGTTGGTTGCATTTGCAGGTTGTTTTGGTTGTGTTTTGGGTTATGTTTTGCCCGATAGTAACTGAATGGTGGATGATGACTGGAGTAATTTTCTGTCTAAGTGAGTAGATAACTTGTTTCTAAACACTACTAAATGAATCCTGATGATGCCTTGATTAAGAAAAATCATGAATGAATCATGAATAATAATGAGTGAGAAAGTTACAGAGGCTACAACAAAACATGCTAACCTCTCACCATTACCAATAACAGAGGGGGTATGATCCTTGTTCCTCTGTAACTTTCTCATTCATCATCATTCACGATTCATTAAGGATTATTCATAATCATGGTAGCATCCACATGAATGTAGAAGTGTTCAGAAACATCTTCGATTCTTACTGACAATACAAGTGAAGTGACTCCAAAATAACAGGACATTATTCACCATTCAGTTTCTATTGGGAAAAACATCATCCAAAACACAACCAAGACAAACTGCAAATGCATTCAACAAGTTTGTAGAATCACAAGCTTGATGTAATCACTGCAGGTAAGGAATATGGGACCAAATACTAAACTTATGACTACTTTAATACAATATACAGTGAGGGGAAAAAAGTATTTGATCCCCTGCTGATTTTGTATGTTTGCCCACTGACAAAGACATGATCAGTCTATAATTTAATGGTAGGTTTATTTGAACAGTGAGAGACAGAATAACAACAAAAAAATCCAGAAAAACGCATGTCAAAAATGTTATAAATTGATTTGCATTTTAATGAGGGAAATACGTTTTTGACCCCTCTGCAAAACATGACTTGGTACTTGGTGGAAAAACCCTTGTTGGCAATCACAGAGGTCAGACGTTTCTTGTAGTTGGCCACCAGGTTTGCACACATCTCAGGAGGGATTTTGTCCCACTCCTCTTTGCAGATCTTCTCCAAGTCATTAAGGTTTCAAGGCTGTCGTTTGGCAACTCGAACCTTCAGCTCCCTCCACAGATTTTCTATGGGATTAAGGTCTGGAGACTGGCTAGGCCACTCCAGGAACTTAATGTGCTTCTTCTTGAGCCACTCCTTTGTTGCTTTGGCCGTGTGTTTTGGGTCATTGTCATGCTGGAATACCCATCCACAACCCATTTTCAATGCCCTGGCTGAGGGAAGGAGGTTCTCACCCAAGATTTGACGGTACATGGCCCCGTCCATCGTCCCTTTGATGCGGTGAAGTTGTCCTGTCCCCTTAGCAGAAAAACACCCACAAAGCATAATGTTTCCACCTCCATGTTTGACGGTGGGGATGGTGTTCTTGGGGTCATAGGCAGCATTGTCACGATCGTCTTGAAAATGAGCGGACCAAGGCGCAGCGTGATAAGCGTACATACTTTATTATGTAAAGCGCACACACGAAAACGAAACAAAACACGATCGTAACGTCCTCAGTGACTACTACTGAACAGGAACACGTAACATAGAACAATTGAACACAGGAACAAAAACCCACAAACACAAGGTGAAAAACACACAGTATAAATATGGCTCCCAATCAGAGATAACGAGCCGACAGCTGACACTCGTTACCTCTGATTGGGAGTCACCAGACCAATCACCACAAAACACAAACAAAAGAAACACACCCATACCCAACACCACCAAATGAAATACACCCTGGCTCTAATTACACAGTCCCGGAGCCAGAGTGTGACAGTACCCCCCCCCAAAGGCGCGGACTCCGACCGCGCCTACACCCAAAAAATGGGGAGGGCTGGGTGGGTGTTGCTCCACGGAGGCGGCTCTGGCACTGGTCGTGGTCCCCACCCCACCATAGTCACTACCCGCTTTAGTAGCCTCCTCCATTTGACCACCCTACAACCTAACCCAACTGGATTAAGGGGCAGCACCGGACTAAGAGGCAGCACCGGACTAAGGGGCAGCACCGGACTAAGGGACAGCACCAGGATAAGGAGCAGCACCGAGCTAAGGGGCAGCACCGGACTAAGGGGCAGCACCAGGATAAGGGGCAGCACCAGGATAAGGAGCAGCACCGAGCTAAGGGGCAGCACCGGACTAAATGGCGGATCCTAGCTGGCTGGCTCTGGCGGATCCTGGCTGGCTGGCGGATCCCGGCTGGACGGCTCTGGCGGATCCCGGCTGGACGGCTCTGGCGGATCCCGGCTGGACGGCTCTGGCGTATCCCGGCTGGACGGCTCTGGCGGATCCCGGCTGGACGGCTCTGGCGGATCCCGGCTGGACGGCTCTGGCGGATCCCGGCTGGACGGCTCTGGCGGATCCCGGCTGGACGGCTCTGACGGATCCCGGCTGGACGGCTCTGGCGGATCCCGGCTGGACGGCTCTGGCGGATCCCGGCTGGACGGCTCATGGCTGGCTGACGGATCTGGCTGCTCATGGCTGGCTGACGGATCTGGCTGCTCATGGCTGGCTGACGGATCTGGCTGCTCATGGCTGGCTGACGGATCTGGCTGCTCATGGCTGGCTGACGGATCTGGCTGCTCATGGTTGGCTGACGGATCCTGGGTACGCACACAAGGCCTAGTGCGTGGTGCCGGAACTGGTGGTCCCGGGCTGAGGACACGCATCTCAGGGCTAGTGCGGGGAGCAGCAACAGGACGCACAGGACTCTGGGGACACACAGGAGGCTTGGTGCGAATAGCCGGAACGGGCTGGACCAGGCTGGCGACTCGCACCCCTGGTTTGGTGCGAGTGGCAGGAACAGGTCGGGCCGGGCTGGCGACGCACACCGTAGGCTTCGTACGTGGCACAGGAACCGGCCGGGCTGGGCTGGCGACGCACACCGTAGGCTTCCTACGTGGCGCAGGGACAGGCCGGGCTGGGCTGGCGACGCACACCGTAGGCTTCGTACGTGGCGCAGGAACAGGCCGGGCTGGGCTGGCGACGCACACCGTAGGCTTCGTACGTGGCACAGGAACCGGCCGGGCTGGGCTGGCGACGCACACCGTAGGCTTCCTACGTGGCGCAGGGACAGGCCGGGCTGGGCTGGCGACGCACACCGTAGGCTTCGTACGTGGCGCAGGAACAGGCCGGGCTGGGCTGGCGACGCACACCGTAGGCTTCGTATGTGGCACAGGAACCGGCCGGGCTGGGCTGGCGACGCACACCGTAGGCTTCCTACGTGGCACAGGAACCGGCCGGGCTGGGCTGGCGACGCACACCGTAGGCTTCCTACGTGGCGCAGGGACAGGCCGGGCTGGGCTGGCGACGCACACCGTAGGCTTCGTACGTGGCGCAGGAACAGGCCGGGCTGGGCTGGCGACGCACACCGTGGGCTTGATGCGTGGAGTAGACACAGGCCGGTCCGTACTGGGAACACACACCACTGGCCTTAACCGGGGCTCAGGAACGGGCCGGACCGGACTGGTAACACACTTCAGTCTCTCACGCCGTGCCACAACAACTTCCCTCCCTCTACTCGCCAATGGCTCCCGTACTCCGGTAGCCTTCTCTCCACGTCTACCTGTGGCAGCCTCCTGCTGCCCAGCCGCCCAAGCCATGTGCCCCCCCCAAAAAATTTCTTGGGGTTGCCTCTCGTCCACGGGCTCCCAGCACCGACTCCGTGCTGCCTCCTCATACCACCTCCTCTCGGCTTTGGCTGCCTCCAGCTCTTCACGAGGGCGGCGATATTCTCCCGGTTGTGCCCAAGGACCCTCTCCAGCCAGTATCTCCTCCCATGTCCATGAATCCTTTACAGGTGGATACTGTTGCCGCTTGACACGCCGCTTGGTCCTTTGATGGTGGGTTTTTCTGTCACGATCGTCTTGAAAATGAGCGGACCAAGGCGCAGCGTGATAAGCGTACATACTTTATTATGTAAAGCGCACACACGAAAACGAAACAAAACACGATCGTAACGTCCTCAGTGACTACTACTGAACAGGAACACGTAACATAGAACAATTGAACACAGGAACAAAAACCCACAAACACAAGGTGAAAAACACACAGTATAAATATGGCTCCCAATCAGAGATAACGAGCCGACAGCTGACACTCGTTACCTCCGATTGGGAGTCACCAGACCAATCACCACAAAACACAAACAAAAGAAACACACCCATACCCAACACCACCAAATGAAATACACCCTGGCTCTAATTACACAGTCCCGGAGCCAGAGTGTGACAAGCATTCCTCCTCCTCCAAACAAGGCGAGTTGAGTTGATGCCAAAGAGCTCGATTTGGTCTCATCTGACCACAACACTTTCACCCAGTTCTCCCCTGAATCATTCAGATGTTCATTGGCAAACTTCAGACTGGCCTGTATATGTGCTTTCTTGAGCAGGGGGACCTTGCGGGCGCTGCAGGATTTCAGTCCTTCACGGCGTAGCGTGTTACCAATTGTTTTCTTGGTGACTATGGCCCCAGCTGCCTTGAGATCATTGACAAGATCCTCCCGTGTAGTTCTGGGCTGATTCCTCACCGTTCTCATGATCATTGCAACTCCACGAGGTGAGATATTGCATGGAGCCCCAGCCCGAGGGAGATTGACAGTTATTTTGTGTTTCTTCCATTTGCAAATAATCGCACCAACTGTTGTCACCTTCTCACCAAGCTGCTTGGCGATGGTCTTGTAGCCCATTCCAGCCTTGTGTAGGTCTACAATCTTGTCCCTGACATCCTTGGAGAGCTCTTTGGTCTTGGCCATGGTGGAGAGTTTGGAATCTGATTGATTGATTGGTTCTGTGGACAGGTGTCTTTTATACAGGTAACAAACTGAGATTAGGAGAACTCCCTTTAAGAGTGTGCTCCTAATCTCAGCTCGTTACCTGTATAAAAGACACCTGGGAGCCAGAAATCTTTCTGATTGAGAGGGGGTCAAATACTTATTTCCCTCATTAAAATAGACTACTTTAATACAATATAAGTAAATATGTCCAAATTATTACGACTTTTTCAAATGGGAGAACAAGATACATAAAGTGCTTTCATTTCTAAACGGTAATATATATATATATATGAATACCTTTAAATAAAAGGAGACATTCTGTACTATTACCTAATATGAAACATTATATCTGAAATCCAAAATGCTGGAGCATAGCACCACATTTTTAACTGTAAGCTTCACTGTCCAAACACATATGGTGTGGACTATGTGTGCCTGGTAAACACATGTGGATCTGGTGAGCAGTTATCACTTGTTGACCAACTACAGGAATACTGACCTCAGAGTCTCCAGTTTACAGTGGGGATTCCCCAGTGCAGCAGAGAGCAGCTTCACTCCTGAATCCTTCAGGTCATTGTTACTCAGATCCAGCTCTCTCAGGTGTGAGGGGTTTGACTTCAGAGCTGAGACCAGAGAAGCACAGCCTTCCTCTGTGACTCCACAGCCTGACAGCCTGCAAAGAGTCAAATCATATTAAAATCACACTGCTATTCTTTGGTGGTGAAAATATATTTTTTCAACATTTTCAGATACATCAGAGTCCTGAAACCTGCCATATCTATTCATATATGTATATATACAGTACCAGTCAAATGTTTGAACACACCTACTCATTCAAGTTTTTGTTTCGTTTTTTTAAAAACTATGTTTTACATTGTAGAATAATAGTGAAGACATCAAAACTATGAAATAACACATATGGAATCATGTAGTAACCAAAAAAGTGTTAAACACATTTTCTATATTTTATTTTTTAGATTCTTCAAATAGCCACCCTTTGCCTTGATGACAGCTTTGCACACTCTTGCCATTCTCTCAACCAGCTTCATGAGGTAGTCACCTGGAATGCATTTCAATTAACAGGTGTGCCTTCTTAAAAGTTAATTTGTTGATTTTATTTCCTTCTTAATGCGTTTGAGACAATCAGTTGTGTTGTGACAAGGTAGGGGGGTATACAGAAGATAGCCCTATTTGGTAAAAGACCAAGTCCATATTATGTCAAGAACAGCTCAAATAAGCAAAGAGAAACCACAGTCCATCATTACTTTAAGACATGATGGTCATTCAGTAAGGAACATTTCAAGAACTTTTAAAGTTTCTTCAAGTGCAGTCGCAAAAACCATCAAGCGCTATGATTAAACTGGCTCTCATGAGGACCGCCACAGGAATGGAAGACCCAAAGTTACCTCTGCTGCAGAGGATAAGATCATCAGAGTTACCAGCCTCAGAAATTGCAGCCCAAATAAATTCTTCACAGAGTTCAAGTCACAGACACATCTCTACATCAACTTTTCAGAGGGGACTGTGTGAATCAGGCCTTCATGGTCGAATTGCTGCAAAGAAACCACTACTAAAGGACACCAATAATAAAAAGAGACTTGCTTGGGCCAAGAATCACGAGCAATGGACATTAGACCTGTGGACATTTGTCCTTTGGCCTGGAGTCCAAATTTGAGATTTTTGGTTCCAACCGCCGTGTCTTTGTGAGAAGCGGTGTGGGTGAACGGATGATCTCGGCATGTGTAGTTCCCACCGTAAAGCATGGAGGAGGAGGTGTTATGGTGTGGGGGTGCTTTGCTGGTGACACTGTTTGTGATTTATTTAGAAATCAAGGCACACTTAACCAGCATGGCTACCACAGCATTCTGCAGCGATACGCCATCCCATCTGGTTTGGGCTTAGTGGGACTATCATTTGTTTTTCAACAGGACAATGACCCAACACACCTCCAGGCTGTGTAAGGGCTATTCTACCAAGAAGGAGAGTGATGGAGTGCTGCACCAGATGACCTGGCCTCCATAATCACCCGACCTCAACCCAATTGAGATGGTTTGGGATGAGTTGGACGGCAGAGTGAAGGAAAAGCAGCCAACAAGTGCTCAGCATATGTGGGAACTCCTTCAAGAATGTTGGAAAAGCATTCCAGGTGAAGCTGGTTGAGAGAATATCAAGAGTGTGCAAAGCTGTCATCAAGGCAAAGGGTGGCTATTTGAAGAATTTCAAATATAAAATATATTTTCATTTGTTTAACACTTTTTTGGTTACTACATGATTCCATATTTGTTATTTCATAGTTTTGATGTCTTCACTGTTATTCTACAATGTAAAAAATAGTAAAAATAAAGAAAAACCCTTGAATGAGTAGGTGTGTGTCACGGTTTCGGCCGAGGCTGCTCCTCCTCCTTGTTCGGGCAGGCTTCGGCGGTCGTCGTCCCCGGAGTACTAGCTGCCACCGTTGTATGTTATCGATGTTTGTTTGGTTTTGTCTTAGTTGTACACCTGTTTCCGTTTAGTGTCCTATAAGTTCTCGTTTTGTTAGTCGTGTGTTGTGTGTAATTGTCCGCCTGTCAGCAGGTGCTGTATTGTTTGGCTCCAGTCTTTTGGAGAGTTTCGCACTTGTGTGCGCACTTATTTTGTATTTTCGGTGTTTACGCATGGTGTGCGTAATCGCTCGCCTCCGGGCTCTTTTGAGGCCCGTTTGTATTTGCTTGATCGTCTACTAAAGTGTGTTGGACGAAGCTTCTGTGTCCTGCGCCTGATTCCTGCACCACATCCACATTCAGCTATTCCTGACAGAATTACACACCACCGATGGAATCAGCAGGAGCAGCAGCAGCGCCCGAGTCGTGGGAGGATCAATCAGATCGGGACCGCCCTGCAGGACGTAATAAATACTCTGCACCGATGGGAGAACAGAGGGGTACCCACACCTCCACCTACCTCACCACCCCCATCGGCCAGTCCGCCCATCCAAGCTCCGGAACCCAGTGGGATTCGGCTCTCGCTCCCGAGGGCGTATGATGGCACCGCTGCCGGGTGTCAGGGGTTCCTCCTGCAGGTGGAACTCTACCTGGCCACCGTACACCCGGCGCCCTCGGGACACGAGAGCGTTTCCGCCCTCATCTCCTGTCTCACCGGCAAAGCGTTGGAGTGGGCCAACGCCGAATGGAGGGGGATAGACGCCGCCACTATCACCTACGCAGAGTTCTCCCGCCGCTTCCGGGCCGTGTTCGACCATCCACCTGAGGGGAAAGTGGCGGGGGAGCGTCTATTCTACCTCCGACAGGGGAAGAGGAGCGCCCAGGAGTTCGGCACTATCGATGCAGTCTGCGGGAGGACGTCCGCCGAGAGCTGGCCTGCAGGGACACCAATCTCTCGTTCGACCAGTTGGTGGACATGTCCATCCGTCTCGACACCCTGCTGGTCACCCGCGGACGTCCCGAGTGGGGGCCGTCCATTCCATCCTCCAGCACCTCCGAGCCGAGCCCTATGGAGCTCGGCTCGGAGTTGCTGGCGCTAGAGAGAGGAGGAGAAGGAGCCCGAGGGGGGCCGTCCCCTGCACCAACTGTGGCCGTGGAGGGCACACTGCGGCTAGGTGCTGGGGAGGGTCTCCAGGAGGACGAGACAGCAGGCCACGCACTGGGGAGTCCTTCCAGGTGAGTAGGCGCCCCACTTACCCAGAGCTCTCTGTTATGCACCTATGTATCCCTGTCAGTTTTCCACAGGTTGCACCTCATTCCCAGCATAAGGCGCTAGTAGATTCAGGCGCAGCTGGGAATTTTGTTGATCGGAATTTTTGTGTTATGTTGTGTTAAGTTAGGGATTCCCCTCCTTCCTGTCAATGCTCCCTTCCCTGTACATGCACTAGATAGCCGCCCGTTGGGATCGAGGTTGATTAGGGAGGTCACAGCGCCACTTAGGATGAGTACGCAGGGGGGTCATGAGGAAACTATTCAGTTATATCTGATCGACTCTCCTGCGTATCCAGTGGTGCTGGGGCTTCCCTGGTTGATTACCCATAACCCCTCTATTTCGTGGCAACAGAGGGCTCTTAAGGAGTGGTCTGCCCAGTGTGTGGGGCGATGTCTGGGTGTTTCCGTGGGGGCGACCTCGGTGGAGAGTCCGAACCAAGTGCCCGCAATGCACATTCCCCCTGAGTATGAGGAGGTAGCACTCGTGTTTAGCAAGGCGAGGGCGACGCGATTGCCACCTCATAGACAGGGGGATTGTGCGATAGACCTCCAGGCAGGAGCAGCGCTTCCGCGGAGCCATGTGTATCCTCTGTCTCAAGAGGAGAAGGGGGCTATGGAGACATACATAGCCGAGTCTCCGAGACAAGGATACATACGGCCCTCCACTTCCCCTGCGTCCTCGAGCTTCTTTTTTGTGAAGAAAAAGGATGGAGGATTGCGCCCGTGTATTGATTACCATAGTCTCAATCAGATCACTGTGAAATACAGTTATCCACTCCCTAATGATTGCGACATTACACGGAGCGCGTTTCTTCACAAAACTGGATCTCAGGAGCGCCTACAACTTGGTGCGCATTAGGGAGGGTGATGAATGGAAGACAGCATTTAGTACCACCTCGGGTCATTACGAGTATCTCGTCATGCCATACGGGTTGATGAATGCTCCTTCAGTCTTCCAATCCTTTGTGGATGAGATCTTCCGGGACATGCAGGGGCAAGGTGTGGTCGTGTACATAAACGACATTCTAGTGTACTCGTCTACCCGAGCCGAGCATGTAGCGCTGGTGCACCGAGTGTTGAGGAGGCTGTTGGAGCACGACCTGTATGTCAAGGCAGAGAAATGTCTGTTTTTCCAGGAGTCTATCTCCTTTTTGGGTTATCAGTTGTTCGCGTCAGGGGTGAAGATGGAGGTTGACCGTGTGTCAGCCGTGCGTAATTGGCAAACCCAACCACGGTTAAAGAGGTGCAGCAGTTCTTGGGTTTTGCGAATTACTACCGGAGGTTTATCCGGGGTTTTGGACAGGTGGCAGCTCCCATAACGTCTCTTCTGAAGGGGGGTCCGGTGCGCTTGCAGTGGTCAGCTGAGGCGGACAGGGCGTTTGGGAGACTGAAGGGCCTGTGCTGGCGCATCCGGATCCCACTTTACCATTCCAGGTAGAGGTGGACGCGTCTGAGGCCGGTATAGGGGCCGTGCTATCGCAACGGTCTGGCACGCCACCTAAACTCCGCCCCTGTGCTTTTTACTCCAAGAAGCTCAGCCCTGCGGAGCGAAATTATGACGTAGGGGACAGGGAGCTGTTAGCCGTGGTACAGGCCCTAAAGGTGTGGAGGCATTGGCTTGAGGGGGCTCAACACCCTTTCCTCATTTTGACTGACCACCGTAACCTGGAGTACATCTGGGCAGCTAGGAGACTGAACCCTCGCCAGGCTCGGTGGAACATGTTTCTAGCCCGGTTCGTATGTAAAATCACGTACATCCCTGGGTCCCAGAACGGTAAGGCAGACGCCCTGTCCCGGCGGTATGACACAGAGGAGAGGTCCGTTGAGCCCACTCCCATACTACCGGAGTCTTGTCTGGTGGCACCGGTGGTGTGGGAGGTCGATGCTGAAATCGAGCGGGCGTTGCGTACCAACCCTAGCCCTCCACAGTGTCCTGTGGGTCGGACGTACGTTCTGCTCGAGGTTCGGGATCGACTTATATATTGGGCTCACACGTCACCCTCCTCTGGACATCCAGGTATTGGCCGGACAGTGCACTGCCTTAGCGCTAAGTACTGGTGGCCAACGTTAGCCAGGGATGTGAGGGTTTATGTCTCCTCCTGCTCGGTGTGCGCTCAGTGTAAGGCGCCTAGACACCTGCCCAGGGGGAAGTTACAACCCCTGCCCGTTCCACAACGACCCTGGTCTCACCTGTCGGTGGATTTTGTTACAGACCTTCCTCCCTCCCAGGGGAATACCACCATACTGGTCGTTGTGGATCGGTTCTCTAAGGCCTGTCGTCTCCTCCCAATGCCGGGTCTTCCTACTACCCTACAGACCGCTGAGGCACTATTCACCCACGTCTTCCGGCATTACGGGGTAACTGAGGATATAGTGTCTGATCGAGGTCCCCAGTTCACCTCCCGAGTCTGGAGAGCGTTCATGGAGCGCTTGGGGGTCTCGGTGAGCCTTACCTCGGGGTACCACCCGGAGAGCAATGGGCAGGTAGAACGAGTGAACCAGGATGTGGGTAGGTTTCTGAGGTCGTATAGCCAGGGCTGGCCGGAGGAGTGGGCGAGGTATATTCCCTGGGCAGAGATGGCACAGAACTCTCTCCGCCACTCCTCCACCAACCTAACCCCTTTCCAATGTGTGTTAGGGTACCAGCCGGTTCTGGCACCATGGCAGCAGAGCCAGATCGAGGCTCCTGCGGTGGATGAGTGGGTGCGGCGCTCGGAGGAGACGTGGAACGCTGCACACGTCCATCTGCAGCGGGCCATCCGTCGACAAAAGGCGAGCGCCGATCTCCACCGCAGTGAGGCTCCGGTGTACGCACCTGGAGATCGAGTCTGGCTCTCGACCAGAAACCTACCTCTCCGCCTGCCCTGCCGGAAGCTGGGTCGGCGGTTTGTGGGGCCTTTTAAAGTCCTGAGGAGATTGAACGAGGTGTGTTACAGGTAACAACTGCCTATTGATTATCATGTTAACCCCTCGTTCCAAGTGTCTCTTCTCAGGCCGGTGGTAGCTGGTCCACTCCAGGACTGTGAGATAGGAGAGACTCCTCCGCCCCCATTGGACATCGAGGGGGCTCCGGCGTACACAGTTCGGTCCATCTTGGATTCGAGACGTCGGATGGGGGGTCTCCAATATCTCGTGGAGTGGGAGGGGTAAGGCCCGGAGGAACGGTGCTGGGTGCGGAGGAGGGACATCTTGGACCCGTCTCTCCTGACTGAGTTCCACCGTGGTCATTCCACGCGCCCTGCTCCGCGTCCTCCTGGTCGTACCCGAGGCCGGGGTCGGCGCACGGCTGGTACCGCGCGTCAAGGGGGGGGGGGGGGGGGGGGGGGTGCCGAGGCTGCTCCTCCTCCTTGTTCGGGCAGGCTCCGGCGGTCGTCGTCCCCGGAGTACTAGCTGCCACCGTTGTATGTTATCGATGTTTGTTTGGTTTTGTCTTAGTTGTACACCTGTTTCCGTTTAGTGTCCTATAAGTTCTCGTTTTGTTAGTCGTGTGTTGTGTGTAATTGTCCGCCTGTCAGCAGGTGCTGTATTGTTTGGCTCCAGTGTTTTGGAGAGTTCGGTGTTTACGCATGGTGTGCGTAATCGCTCGCCTCCGGGCTCTTTTGAGGCCCGTTTGTATTTGCTTGATCGTCTACTAAAGTGTGTTGGACGAAGCTTCTGTGTCCTGCGCCTGATTCCTGCACCACATCCACATTCAGCTATTCCTGACAGTGTGTCCAAACTTTTGACTGGTACTGTATATACATGAATGTATCATTATTAACAGTAGGTAACATGTTTCTAAACACTACTAAATTAATCATTGTGTGTGTGTGTGTGTCCAGTGTGTGTGTGTTTGTGTGTGTCCAGTGTGTGTTTGTGTGTGTGTGTGTGTCCTTTGTGAGTATGTGTCCAGTGTGTGTGTTTACAGTGTGTGTGTGTGTGTGTGTCCAGTGTGAGTAAGTTTGTGTGTTTGTGTGTGTCCAGTGTGTGTCCAGTGTGTGTGTGTTTGTGTGTGTGTCCAGTGTGTGTTTGTGTTTGTGTGTGTTTGTGTGTGTGTCCGGTGTGTGTCCAGTGTGTGTGTGTGTGTGTGTGTGTGTGTCCAGTGTGTGTGTGTGTGTGTGTGTGTGTTTGTCCAGTGTGTGTGTCCATTGTGTGTGTGTGTCCAGTGTTTGTGTGTATGTCTAGTGTGTGTGTGTGTGTCTAGTGTGTGTGTGTGTCCAGTGTGTTTGCTTGTCTAGTGTGTGTGTGTGTGTATCCAGTGTGAGTGTGTGTGTGTCCAGTGTGTGTGTTTGTCCAGTGTGTGTGTGTGTGTGTGCATCCTTTGTGTGTGTGTGTGTCCTTTGTGTGTATGTGTCCAGTGTGTGTGTGTGTGTGTGTCCAGTGTGTATGTGTGTCCAGTGTGTGTGTCCAGTGTGTGTACTGATACATGTGCACACACACACACTGGACAAAGACACACACACACGACACACACACACACACACACACTGGACACACACAGACACACACACACACACACCGGACACACACACACACACACACAAACACACACACACACACACACTGGAAACACACACACACTGGACACACACAGACTGGACACACACACACACTGGACACACTGGACACACACACACTGGACACACACACACACACTGGACCCACACACACACACACACACACACACAAACACACACATACACACACACACACACACACACACACACACACTGGACCCACACACACACACACTGGACACACAAACACACTGGACAAACACACAAACACACAAACACACACACACACACACACACACACACACACATACACACACACACACACACAGTCTTTATATAACTTAGTCCAAGTGGTGGTCAGAATGTTTGTCTTAACTAGCCTGATAACTCCAACATGTCTGATATGAACATTGACATAAACCCTCTACATACTTGAGTTTCTCCAGTCTGCAGTGTGGATCCTCCAGTCCAGCAGAGAGCAGTCTGACTCCTGAGTCTCCTGGGTGATTGTAGCTCAGGTCCAGCTCTCTCAGGTGTGAGGGGTTTGACTTCAGAGCTGAGACCAGAGAAGCAAAGCCTTCCTTTGTGACTAGACAGCCTGACAGCCTGCAAAGAGTCAAATCATATTAAAACCACACTGCTATTCTTTGGTGGTGAAAATAGTGGCAGTATATTTTTTCAACATATTCAGATACATCAGTATCCTGAAACCTGACATATCTATTCATAAATGAAGGTATCATTATTAGAAATGACAAATTATCAAAGTATTGCTTGTAGATTTGAGTAGACTGACCAGAGCAGTTTAAAAAGCAGTATCAGTCAAAAGACAGACAGTGAGGTATCAGATTTAGATTGTATTGAGTATACAGTCCACACCATATCTAGTTTGACAGTGAAGATAACATTTTAAATGTGGCTCTATACTCCAGCATTTTGGATTTGAGATCAAATGTTTCATATGAGGTGACAGTATATAATGTCACCTTTTATTTGAGGGTATTTTCATGTATATCTGTTTCACCGTTTAGAAAAATAAAAGCACTTTATGTATCTAGTCCCCCTATTTGAAGAAGTCATAAGTATTCTGACCAACTAACTTATAGTGTATTAAAGTAGTCAAAGGTTTAGTATTTGGTCCCAAACTCGTTGGTTGCATTTGCAGTTTGTTTTGGTTGTGTTTTGGGTTATGTTTTGTCCAATAGTAACTGAATGGTGGATGATGACTGGAGTAATTTTCTTTCTAAGTGAGTAGATAACATGTTTCTAAACACTACTAAAGTAATCCTGATGATGCAATGATTAAGAAAAATCATGAATGAATCACGAATAATAATGAATGAGAAAGTTACAGAGGCTACAACAAAACATGCTAACCTCTCACCATTACCAATAACAGAGGGGGTATGATCCTTGTTCCTCTGTAACTTTCTCATTCATCATCATTCACGATTCATTCATGATTATTCATAATCATGGTAGCATCCACATGAATGTAGAAGTGTTCAGAAACATCTTCTATTCTTACTGACAATACAAGTGAAGTGACTCTTAAACGACAGGACATTATTCACCATTCAGTTTCTATTGGGAAAAACATCATCCAAAACACAACCAAGACAAACTGCAAATGCACTCAACAAGTTTGTAGAATCAGAAGCTTGATGTAATCACTGCAGGTAAGGAATATGGTACCAAATACTTAACTTTTGACTAAATTAATCCTAGTGTGTGTGTTTGTGTGTCCAGTGTGTGTGTGTACAGTGTGTGTGTCCAGTGTGTGTGTCCAGCGTGTGTGTGTGTGTGTGTGTGTCCAGTGTGTATGTGTGTGTCCAGTGTGTGTGTGTGTGCGTCCAGTGTGTGTGTGTGTGTGTCCAGGTTGTGTGAGTGTCCAGTGTGTGTGTGTGTCAAATGTGTGTGCGTGTGTGTCCAGTGTGCGTCCAGTGTGTGTGTGTGTCCAGTGTGTGTGAAGTGTGTGTGTGTGTGTGTCCAGTGTGTGTGTGTCCAGTGTGTGTGTGTGTCCAGTGTGTGTGTCCAGTGTGTGAGTGTGTCCAGTGTGTGTGAACCAAAAATTACTGCAAATGCATTCAACAAGTTTGTAGAATCACAAGATTGATGTAAGCACTGCAGGTAAGGAATATGGGACCAAATACTAAACTTCTGACTACTTTAATACAATATAAGTGAATATGTCCAAATGATTACAACTTTTTCAAATGGGAGAACTACATACATTAAGTGCTTTCGTATCTAAACAGTAAAACTGATATGTATGAAGAACCTCAAATAAAAGGTATGCTAACCTCTCACCATTAACATCAAATAAAAGGTGACATTCTGTACTGTTGCCTAACATGAAACATTCTATCTCAAATCCAAAATGCTGGAGCATAGCACCAAATGTAAAACTGTAAGCTTCACTGTCCAAACACATATGGTGTGGACTATGTGTGCCTGGTAAACACATGTGGATCTGGTGAACAGTTATCACTTGTTGACCAACTACAGAAATACTGACCTCAGAGTCTCCAGTTTACAGTGGGGATTCCCCAGGACAGCAGAGAGCAGCTTCACTCCTGAATCCTTCAGGTCATTGTAGCTCAGGTCCAGCTCTCTCAGGTGTGAGGGGTTTGACTTCAGAGCTGAGACCAGAGAAGCACAGCCTTTCTCTGTGACTAGACAGCCTGACAACCTGACAGAGAGATCATCATGTTTTCACAAACTGTTAATTTAACACCAGTAGTGTAGAAGGACAATGGCAGATGCATTTGGTTTATTCTCTTAAACAACAAATAGATTCATCTTCCGTCTCCTAGAATTGTATGGTCATATTGTTATACTAATGTGAACATTTATTCAATATGTTTTTCAATATAATATTATATACATATTATAATACATATATTTCTCTAAACTTAATGTTTATTCCTGATGATTAGTTCTTATATGTCATTTGATGTACTCACAGAGCAGCTCTGGAGGCTTTGACCACTGGCAGCAGCCTCAGAAGACCTTCCTCTGATCTGGAGTATTTCTTCAGGTCAAACACATCCAGCTCCTTTTCTGAAGTCAGCAACACAAAGACCAGAGCTGACCACTGTGCAGGTGACAGTTTGGCTTTTGACAGACTTCCTGATCTCAGGTAGCTTTGGATCTCCTCCACTAGAGAATGGTCATTCAGTTCATTCAGACAGTGGAACAGATTGATGCACCTCTCTGGAGAGGGATTCTCCCTGATCTTCTCATTGATGTACTTGACTGTTTCTTCATGGCTCTGTGAGCTGCTTCTTGTCTTTGTCAGTAGACCTCGTAAGTGCTTCTGATTGGACTCCAGTGAGAGGCCCAGAAGGAAGCGGAGGAACAGGTCCAGGTTTCCTGTCTCACTTTGTAAGGCTTTGTCCACAGCACTCTTGTAGAAAGTAACTTTACGCTTGTGTCTGATCCTCACAGAAAAGTTGCTGGACGTTGATTGAGGTTTGGCCATTAGATTCTCATTGTTGTTGATGAATGAGAGGAACACATATACAGCAGCCAGAAACTCCTGGATGCTCAGATGCACAAAGCAGTACCACTTGTCCTGGTACAGCCCACATTCCTCTTTAAAGATATGTGTGCACAATCCTGAGTACACTGAGGCTTGATTAACATCAATTCCAGCCTCTTTCAGGTCTTCTTCATAGAAAATTAGATTGCCCTCAACAAGCTGTTGAAAAGCCAGTTTTCCCAGTGACAGAATGCTCTCTGTATTCCAGTGTGGACCTGTCTCTTCTTTCCCAATATACTTTTCATTCTTCTGTTTGGTATGAAACTCCACAATGTGTGTGTACATCTCAGTCAGAGTCTTGGGCATCTCTTCTCTCTTGTCTGTACTCAACATGTGTTCAAGGACTGTTGCAGAAATCCAACAGAAGACTGGAATGTGGCACATGATGTGGAGGCTCCTTGATGTCTTTATGTGTGAGATGATTCTGCTGGCCATGTCCTCATCACTGAATCTCTTCCTGAAGTACTCCTCCTTCTGTGGGTCATTGAACCCTCGTACCTCTGTCACCTGGTCAACACACCCTGAAGGGATCTTATTGGCTGCTGCAGGTCGGGAAGTTATCCAGAGGAGAGCCGAGGAAAGCAGATTTCCCTTGATGAGATTTGTCAGCAGAACATCCACTGAGGTTGACTTTGTGACGTCACAACAGATCTTGTTCTTCTGGAAGTCTAGGGGCAGTCGGCACTCATCCAGACCATCAAAGATGAACAGAACTTTGTACTTGTCGTAGTTGGAGATTCTTGATTCTTTGGTTTCCATTGAGAAATGATTAAGAAGTTCAATCAAAGTGTGTTTTTCACCTTTCATCAAATTCAGCTCCCGGAAAGGGAATGAAAATACAAATTGGACATCCTGATTTGATTTTCCTTCAGCCCAGTCCAGAATGAACTTCTGCGCAGAGACTGTTTTTCCAATGCCAGCGACTCCCTTTGTCAGCACAGTTCTGATAAGTTTGTCTTGTCCAGTTAAGGGTTTGAAGATGTCGTTACATTTGATTGCAGTCTCTGGTCCTGCTTGTTTCCTGGTTGTTGTCTCAATCTGTCTCAGCTCATGTTCATTATTGACCTCTCCTGTTCCACCCTCTGTGATGTAGAGCTCTGTGTAGATCTTATTGAGAAGTATTGGGTTCCTTGTTTAGCGATCCCCTCAAATACACATTGAAACTTCTTCTTTAGATTAGATTTGAGTTCACGTTGGCAAATCACAGCAAGCTCATCTGAATGAAGAAATAACACAGAGGATATTAATATTACATCTGTTTTAATGCCTACAGTATTCTAGGACTGTTATACATTTTTTTATTATTATAATTTCTTCGCTTAACTGACTGTATAAATGTGTAAATGTTTTCATAATGCATTACAGACTGGTGTGACTGATTATATATTTATTGGTTTTCTCTCTCTCTCTCTCTCTCTCTCTCTCTCTCTCTCTCTCTCTCTCTCTCTCTCTCTCTCTCTCTCTCTCTCTCTCTCTCTCTCTCTCTCTCTCTCTCTCTCTCTCTCTCTCTCTCTCTCTCTCTCTCTCTCTCTCTCTCTCTCTCTCTCTCAATTAATCAACACAACACATCCCTGCTGCTACTTGATGAGGTCACTAGGTGTTGTGTTAAGGCTGCTACAATATCACTGAGTTACACAGCTACTTTAGCTGTACTTTAGCTACAGCTTTTAAATGTTCTAAAACAGCATTCAACATGAGGCAGACAGCTCTTACTTTTCTCCAGTGTGTCAGCAAGCTCCTTCTGGTTCATTTTCCTCAGGACGTGCAGTGTGATCTTCAGAGCCCCCTCTCTGGCACTGCTCTCCTGCTTCTCATCTTCAGCATCCACCACTTCCTTATCCTGCTTCTGACTCTCAAAGCCTTCTGGGAGTTCTGTACTAAGAATCCTCTTTAACCTCTTCAGCTCGTTCTTCACAAATGTCATAATATTCTCTTCAAGCAACTGAAATAAATCAAGTAAATAAGTTAAGCAAGAGACTAAATGCTTTCTCATTAACACATTAATGAATGATTGACAGATCAACCTTACTTGAGGTAAACAAAAACAAATGTACATCACAGGACCACATACACTGAATATGGAGGCCAGGTCTGTTTGATGACTCTGGGAAGACTGACAACTGAGAATCTCTGACTCTGATCTCTCCTGTTGGTTTCTGTGGACAAAACATGAGATTACATCTCCTCATCCAGGGAGTGCACACACACACACACACACACACACACACACACACACACACACACACACACACACACACACACACACACACTGTTTCAGGACTATGAAAATTGAAAAAATGATTAGCCTATGGATTATGAAAACAACCAAAATAAATGGGAATTGGGAGAGGAGAAATGACTAGAGACAGTGTTGTTTAACTCACTGACCATGACCCATGAGTTCTTCTTACCTTTGTTCAGTAGAAAAGTATCCCTCTCTAAACACTATAGGTTCAATCATAGACTGGTCACTCTTCATGGACACACAGCTGGGTACAGGGGAGGCTGGTCTCTCCTGCTTGATTGGGCTTCAACACAACAGAGACAAACATTACATCTCTCATCTACTCTGAGCTCAGATGGGGAAACAAGAGTTTCATTCCAAAACACTATATATCAATTTTCAGAAATGTTCGTAAATTAGCTTTTATTGTTTAAAGAAATTATGAAAGAGATTGGTGTGTTTTTTCACCATATAATCATGGCATGGGGTTGTTCAATGACAGACATGTATTTGTTTAAAATCTATCACTTGATGGTTTCATTTCAGAGAGAAAAATAATAATGTTTTTTTGCAAAATGCTATATATCTGCCTCACTCTCAGAGAAATAAGTAGTACTACTAGGTTTAACACAGTAATAGTATATATCTGCCTCACTCTCAGAGAAATAAGTAGTACTGCTAGGTTTTACACAGTAATCATATATATCTGCCTCACTCTCAGAGAAATAAGTAGTACTGCTAGGTTTTACACAGTAATAATATATCTGCCTCACTCTCAGAGAAATAAGTAGTACTGCTAGGTTTTACACAGTAATAATATATCTGCCTCACTCTCAGAGAAATAAGTAGTACTGCTAGGTTTTACACAGTAATAATATATCTGCCTCACTCTCAGAGAAATAAGTAGTACTGCTAGGTTTTACACAGTAATAGTATATATCTGTCTCACTCTCAGAGAAATCAGTAGTACTGCTAGGTTTTACACAGTGAAATGTGACCGACCGGCTCGATTCGGTCTTATGTAGCAAAATTTGAAATTGTGTTTTTTAAATTGGATAAAAGTAGAGACGCAGCTAGAAAAAGGTATATCATATACTATAGTTGAGGAACAATGGGGAAGTAATTCTGCTTTGAAAGATGATAAACTTGTAACCTCAATTTTGAGAAAATGGACTTTGAATGTTTTGGTTCACCTACTGGAGAGCTCTTTTTTTCTACAGTGGTGTTACTTTGGCAGATAATGTCACCCATCTAAATAAATAGTTTTTTTTTTAAATATAGTTAACTAAATGTACGATGTTTTTGGTTTATGTCAGTTTCATTGTTTGTTATGCTCTAAATGGTTATTTTATGGTTGTAAGTGGTAAAATTAACTAGAAAATGTCATATTTTGCAATTCTGAGTAATTACTACTTTAGTAAGGACATACTTTATTCAGTACTACTGCAGTTACTAAATAATTCCAATAGATGGCAGCATAAGACCACAAATGACATTTCAGAAGGTTAGTTTAGTTTTCTCCCTGGATACACCACCACACCCCCTCACAGGAAAACTCCTGCACACGCTTTTTACTGTCCCTTTCCACACTGCTAACGCAAGAGGAACGACTGAAAAAGCATTTAACAGATTACTGTGAAATAATATAATGATGATTCATGTTTATTATTACCTGTTTATGCTCATGTTTTGAAAATATACTTGATTACTATAACGATTATCAATAAGCCTGAACATTAATTTAGTCACCTCTGGTCAAGAAAAACTTATTTTCCTAGTACATTCATTGTCAGATTCATCAACCAGCAGCGAGCACTCTGCCTTCTAGCACAAGCCTGTTGAGGTACATTTGCTAACCGGGTGGGTTGCATGATGTAATTCATTGGTGGGCTGGAAGACGCACTCTTGTCTTATCTATTCCGAGGTTGTTTAATTGATATATTAGATATTTAACAATGCATGTATACTAGGGTTGAGGTTGGAGCATCTGACTAGTGATTATTTACCAGGGGTTCAACACCTGCTATAGTCACTATTTAATTGCTCTTCCAAAAGCATCACAGGCCTAATACGAGATATATAGCTAACTAAAGTAATGAGTGACCATCTTAGAAAATCGTGGGACATATAGTATTTGGTTGCATGCTATTTTATGTCAATCATATTGCTGCTTGTAGCCTATAACTGATGCTTCATGGTCTTATGCTGCCATCTATTGGAAATATTTAGCAATTAAAAGTTATTAATTCACGTACAGACGTTGGTGAGGCAGCTGAGAAATAAAGTGTATTAGATCAGTCTCAAACCTGCCCCACGCCAATTGCTGGACCTTCACACAGAGGTTACTAGGTCACCCAATTCAAACCACATTTGAAAAATAAAACAAATGTGTCTTATTTATCAAGTGTTCTGTTTTGCAATTATACATATAATAAAATAACAACAAAATAATCAAAATGCTATTTAATACTATAATTGTATTTACTAAGAAAATATTATTACTAAAATAGTTTCTAAAAGTGTTCTAGGCTACCCTACCCTAGAATAATCCCAGTCAAAACTGTTCGCTGCTCTGGCACCCCAATGGTGGAACAAGCTCCCTCACGACGCCAGGACAGCGGAGTCACTCACCACCTTCCGGAGACATTTGAAACCCCACCTCTTTAAGGAATACCTGGGATAGGATAAAGTAATCCTTCTACCCCCCCCCCCCCTAAAAAAATAAAAAAATAAATAATAATAATAATAAAAAAATAAAAAATAAATAAATTGTGAAGTGGTTATCCCACTGGCTATAGGGTGAATGCACCAATTTGTAAGTCGCTCTGGATAAGAGCGTCTGCTAAATGACGTAAATGTAAATGTAAATTAGGTGTTAGTGTGTAAGTAGGGTAAGAGTTTCTGTATAGCACTTTGTGACATCTGCTGGTGTAAAAAGGGCTTTATAAATACATTTGATTGATTGTTGGGTTTAGGGTTTATATGGCAAAAAACAGTATGGGTTTAAAGCTCTCTTGCTCCTCCCTGTGGCCGTATGTGGTTACTACATAACTCATTCATGCCACTTGCTAGGCTCATAATCTGAGGTAGCAACTGCGTCAGATCTACAAATCTATTAGCTAGACCACCCGATTAGACAACAATCACCCCATTATACCCATTTGGTTTGCAACTCAGTGAACCTGTGCAGCATTCGCTCAATTTGATGCCTACTGATGCCTATGAAGGAAGAGTTCGATGCCTATCAAATTACCCAGCAGCCACTTAGAAACAACAAGTCGTCAAAAAAAATGGTTATTTCTTAATTAAAAAATGTCTTTTGGCTGTTTAAATCGGCCACATCTTGAAAAAGAGGACAGGGACATGCGTTTTGTTTAGATTGTAAACTTTTTTCTTAAAACAAATATGGTTAACCATGTCCAGAAAATGTTTAATGTTTGATGGCTATTCGCCAGCCATCGCCTCTTAAATGGTGTCTCACCTCACTATAGGTGACCACAACATGTACTCAGGTGAACAGTGTGCATGCTCACCAAGTAGCCGTAACCTTGTTAATAAGAAGTTACCTGAGGTAAATAACAGGGTTAACGCTCACCAAGTAAACGTAACCTTGTTAATAATAAGTTACCTGAGGTAAACCTACAGGGTTAACGCAGGCAGGTCTCATTGATAACAATAGTGAAGCTGGTATTGTGACGCAGAACAATGCGCTGGGAATAGAACGTTCTGAAGGCGAGTCGGTATCACGGAGCTCAATAGAACTAATAGGAGCTGGTAGGGTGAAAAATGTCCAAACATAAGGCCTGTTTTTTCGCAAATACTTAATAACCAGGGACAGAAGGTGATATTATGAAACTGGGCTCCATGGCGGATGCAATGAACTAATTTTATCAGAAATAAACGTTGTAAAAAATGTCACTTGAGGCGCCCCGAAAATAATATTCAAAAGTTCAGTCCTTGGACACAGAGGGGTTAAACACTAAAGTTACCGTCAATCTAGTGAAGAGAGGAGAACCGGACAGAGGGATGGTAGGTAGCCAGCATCCGTCAACGAGAGAGGGAGAAGCCCTCCACGGTATTTAACAGGTGGAAGAAACAACCCGGGAGCTCCATCGGTCCACAAGAAATGCAGGCAGCCGGTGATGATGTAGTGGTAGCTAGGATAACTAGGATGCTGCTGGTAGAGTAGCTAGCTTAGCTAGCTGTACCGACTAGCTTGGATAGCTAGCAGGTCGTTCGTCTGTCCATCGAGGATGATGACGAATCCGGTGAACCACAAGATGAAACAAGGATAGCGAGTGAAAAGGATCTGGCTACACTCATACTGTCACTGACCATTACACAAAAAAGCAAATTGAACAATAAACTTCGGTGTCTCAACACTGTAACAAACTCCGTCGTTGTTCCCCAACATCACCTCTGTCCACTCTGCGCGTAACTGGACAATATGCTTGGCGCCAAACCGTACGTGGACGCGGACAGTTCCAGAACGCGGACATGAGCAGAGCCACACAATAAACTAAACCCAGTCTTTACAGTGGCTTACATTAGTAATATTATTTTATTTATTTTTATATGTAAAACAAACATTCAAAGTTTTTTTTATAACAATATTTTGAGATCTGGGCCCATATCCACAAAAGTATCTCAGAGTAGAAAATTGGTCGTATAAGTGCTGAGAATTAAGACATTTTACTCTTATGGGTATAATTGAATGCATAGCATTTTGTCTTCGGTTTGGCAGATTAACTGATGCTTATTTCTGAAGATAAACTCAGGTTTTCGCCCAGCGGCTAAGGAGTTGGAGCAGTGGCAGGAGTTGGACCCATGGCAGAAAGGTGGCTGGTTCGAATCACGGGCCGGGTGCTGGAGAAAACGGGCAGCCTTGATCTGACCACTGGAGGGCTGCTGGGTTCACATCCTCAAAACATTCACCTTTTGTTGATCAGAACTCTAGAGGTTCTTCTTCACTGAACCCAAAAATATATCTAACTTTTAGTGGTTCCATATATTAAGGAAGTGATAGAAGCCTTTTTGGTTCTATAAGGAACCTTATTTTCTAAGTGTATAATAAACACGTTTTTCTTTTGATTATTTAATTACCTACATCATGTTTTTTCAAGTTATCCCTTTGGAGCGCAACATCACGTTGTTAAAAATTGAATCATAAATTGGCCATGGCTATAAATTGGGCAATTGAAGGCATCTAGGGCGAAATATGTGTTAGATGAAAATGAACATTGTATGCAAAGTTTACATTTTAGTCATTTAGCAGACGCTCTTATCCAGAGCGACTTACAGGAGCAATTAGGGTTAAGTGCCTTGCTCAAGGGCACATCGACAGATTTTTCACCTAGTCGGCTCGGGGATTAGAACCAGCGACCTTTCGGTTACTGGCACAACGCTCTTACCCACTAAGCTAACTGCCGAAGTTGTAGGCAACATTATTGACAAGGGACACTGATGCCTACGATGCCAAAGCTATTTAGAGTTGTTAAACGGGTGTGAAGAGTGTGTTGGTATAACGGTAATATTGTCAAAATTCCGCTTGTAACAACCATCAGAATTGGTTAAAGAAATATGCATTCCATTATATTAGGCAATTATGAAGAGTAGGCAAAGTGGTCGTGTCGTGTGAAAATTCTATCAAATGTTTTACATTGCAACGAGTCCAGTCAGGGTGCTGCAGAACCCCTGCAGTACCTCCACTGACCCCGGATTGAGAACTCCTGATTTAGCAGATACTCTAATCCAGAGTGATTTACAGTAAGTGCATTCATCTTAAAATAGCTATTTATTTTGTAAATAAAAGTAATACATTCTTCATAATATTGTCATCTCACCTCTTAGCTTTGGTGTCATGTCCCCCAGAGAGACTCGATTTAGAGGCAGGGCCCCCCTCCTCTCTCTCCCCAGAGAGACTCGTTTTAGAGGCAGGGCCCCCCTCCTCTCTCTCCCCAGAGAGACTCATTTTAGAGCTCTGACCCCTAAACAGAGATGCAGCATGTTGGTTGTGGTGAACACAGTGACAACTAATTCTAGAATGTCAATTGTTCTCTTTTACTCATGATCTCTTAGAAATAAAACATTTACTAACAGACACATCCAAACAGTCAGGTGATTTAATTTAATCACAGGAACATTGTTACGTTCCTCAAGAAATAAAACATTGTCCCTCAAACAGAAGAAGGAACTAACAAAGAGTCACTAACAACAACCAAAACGAAACAGGTGGTTTTAGGAGGGGTTCTGAAAGACACTCATGGGGGTGTCCACTAGTGATGGGAAACAGAGGCTTTCTGAACCCTTTGGGGCTTTCACCAAATTGTGCCGAAAATACCATTGATAGATTTGAGTGCTAATAAACAACATTTAGTTAGAATGTGGGGTTCGCTTTTTGCCTCCAGGTTCACTATGTTTTCAAAAACGATGCATATGTGGTATTATTTAGGATACTAAAGACAGAATATTATCATAGGCTACACTAAATAAAACACATTATTTAAACAACAATGGGAAGATTGTGTGGTTCAACAAAAAATAATTGTTCAAAATATGCCATTTAGCAGACGCTTTTATCCAAAGGGACTTACAGTCATGCGTGCATACATTTTTTGTGTATGGGTGGTCCCGGGGATCGAACCCACTACCTTGGCGTTACAAGCGCCATGCTCTACCAGCTGAGCTACATAGCAGGGATTCAATCTTGTGCCTATGTTGATGTCTGATCCCAATCCCCGTCCCTACCTGCTGAGCTACCATTCAGGGGCTACAAACTGGAAGACATCAAACTAAATGTGTAAATAAGGTGTCCAGTATAGAGGTCAGTGTTTGGAAAAGACTTTGCTTTGAAAAAAGCACCTGATCAGTGAGATCTCTCACATTTTGCAACACATGGTTTGAAAAAGCACGAGATTAAACAAAGCTTCGGACGTCATTGATCATGTGGTAATGTTACTTCAAAAACTCTCCATGGCAGTGTTTCAAACACTTAAAAGACTACCTCTCCCCTCAGCCCTCAAGTTAAGTGGACACTTCTGATGACGTATCATGACGTATGATGAGTGGACACTTCTGATGACGTATCATGACGTATGATGAGTTGACACTTCTGATGACGTATCATGACGTATGATGAGTGGACACTTCTGATGACGTATCATGACGTATGATGAGTGGACACTTCTGATGACGTATCATGACGTATGATGAGTTGACACTTCTGATGATGTATCATGACGTATGATGAGTGGACACTTCTGATGACGTATCATGACGTATGATGAGTGGACACTTGCAGGGCAAAGGGTGAGGGAAGAATGAATGAATTTTAAATGGACCGTTCTCTCTGCGTGGTGCGTGGGAAATGCATGTTACATCTTCAGAAAGGTGTCACTCGTTTGTCCCACGGTTGTTTTCAGTCACCATAGCGACCGTTAAAACACTGGTAAGCCTAAATTCCATCGCTATCGGGAAACCGGCCCAGAGTGACTTACAATACAGTTGCTGTATTGTAGTGTATTTTAGCTTTTAAGACTTGATTTGCCCTAACAACATTTTTTTATGAATTATAATCCACATAATAATTCACATTTCCTGTTGCTCCAGGATAATCTTTCTACTGTGAGAAACTGGGTCAAATTATTATGTGGATTAAGTGCATTTATCTTAAGATAGCTAAGTGAGACAACCACATATCACAGTCAAATATACAGGATCCCATTCCAGCTAAACATTTGGATATATAGCGTTTTGCGAAAAAACACATCTAAAATCTATTAATTAAAAATCTGATATCAGTAACGCTTTGAACACACCGACTGCGTTATTGCATTTTGGTACCAGAAGTACATTCATTTCCAATGGAACGCTGCGTTTGCCTTGCAGCATTGCGTTGCAGAGGCAGTTGCAGTGCGTTCTGTTTGGTGCGTACATTGGATTTATCGAACGTATGCGTCAAACTGTGTACATAGACGGGTTGACAGAAATGGTAGCAGAAAGTGAATGTTTAACTTTTGTTGCACACATATTTAGATGATGCTGCATACTATTTTGCGCAATGAAGCAGTCGGTGTGTTCAAAGCGTAATATTTTAGGTACCCATAAGCAATAATTTGAAAAAATTGTGGACATAGAGTTTTGGAAATGTACTTAATAATTCTTATACAAAACTGTTATCTCACCTCTTAGCTTTGGTGTCATGTTCCCCAGAGAGACTCATTTTAGTGGCAGGGCCCCCCTCCTCTCTCTCCCCAGAGAGACTCATTTTAGAGGCAGGGCCCCCCTCCTCTCTCTCCCCAGACAGACTCATTTTAGAGGCAGGGCCCCCTTCCTCTCTCTCCCCAGAGAGACTCATTTTTGAGGCAGGGCCTCCCTCCTCTCTCTCCCCAGAGAGACACATTTTAGAGGCAGGGCCCCCCTCCTCTCTCTCCCCAGAGACACTCATTTTAGACCACTGACCCCTAAACAGAGATGCAGCATGTTGGTTGTGGTTAACACAGCGACAACTCATTCTAGAATTTCCATTGTTCGCTTTTACTCATGATCTCTTAGAAATAAAACATTTACTAACAGACATATCGAAACAGTCAGGCTATTTAATGCAATCACATGAACATCTGGTTGTGACATCTATTCTCCATGTTAACTGTCAATAATAATAATAAGTCACTGTTTGTTAAGGTAGTTATAGACAGTGCAGCAACACAAGGCCATGTCTCACACTTACAGTATTTGTATTAATTAAAAGTCGGCCATTTGTTGTCTTTCAATCTGAGAATGTAGACAGAAGGGCTAAAACGGGCATGATTGATCTGAGGGGAAATCATTGATACATTCAGAAAGTATTTTTTGCAACAAGTAAGAGATGTTATATTATGTAAAGTAGGCTAGGTTATAATATAAACTCAGCAAAAAAAGAAACGTCCCTTTTTCAGGACCCTGTCTTTCAAAGATAATTCGTAAAAATCCAAATAACTTCACATATCTTCATCGTAAAGGGTTTAAACACTGTTTTCTATGCTTGTTTAATGAACCATAAACAATTAATGAACATGCACCTGTGGAACGGTCGATAAGACACTAACAGCTTACAGACGGTAGGCAATTAAGTTCACTGTTATGAAAACTTTGGACACTAAAGAGGCCTTTCTACTGACTCTGAAAAACACCAAAAGAAAGATGCCCAGGGTCCCTGCTCATCTGCGTGAACGTGCCTTTGGCATGCTGCAAGGAGGCATGAGGACTGCAGATGTGGCCAGGGCAATAAATTGCAATGTCCGTACTGTGAGACGGCTAAGACAGCGCTACAGGGAGACAGGACGGACAGCTGATCGTCCTCGCAGTGGCAGACCACGTGTAACAACACCTGCACAGGATCGGTACATCCGAACATGACACCTGCTGGACAGGTACAGGATGGCAACAACAACTGCCCAGGAAAGCACCAGGAAAGCACAATCCCTCCATCACTGCTCAGACTGTCCGCAATAGGCTGAGAGAGGCTGGACTGAGGGCTTGTAGGCCTGTTGTAAGGCAGGCCCCTACCAGACATCACTGGCAACAACGTCACATATGGGCACAAACACACTGTCGCTGGACCAGACAGGACTGGCAAAAAGTGCTCTTCACTGATGAGTCGCGGTTTTGTCTCACCAGGGGTGATGGTCGGATTCACGTTTATCGTAGAAGGAATGAGCGTTACACCGAGGCCTGTACTCTGGAGCGGGATCGATTTGGAGGTGGAGGGTCCGTCATGGTCTGGGGCGGTGTGTCACAGCATCATCGGACTGAGCTTGTTGTCATTGCAGGCAATCTCAACACTGTGCGTTACAGGGAAGACATCCTCCTCCCTCATGTGGTACCCTTCCAGCAGGCTCATCCTGACATGACCCTCCAGCATGACAATGCCACCAGCCATACTGCCCGTTCTGTGCGTGATTTCCTGCAAGACAGGAATGTCAGTGTTCTGCCATGGCCAGATAAGAACCCGGATCTCAATCCCATTTAGCACGTCTGGGATCTGTTGGATAGGAGGGTGAGGGCTAGGGCCAATCCCCCCAGAAATGTCTGGGAACTTGCAGGTGCCTTGGTGGAAGACTGGGGTAACATCTCACAGCAAGAACTGGCAAATCTGGTGTAGTCCATGAGGAGGAGATGCACTGCAGTACTTAATGCAGCTGGTGGCCACACCAGATACTGACTGTTACTTTTGATTTTGATTCCCCTTTTGTTCAGGGACACATTTTTCAATTTCTGTGGAACTAGTTCAGTTTATGTCTCAGTTGTTGAATCTTGTTATGTTCACACAAATATTTACATATGTTAAATTTGCTAAAAACAAACGCAGTTGACAGTGAGAGGACGTTTCTTTTTTTGCTGAGTATATAATAGCGGTTTGTTAGTGATATGCAGATGGGGGTCTATACCTCAGCTATAGCCTACATATCCTAGATGACCAGCCTAAACCTGTTCAGATCAGTTCCCACAACGTTACAGGCCTACCAGTAGCAGGACAGAGCATGTAGCCTAGGCATGATATGTTTCACATTTCCAACAGAGACTATCAGGTTGTTCAGCATGATAAGTGATCATATATCAAACCTACTCTGACTATTGAATGTCTGTAAACCACCTAAACTTTCTAATATAATAGTTCTATGTAGCCTAGACTTACCAGAGTCTGCCCGTCTTTCCTTCAAATCAACACATTTATCCTAATTTTAATGTTGCAGAGAAATGTGTCCCACAGTTTCAACAGCCATTTTGTAAGTGCGTAGGCTACAAACATACTTTTAATTTCATATGAGGAAACTGGTGCGGCCGCCTGTTTTCTTGCAGATGAAGTTGCCTCTCATAGGGAACTCATTCAACCAGCCTAAACAACAGTAAATAAAATATGTCAAATGGTCAAGAAACAATGGTCTAAAGAGAATCCTGTCCTCCTAATATAGCCATGTACATTAAAGACAGGTATATTGCTACAGATGTAGGATCTTAATTTGAGCCGGTTTGCTACAGCAGGAAAATAATCCTGAAGCAACACGACATTTGAAATATTATGTGGATTATAATCAGTCTCCTGAGTGGCGCAGTGGTCTAAGGCACTGCATCACAGTGCTAACTGTGCCACTAGAGATCCTGGTTCGAATCCAGGCTCTGTCGTAGCCGGCCGCGACCGGGAGACTCATGGGCGGCGCACAATTGGCCCAGGGTAGGGGAGGGAATGGCCGGCTGATAGAGCATGGCGTTTGCAACGCCAGGGTTGTGGGTTTGATTCCCACGGGGGGCCGGTATAAAAATGTATTCACTAACTGTAAGTCGCTCTGGAAAAGAGCGTCTGGTAAATGTAATAATAAATTGACATTTTTCAAAAGGGTAAGGTGGAAAAATTTAAATTACAAACTTCAGAAGCCTTTTTAACCCTCAAATACACAACAAGTTTTAGTTCTCCTGCAACAGGCTGATTAAATTAAGATCCTGCATCTGTACAGAACATGTCTTTATCTAAACCAAGGCATTATTTGCATTATTAGCAATGATGTTGCAACTGTAAGCTGCTGTAAACCTATGTGATTGGATGTTATAGACCCCCATCTGAACAGTTTCTTTCCCCATGCTGTAGCCCTCACCAACTGGCCATCTGGTCCATAGAGACTAAAGGACTATACACTCTATGCTGCTCACCACATCAAGCCATCTCTGAACTGTACACTACCATCTGGCCCATAGAGACTAAAGGACTATACACTCTATGCTGCACACCACATCAAGCCATCTCTGAACTGTACACTACCATCTGGTCCATAGAGACTAAAGGACTATACACTCTATGCTGCACACCACATCAACCCATCTCTGAACTGTACACTACCATCTGGCCCATAGAGACTAAAGGACTATACACTCTATGCTGCACACCACATCAAGCCATCTCTGAACTGTACACTACCATCTGGCCCATAGAGACTAAAGGACTATACACTCTATGCTGCACACCACATCAAGCCATCTCTGAACTGTACACTACCATCTGGCCCATAGAGACTAAAGGACTATACACTCTATGCTGCACACCACATCAAGCCATCTCTGTGTGGGAAAGTATTGGGAAGACAGAAAGATAACAGTGAATATGAGACATGGGGGAAGGTATTGGGAAGGTAGAAAGATAACATTGAATTTCCCCCAAGTGTCGCAAACAGGAAGTAAAATTAGTCACAAGGTTGTGCTAACTAAAGTAGTGTTGAAAAAGCCTTTCCACCCCACTCTTCCCCATCAGTCTCAAGAACAGAACCTGTGGTTTAATGTAGATACATGTAGATACAACAGAAACAAGATGTGATACTATCTACTTCTCTTTTACCAGAACAGAGACATTTCCCAGAGGAGGCTGGTGGGAAGAGTTATTAGAGGACGGGTTCATTTTTATGGCTGAAATTGAATAAATAAATGAAGTGTTTGATACCGCTCCATTAATTCCATTCCAGTCTTTACATTGAGCCTGTCCTCCTATAGCTCCCCCACCAGCCTCCTCTGGATATGTGACAGTATGCAGGTGTCCATGTTGCTGTGGAGGCAAACTATATTTACAAAAAACTACCTTTAAAGGTCCAATGCCATAAAAATAATATAAGATCATATGTAAAAATTGTGCATTTCTATGTTTTGTAGAAAAAAATATATAAAGTTAAAAAGTTATCCTCGAAGACCTAATTTAAAAGTTTACACATTTTAAAACCAGTGATTTTCAAACCCAATCAGATTCACAGTGGTGTGGGGAGGAATAAAATCCCCTCCATTGGCCTGGAAACTAGAAACTCACTGCAGGTGGAAATCACTGGGTTTACTCCATTGGGCTGGAAACTAGAAACTCACTGCAGGTGGAAATCACTGGGTTTACTCCATTGGACTGGAAACTAGAAACTCACTGCAGGTGGAAATCACTGGGTTTACTCCATTGGACTGGAAACTAGAAACTCACTGCAGGTGGAAATCACTGGGTTTACTCCATTGGGCTGGAAACTAGAAACTCACTGCAGGTGGAAATCACTGGGTTTACTCCATTGGGCTGGAAACTAGAAACTCACTGCAGGTGGAAATCACTGGGTTTACTCCATTGGACTGGAAACTAGAAACTCACTGCAGGTGGAAATCACTGGGTTTACTCCATTGGACTGGAAACTAGAAACTCACTGCAGGTGGAAATCACTGGGTTTACTCCATTGGACTGGAAACTAGAAACTCACTGCAGGTGGAAATCACTGGGTTTACTCCATTGGGCTGGAAACTAGAAACTCACTGCAGGTGGAAATCACTGGTTTTACTTTTATGT
The DNA here is from genome assembly GCF_964263955.1 of Coregonus lavaretus. NCBI lineage: Eukaryota > Metazoa > Chordata > Actinopteri > Salmoniformes > Salmonidae > Coregonus > Coregonus lavaretus. Next base: position 86,485,173 of record NC_139989.1, read on the forward strand.
CACATTTTATAAAGACTTTTCTTCTTGTCTTTTTAACTACAGATCATAGAAACGTGCTGTTTTCACAAATATAGACACTGTTGTGGTGCTGGAGAGGATGAATATGAGGTTGAAAAGTTGAGGAATTGCCTTTTAACATTAGAATCAGACCCCAAATAAACCTATGTCCTGCTCCCTGACTTTTCCTAAATGTTTGTATTTTACACTGCTCCTTTGTCAGAATGTTTTAATCACAAACAGATAAGTATTCTATGCCTTGTTACCCGTTGTTTTCACACCTATTCCCAACTTAATCTGCCAAGAAAATGTGTCACTAATGAGTCTCTCTTTCCTCACTGAATAAATGAGAAATGGATGAATGGGCGATAATTGTGCACCTTACTTCACAACTGAATTTAAATTAGGCTTAACTGAATGATAAGGAGGGTGCAGATGTTGAATTCATTTAGAACTGTAGTGTAATGATGAGTTTGTGTTATGCCTGTTTATCAGCAGCAAATCATTTGACCGCATCATGCAGGTTGATACCGTTCTGTTCCATTTTACTTTGTAAAAAGAAGCTGTTACAGTGTAGTGTCGAGAACTATGCTGAGATGCTGTGAGAACAAGAATTCCGCTGACACTGTCCTTTGATTATAAAGGTTTATTACATCAAAGGATTTCAGCGTCAATTTACAGACATCTGCAGACATGTCCTCCTTTGTGCCAAACCATAGTATATTTCCTTAGCAAAATCATAAATTGTTCAGATACCACAACAGGGCTGTTTTATTTACTGTAAGTCTATTACTAATCAAATGTATTGTATTGGGAAACGAAAACATGCTATGTGTTGCAGTCAACACAATCTCACACTCAATCCGTGCAAATATGCACAAAAACGTTTTCAGCAGATTTTGTGCGTATTTGTGCATTTTTGTGTGGCTTAATTCGTGTGAAAATAACCATTTTTGTATGACTTAATTCATGGGAAAATACTTTTTGGGGGGGCGAATTAAGCCACACAAAAACACACAAAATCTGCTAAAATACTTTTTGTACATATTTGCTCGAATTGAGTGTGAGAATGTGTTGCAAAACGTATGCCTTTAGAATAATGCAAAACATATCATTGACTCTACCTAAACTAATTTCGCACATAATAAGAGTTAGCCAGATGAAATTGACAATAGTCTGTAATTGACAGATGCAGGGAAAAGAGCATCTCTTTATCAAATCCTCCTTCAGAGTCACATGCAGGTAAAACATTGTGATTTCTATATAGTGCTGTATCTGAAAGAGCATATTCTGCAGTTTCTATGACACTTACCTTTATCAAATAACTCTCAACATTCAAGAGGTGCAGCTCTATTTCCAAATATCATTTTTTCACCAACATCCCTGCTGTTCATTCATTTAGCACATGACCATTCTAGTGCCAGCATTGCTCTGGCTACTAAGCAAAAAACGAGTAACATCATATTCTGTCGTCTATGGATGAATGGCCAATAGAAACCAGATAGAAACTGATAATGATGCATGTGACTTCTGTTTTGGTTAGCCGCCGATGTCGAAACCAACTTGCTCAGTGTCTTTCCATATCTGGGGAAAGATGAAACCAGACCAGCCGAGTGAGCGACTGTCTGAGACTGTGGTTTAGAGACACGTGGAGCCCAAAAAAAAAGACACAATGTCAAGTCAGCAGGTCCTGCTCTCCCTCTTCCCCAAGCACCACAGCTCCCACTGGGGAAAAATTCACAATGCCAAGACAGCAGGTCCTGCTCTCCCTCTTCCCCAAGCACCACAGCTCCCACTGGGGAAAAATACACAATGCCAAGACAGCAGGTCCTGCTCTCCCTCTTCCCCAAGAACCACAGCTCCCACTGGGGAAAAATACACAATGTCAAGACAGCAGGTCCTGTTCTACCTCTTCCCCAAGAACCACAGCTCCCACTGGGGAAAAAGACACAATGTCAAGACAGCAGGTCCTGCTCTCCCTCTTCCCCAAGCACCACAGCTCCCACTGGGGAAAAATACACAATGTCAAGACAGCAGGTCCTGCTCTCCCTCTTCCCCAAGCACCACAGCTCCCACTGTGGAAAAATACACAATGCCAAGACAGCAGGTCCTGTTCTCCCTCTTCCCCAAGCACCACAGCTCCCACTGGGGAAAAATACACAATGTCAAGACAGCAGGTCCTGCTCTCCCTCTTCCCCAAGCACCACAGCTCCCACTGGGGAAAAATACACAATGTCAAGACAGCAGGTCCTGTTCTCCCTCTTCCCCAAGCACCACAGCTCTAACTGGGGAAAAAGGAGACACAATGTCAAGTAAGTAAGTGCGGAAGGAAAAAGTCCCATAAAAACTGTGTGCAGGGCAACCGATTTGTTTGTGGGGCTTGCTCACACAAAGCCCCGAAGCTGTGTGCTGACTGTGGACCAGAAGCATAAAGAGAAGACGTGATTGGTTCATGTGTAAAGGCTCGGTACAGTGTCTGATACAATCAACACATTATTGTTTGTATATCTTGTCATGAATATATTTCCATAAATATTTATTGATGGAGTTAATCCTTTATAATTGTTCATGCACTGGTGCTTTTGTTTAGAAATACAGCAAATAATTTCACCTGAACACCTGGCTGGTTATATTATTATTATTATTATTATTATTATTATTACTAGTAGTAGTAGTAGTAGTATTATTATTATTATATTTTTCATTCTACTTTGTCAAAATAAACTCTAAATGGACTTTATTAAGTACTATAACTCTATTACTAATTGAATCTACAAATAAAGTTGATCAGATGGATTATACTGTAATGTTTTTATTGTAAGGGAAACAGAAATAGGATATAGGGCGATTTTATTTTTACTTTGTAGAATTAACTTTTTTTAAAGTTACAAAAAATATATATTTCCACGAATATTTCTTCATGCAATTAATCCTTTACAATAGTTTATGCACTATTTATCAAGCGTTTATTTATCAACCATGTTTGCACACCTTGCTCTAGTGCAGGGATGGGCAACTCCAGTCCACGGGGCCTGATTAGTGTCACACCTTGCTCTAGTGCAGGGATGGGCAACTCCAGTCCTCTGGTCCTGATTGGTGTCACACCTTGCTCTAGTGCAGGGATGGGCAACTCCAGTCCTCTGGGCCTGATTGGTGTCACACCTTGCTCTAGCACAGGGATGGGCAACTCCAGTCCTCTGGGCCTGATTGGTGTCACACCTTGCTATAGCACAGGGATGGGCAACTCCAGTCCTCTGGGCGTGATTGGTGTCACACTTTTGCCCCAGGCCCAGCTAACACACCTGACTCCAATAATTAACTAATCATGATCTTCAATTTAGAATGCGATTAGTTTAATCAGCTGTGTTTGCTAGGGATGGGGGAAAAGTGTGACACCCTGAGGATTGGAGTTACCCATCCCTACCAGCTGAAAGGCCAGGCGGTTCTAGTGTTAATGACTGGTAGATGGGTGTTGCTCATGCATTCACTCACGCTGACCGGTTCCAGTACTTTGTTCTTGACTAAAGCCACCAAGTCAGCCTTGACTTCTGGTCTGATAGCATAAGGTACAGGTCCTGCTTTCAGAAACGTTGGTTTGCTGTCTGGCTTAATGCTAAGCTTCCCTGTAATGTCGTTCATACTACCCAGCACTCCATTAAAGACTTCTCCATGTTTCTTTAAGATGGCAGGTAGGTCTGTGTCTCCATGTGTCATTGTATGCACTGATGGCCAGTCCAGTGTGATTTTCTCCAACTATGAACATCCCAGTAGTGATGCATAGTCTCCTTTCACAACATAGAGTGGCAGCTTTTCAGTTTGTCTGTTTACCTGAACTGTGACATCAGTGATGCCTCTCACAGCGACAGATTCACCTGTGTAAGTCTTTAACACGAGGTGTGCTGGTTGAAGTGGAAGGTGTTTCAGTGTATTGTTTCTGACACAAGAGATACAGCTGCCCCTGTGTCAATCTCCATATCCACCGGCTGTCCCTCTAGCAAGGGGGAGACATAGTAGCCGTGCGGCCCGCCAGGAAAAAGTCAGGATTTTCAGTGTGACTTCCTGGTCTTATGAGTCACTCACCTCAGTGTTCTCTTACTCAACAGTGTGAACATGTCTATGTGTCTTTCGTTGGAATGCCTGTTTCTTGTTTCCCGTTTTTGTGATTTCTCTGTTCTCTTTTTGTTTCTGGAGACTTGTTCGATGTTGCCCTTTTTACCACAGACTGGACAATCCATGTCCTTCCACCAGCATGTAGACGCCTGATGTCCCTTTTTACCACAGGCTGGACAATCCATGTCCTTCCACCAGCATGTAGAAGCCTGATGTCCCACCTTGCCACAGTGGAAGCATGTGACTTGATTTCCCTGTCTCTGATTTTCAGTGGAAACTCTGTTCACTTTTTTATGATCAACTTTTTATTTATTTTAAAGGAACACAGACAAGAACAAATAGCATCAGGAATGGTTATACAGCTAGAGACACAATACTGTTAAAATATACATCAGAACAAATAGCAGCAGGAATGGTTATACAGCTAGAGACACAATACTGTTAAAATATATATCAGTATATTATGGAAACTAGTTATTGCAGATAAATACAATTATAATAAACCACATATACAATCACCCACCTCAGCTGCATCAACCCACCCTCCAACCCCTCCTGGGACAACCCCAACCCACCCTCCAACCCCTCCTGGGACCACCCCAACCCACCCTCCAACCCCTCCTGGGACCACCCCAACCCACCCTCCAACCCCTCCTGGGACCACCCCAACCCACCCTCCAACCCCTCCTGGGACCACCCCAACCCACCCTCCAACCCCTCCTGGGACAACCCCAACACACTCAACCTGATCTCCATTAAATTAAATACTAAATCAAGGTACACATTTGCACAAAAATGATCATGAACAGGTCAATCTGTTGGGTAAAACCCACTACTGTAGTTATTTTATGGTTTCAGCTGCAATTGTTGTTTGGCTAGCCCCATGGATCCTAGCAGTGGATAGTTCTAAATAAATGATATCTATAAAAGTGCTGATCCAATGAGGTGTGGTGGTTGCCATCTTAGTTCCAACATCTTTTTAGCTGCTGTCCAACATGACAACATTATACGTCTTTGCTGTAATGACAGTGGTGAATTATCATTCAGTAATAACAGTTTGGGGGAACAAGGTATGAGGATACCTCTTTCCAAAACATGTCCCCTGGTCACTCCCAGTACATATGATTAAAAGGAGCCCAAGGCACCATGATTACATAGATCACACAGAGGAGCGGTTGTGATTTCTATTAAATGATGTTTTCTAGGTGGATGGTATACCCTGTGTATGAGATTAAAATATATCAGCTGATAATTAGGATTGCTAGATGAACCCACTAAGTTCCTGATGAACTCAACTGGTGAGCCTCTTTAGCAGCTAGTTCCATGGACACACTGATTTCAATGTCCTTTGCCAAGGTCAGATGACTTTCAGTCAACAGTCTCTTTTGTGTAGCTTCACTCCGTAGCCCACATACTAGTCTGTCTCTAATGATGTCATTTAGAACAGCATTAAACTCAGTGTTCTGGTAGTTTCTTTAATGCAGCAGCAAACATTGTTACTGATTCCCCCTCTTCCTGATGTCTCCTGTGGAACCTGAACCTTTCAGCATTAACAAGTGGTTCTGGTGAAATATGTCCTTTAAGTATCTCCACAATATCCCCATACGTCTTATTACCTGTTCTGTCTGGCTGTAGCAGGCTGCCTAGTAAATTAAATGTCTTTGGCCCCATTACACTAAAACATGTAGGCACAATGTTGTCCTCATCCATGTCATTTACAAGAACAAACTATTCAAACCTGTCACGATCGTCGTAATAAGTGGACCAAGGCGCAGCGTGATATGCGTACATACTTTTAATGAGTACTTACTACAACACAACAAAACGAAACGTGAAGTCCTCGGTTAACAAACACAAACCTACACGGAACAAGATCCCACCAATAACTGTGCCAAACAGGCTGCCTAAGTATGGTTCCCAATCAGAGACAACGAGCTACAGCTGCCTCTGATTGGGAACCAACCGGCCAACATAGAAAACACGATCTAGAATAGAAACCTAGAAAACTAAACATAGAAACTATACACCCTGGCTCAACATAAAGAGTCCCCAGAGCCAGGGCGTGACAGTACCCCCCTCCAAAGGCGCGGACTGCGACCGCGCCAACTAAACCCAACAGAGGAGGGGCCGGGTGGGCATTCCGCCTCGGAGGCGGATCCGGCTCCGGGCGTCACCACCACCCTCTAACTACCCCCCCATAGCGCCCCTGGTCTGGTCCCGCTGGCTGGAGCTGGACTGGACATCGGTGGAGCGGATTGCTTAGGCTCCGGTGTGGAGCAGCTGACCGGTACCTGACCAGGCACCGGTGAAACAGGCACGGGCTGTGCCGGACTGACGACACGCACCACTGGCTTGGTGCGGGGAGCAGGAATGGGCCGGACCGGGCTGACGACGCGCACCACTGGCTTGGTGCAGGGAGCAGGAACGGGCCGGACCGGGCTGACGATGCGCACCACAGGCTTGATGCGGGGAGCAGGAACGGGCCGGACCGGGCTGACGACGCGCACCACATGCTTGGTGCGGGGAGCAGGAACAGGCCGGACCGGGCTGGCGACGCGCACCACAGGCTTGGTGCGAGGGACAGGAACAGGCCGGGCCGGGCTGGCGACGCGCACCACAGGCTTGGTGCGGGGAGCAGGAACAGGCCGGACCGGGCTGGCGACGCGCACCCCAGGCTTGGTACGAGGGGCAGGAACAGGCCGGGCCGGGCCGGGCAGGCGACGCGCACCCCAGGCTTGGTGCGAGGGGCAGGAACAGGCCGGGCCGGGCTGGCGAAGCGCACCACAGGCTTGGTGCGAGGGACAGGAACAGGCTGGACCGTACTGGGAACACACACCACTGGCCTTGTGCAGGGATCAGGAACGGGCCGGACCGGACTGGTAACACACCTCAGTACCTCTCGCCGTGCCTCTACACTCTCCTTCCCTCCTGACCAATGGCCCCCGTAACCTGGTGGTGCCACTTCTCCACTTCTCTCCTAGTCCACAATCTCGCCCTGTAGCTGCCTCCAGCAGCCCCGTCGTCCATGCCGTGTGCTCCCCCCCAAAAAATTATTGGGTTTGCCTCTCGCCTGTCTCGACGACGGCCCGGTTGGCGCCGCTTCTCCTCTCCTGCCTGGGTCTCCCCCTTCATCGCCCTCCTGTAACGGACGGCCTCCTCCTCCGTTATCCTCCCCCAACCAAGGAGGACATCTACCAATGTTACCTCCGGCGTTTGCTCCTGGAAACGCTGCTTGGTCCTGCTTTGGTGGGATCTTCTGTCACGATCGTCGTAATAAGTGGACCAAGGCGCAGCGTGATATGCGTACATACTTTTAATGAGTACTTACTACAACACAACAAAACGAAACGTGAAGTCCTCGGTTAACAAACACAAACCTACACGGAACAAGATCCCACCAATAACTGTGCCAAACAGGCTGCCTAAGTATGGCTCCCAATCAGAGACAACGAGCTACAGCTGCCTCTGATTGGGAACCAACCGGCCAACATAGAAAACACGATCTAGAATAGAAACATAGAAAACTAAACATAGAAACTAACACCCTGGCTCAACATAAAGAGTCCGCAGAGCCAGGGCGTGACAAAACCGTTCTGTATATGAGCTCCACTGCTCAATACTTTCATCAAACTGTCCAATGTTTCCAACAATTCCAATAATTTTTTGTTTCTCAAAAAGCTCCTGATTGTCACTCACTTCAATATTGTCCTCAACCAAAGCAATATTTTCCTCAGTCACGTGATCTTCATTCACTTCACTCACTGACGTTTCCTCCTAAGTTCGCTAATTTAGCAGTTTTAAATAAAAGGTTTGTCTTCACAGTTGAATAAATGTCCTTTCCTTTAATCATGTTGTTTTCCCACTCCGATGTCCGTCTCGAGTCCTTTTCTGCCGTCCATGACGATGTTAACTCCAGTGGTGGAAAAAGTACCCAATTGTCATACTTGAGTAAAAGTAAAGATCCCTTAATAGAAAATGACTCAACTAAAAGTGAAAGTCACCCAGTAAAATACTACTTGAGTAAAAGTCTAAAAGTATTTGGTTTTAAATATACTTAAGTATCAAAAGTAAATGTAATTGCTAAAATATACTTAAGTATCAAAAGTAAAAGTACAAGTATAAATCATTTCAAATTCCTTACATAAAGCAAACCAGACAATTTTCTTGTTTTTAAAATGTACGTTCAGCCAGAGGGACACTCCAACACTCAGACAATTTACAAACAAAGCATTTGTGTTTAGAGAGTCTGCCAGATCAGAGGCAGTAGGGATGTTCTCTTGATAAGTGCGTGAATTGGACCATTTTCTGTCCTGCTAAGCATTCACAATGTAACGAGTACTTTTGGGTGTCAGGGAAAATGTATGGAGTAAAAAGTACATTATTTTCTTTAGGAATGTAGTGAAGTAAAAGTAAAAGTAGTCAAAAATATAAATAGTAAAGTAAAGTACAGATACCCCAAAAAACTACTTAAGTAGTACTTTAAAGTAGTTTTACTTAAGTACTTTACACCACTGGTTAGCTCTCTTTCTTAGCTAGCTCGACTATGCACTTGCCTCTGCTAGCAATACACTGTGCTAACATTAGCCTAGACTGGACCACAGAAAATAACAGTTTTAAACAGTTGTAAAAACCCACTTCTTCCAGACAGAATAGTTCCTGTAGATTCAGACTTACTCATCGCCAATCTTTTGTTATGTCTCGTGGGTTTCATAACCACGTCTGTATAACAATTCAATAATGATGAGATGGGAGACAGGAATCAGTTCAACCATTTATCTGGAACGTGATCATCTCAACACATACAAACCCCCATGATGCTCTGCAGCACAACCCCAATATACAACAAATACATAAGTAAATGGACACAAAACAAAACTCATAGAGGAATTGAAATGTTCATTTCTAGAGGTAGGGCCATGGGATAGGGTCAGAAAGATCAGTATTTTTGATAACTGGTTACAGAAGTGACATAACAAGCATAAGGTCCATTATAACACAGTGAAGTAGAGGTGGGAGCTAAAAGCAGACATGGACAGTGAGACGGTGTGAGGAGGTCACGGGTGAAACACTAGATCAGGACAGGTAGAAATGGCAGGGCTGGAAATAGACACAGAGACACATTCTGATCATGGCTCAGACCTGACCTGAGACACCCAAACAGAAGATGCCATAGCAAAGTCCTGTCCAGTAGGCTATATGGGATTTCCTTTCATCAAAATACAACACAAGGAAATGTGTCCAGTGTGTGTGTGTTCAGTGTGTGTGTATGTGTACAGTGTGGGCGTGTATGTCCAGTGTGAGTGTGTCCAGTGTTTGTGTGTGTCTAGTGTGTGTGTCCAGTGTGTGTGTTCAGTGTGTGTGTGTGTGTATTTGTACAGTGTGTGTGTGTGTCCAGTGTGTGTGTGTCCAGTGTGTGTGTTCAGTGTGTGTGTTTTTGTGTACAGTGTGTGTGTGTCCAGTGTGTGTGTGTGTGTGTATGTCCAGTGTGAGTGTGTCCAGTGTGTGTGTTTGTCCAGTGTGTCCATTGTGTGTGTGTGTGTGTGTGTTTCTGTGTGTGTGTGTTTGTGTGTGTCCAGTGTGTGTATGTGTTTGCGTGTGTCCAGTGTGTGTGTGTGTGTCCAGTGTGTGTGTGTCCAGTGTGTGTGTTCAGTGTGTGTGTGTGTGTGTCTAGTGTGTGTATGTGTGTGTGTGTGTGTGTGTAGAGTGTATTTGTGTGTGTGTTTGTCATGTTTGTGTGTGTGTGTGTGTGTGTGTGTCCAGTGTGTGTGTGTCCAGTGTGAGTGTGTCCAGTGTGTGTGTCCAGTGTGTGTTTGTCCAGTGTGTGTGTGTTTGTGTGTCCAGTGTGTGTGTGTGTCCAATGTGTGTGTGTGTCCAGTGTGTGTGTGTGTCCAGTGTGTGTGTTCAGTGTGTGTGTGAGTGTGTGTGTGCAGTGTGTGTGTGTGTATGTCCAGTGTGAGGGTGTCCAGTGTGTGTGTTTGTCCAGTGTGTGTGTGTGTGTGTGTTTGTGTCCAGTATACGTGTGTGTGTGTTTGTGTGTCCAGTGTGTGTGTTTTCAGTGTGTGTCTGTGTACAGTGTGTGTGTGTGTGTGTGTGTGTGTACAGTGTGTGTGTGTGTTTGTGTACAGTGTGTGTGTGTGTGTTTAATGTGTTTGTGTGTGTGTGTGTTCACAGTGTGTTTGTGTGTGTGTTGTGTTTGACACAGGTGTCCAGTGTGTGTGTGTGTCCAGTGTGTGTGGGGGTGTGTGTGTTTGTGTGTGTCCAGTGTGTGTGTGTGTCCAGTGTGTGTGTACAGTGTGTGTGTCCAGTGTGTGTATTTGTCCAGTGTGTGTGTGTGTGTGTGTCCAGTGTGTGTGTGTGTGTGTTTGTGTGTGTCCAGTGTGTGTGTGTGTTTGTGTGTCCAGTGTTTGTGTGTGTGTGTGTGTGTGTGTGTCCAGTTTGTGTGTGTGTCAGTGTTACCATGGTTATTATTTACAGGGACACTGAGGAGTCTTCATAAACCCTAAACCCTGGATAGAGGGGCTCAGTGAATGTGGAGTGGAATGTGTTCAGGTGGGTCAGTGTGTCAGAGGAGACTCTGTAGAAGGACAGAGTGCCGGCTGGCCAGTCCAGATACACTCCTACTCTGTGGGAGCTGGAGGAGGGGACGTCTATGGTAGTGGACTTATTATCGTGACAGGCAGAGTAACTGTTGTCAGAGCAGAACAGACCCCAGGACTTGTCATTGTATCCAAGTAAACAGTCATCACCCCATCCTCTCCTGCTGATTCCTTTATATGTCACTCCTATTCCAGCCCCTCCCCCACTCCACTCTACCTCCCAGTAACAGCGTCCAGTCAGACCCTCTCTACACAGCACCTGTCTCCAGTCCTCAAATCTCTCTGGGTGATCAGGATACGGCTGCTCCTCTCTCCTCCATGTCACCTTTCTGTTCTCCTCAGACAGAGAGAGGAGTCTGTTTACTGTGTTAAGGTCCAGTGTGAGATCACAGACATCTGATGGATGAAACCAGACACAATATTAGAAATCATCATCATTCACGTTAGAATGTTAACTCACTTTTCACTAATTCATTTAATGTAGATGTTTCTAGGTATCAAAAGGAGAAGTTAAGGTAACTTGAGACTTGTTGAATGATCATATGTTATACTGTATGGTAATATAAAACACATTTATTCCCATTAATTACACACACACACACACACACACATTCTGAACACACACACACATTTCTAAAGTAACACGCCACACACACACACAGACACACACATTGTCAAAGCAACTCTTAGTAAACTTTGGTGTCCCTGATTTGTGCTTCTGTAGAACTACAGCTGATATTTAATATGACCAAGTAAGTAATGATGGTGGTCTTTGACTTTGACTTCACTTGAATTAAGACTTATTCTTAGTCATATTCTTCACAGCAGTCAACACTCACATTTTCTAACTCCAGGTTGCATTGTGTTCTCTCCACCATGTTCCACACTGTAGCGGTAAGCAGAAGAACAGACAGTCATTGAGGGATACACCTGAACTCACACACACACACACACACACACACACACACACACTCACACACACTCACACACACTCACACACACACACACACACACACACACACTAACACATTCAGCATATAACTTGGTACTTGGTAAAGGTAAGAATGTTAGTCTGTGTGTGTGTCCAGTGTGTGTGTGTGTGTTTGTCCAGTATGTGTGTGTATGTCCAGTGTGTGTGTTTGCCCTGTGTGTGTCCAGTGTGTGTCCAGTGTGTGTCCAGTGTGTGTGTGTGTCCACTCTGTGTGTGTGTCCAGTGTGTTTGTGTACAGTGTGTGTGTGTGTGTGTGTGTGTGTGTGTGTGTGTGTGTGTGTGTGTGTGTGTCCAGTGTGTGTGTTTGTCCAGTGTGAGTGTGTGTCCGGTGTGTGTGTGTGTGTGTCCAGTGTGTGTGTGTGTGTCCAGTGTGTGTGTGTGTGTGTTTGTGTGTGTGTCCAGTGTGTGTGAGTTTGTCCAGTGTGTGTGTGTGTGTCCAGTGTGTGTGTGTGTGTGTGTCCAGTGTGTATGTGTGTGTCTAGTGTGTGTCCATCGAGTGTGTGTGTGTTTGTCCAGTGTGTGTGTGTGTCCAGTGAGTGTGTGTCCAGTGTGTGTGTGTTTATCCAGTTTGAGTGTGTGTGTGTGTGTTTCCTGTGTGTGTGTGTGTGTCCAGTGTGTGTGTGTGTGTATGAGTTCAGTGTTTGAGTGTGTGTGTGTCCAGTGTGTGTGTGTATGTTTTCCGTGTGTGTGTATGTCCAGTGTGTGTGTGTTTGTCCAGTGTGTGTGTGTGTCCAGTGTGTGTCCTTCCAGTGTGTGTGTATGTGTGTCCAGTGTGTATGTGTTTGTCCAGTGTGTGTGTGTGTCCAGTGTGTGTTCTTCCAGTGTGTGTGTGTATCCAGTGTGTGTCCGTCCAGTGTGTGTGTGTGTGTCCAGTGTGTGTGTGTGTGTGTGTCTGTGTCCAGTGTGTGTGTGTGTTTGTCCAGTGTGTGTCCAGTGTGAGTGTGTGTGTGTGTGTGTCCAGTGTGTGTGTGTGTGTGTGTCCAGTGTGTGTGTGTTTCGTGTGTGTGTGTTTGTGTGTTAAGTGTGTGTTTGTCCAGTGTGTGTGTGTGTATGTGTGTGTGTGTCCAGTGTGTGTGTGTGTGTGTGTTCAATGTGTGTGTGTGTTCAGTGTGTGTGTGTGTTCAATGTGTGTGTGCACACACACACACACTGGACACACACACACACACACACACACACACACACACACACACACAGTCTTTATATAACTTAGTCCAAGTGGTGGTCAGAATGATTGTCTTAACTAGCCTGATAACTCCAACATGTCTGATATGAACATTGACATAAACCCTCTACATACTTGAGTTTCTCCAGTCTGCAGTGTGGATCCTCCAGTCCAGCAGAGAGCAGTCTGACTCCTGAGTCTCCTGGGTGATTGTAGCTCAGGTCCAGCTCTCTCAGGTGTGAGGGGTTTGACTTCAGAGCTGAGACCAGAGAAGTACAGCCTTCCTCTGTGACTAGACAGCCTGACAGCCTGCAAAGAGTCAAATCATATTAAAATCACACTGTTATTCTTTGGTGGTGAAAATATATTTTTTCAACATTTTCAGATAAATCAGAGTCCTGAAACCTGCCATATCTATTCATATATTTATGACCCTAAACCCTGTCTGTGATTTATTTAGAATTCAAGGTACATTTAACCAGCATGGCCACCACAGCATTCTGCAGCGATATGCCATCCCATCTGGTTTGGGCTTAGTGGGACTATCATTTGTTTTTCAACAGGACAATGACCCAACACACTTCCAGGCTGTGTAAGGAGAGGGATGGAGTGCTGCACCAGATGACCTGGCCTCCACAATCCCCCGACCTCAACCCAATTGAAATGGTTTGGGATGAGTCGGACGGCAGAGTGAAGGAAAAGCAGCCAACAAGTGCTCAGCATATGTGGGAACTCCTTCAAGACTGTTGGCAAAGCATTCCAGGTGAAGCTGGTTGAGAGAATGCCAAGAGTGTGCAAAGCTGTCATCAAGGCAAAGTGTGGTTATTTGAAGAATTTCGTTTAACACTTTCTTGGTTACTATATGATTCCAGATGTGTTATTTCATAGTTTAATGTCTTCAATATTATTCTACAAATTAAAAAATAGTAAAAATAAAGAAAAACCCTTGAATGAGTAGGTGTGTCCAAACATTTGACTGGTACTGTATATACATGAATGAATGCATCATTATTAACAGTAGAAAACATGTTTCTAAACACTACTAAATTAATCCTTGTGTGTGTGTCCAGTGTGTGTGTGTGTGTCCATTGTGTGTGTGTGTGTGTGTCCAGTGTGTGTGTGTGTTCATTGAGTGATACAGGAATACTGACCTCAGAGTCTCCAGTTTACAGTGGGGATTCCCCAGTCCAGCAGAGAGCAGCTTCACTCCTGAATCCTTCAGGTCATTGTTACTCAGATCCAGCTCTCTCAGGTGTGAGGGGTTTGACTTCAGAGCTGAGACCAGAGAAGCACAGCCTTCCTCTGTGACTAGACAGCCTGACAGCCTGCAAAGAGTCAAATCATATTAAAACCACACTGCTATTCTTTGGTGGTGAAAATAGTGGCAGTATATTTTTTCAACATTTTCAGATATATCAGTGTCCTGAAACTTAACATATCTATTCATAAATGAATGAATGTATCATTATTAGATATGACAAATTATCATAATGTTGCTTGTAGATAGAAAAATGTATAGTATGAATATTTGAGTAGACTGACCAGAGCAGTTTAAAAAGCAGTATCAGTCAAAAGACAGACAGTGAGGTATCAGATTTAGATTGAATTGAGTATACAGTCCACACCATATCTAGTTTGACGGTGAAGATAACATTTTAAATGTGGCTCTATACATTTAGGATTTGAGATCAAATGTTTCATATGAGGTGACAGTATATAATGTCACCTTTTATTTGAGGGTATTTTCATACATATCTATTTCACCGTTTAGAAATGAAAGCACTTTATGTATCTAGTCCCCCTATTTGAAGAAGTCATAAGTATTCTGACCAATTCACTTATAGTGTATTAAAGTAGTCAAAAGTTAAGTATTTGGTCCCAAACTCGTTGGTTGCATTTGCAGTTTGTTTTGGTTGTGTTTTGGGTTATGTTTTGCCCAATAGTAACTGAATGGTGGATGATGACTGGATTAATTTTCTGTTTAAGAGAGTAGATAACATGTTTCTAAACACTACTAAAATAATCCTAGTGTGTGTGTGTGTGTGTGTGTGTGTGTGTCCAGTTTGTGTGTGTGTCCAGTGTGTGTTTCCAGTGTGTGTGAGTCAAGTGTGTGTTTGTGTGTCCAGTGTGTGTGTGTCCAGTGTGTGTGTGTGTGTGTGTGTGTGTGTGTGTGTGTGTGTCCAGTGTGTGGGTCCAGTGTGTGGGTCCAGTGTGTGTGTGTGTGTTCTATGTGTGTAGTGATACACACACACACACGCACACACACAGTCTTTATATAACTTAGTCCAAGTGGTGGTCAGAATGTTTGTCTTAACTAGCCTGATAACTCCAACATGTCTGATATGAACATTGACATAAACCCTCTACATACTTGAGTTTCTCCAGTCTGCAGTGTGGATCCTCCAGTCCAGCAGAGAGCAGGCTGACTCCTGAGTCTCCTGGGTGATTGTAGCTCAGGTCCAGCTCTCTCAGGTGTGAGGGGTTTGACTTCAGAGCTGAGACCAGAGAAGCACAGCCTTCCTCTGTGACTCCACAGCCTGACAGCCTGCAAAGAGTCAAATCATATTAAAACCACACTGCTATTCTTTGGTGGTGAAAATAGTGGCAGTATATTTTTTCAACCCTTTTCATTTATACCAGTGTCCTGAAACCTGCCATATATATATATATATATATATATATATAATTATTAGAAAAATCATAATATTGTGTGTAGAGAGAAAAATGTATAGTACGAATATTTGAGTAGACTGACCAGAGCAGTTTAAAAAGCAGTATCAGTCAAAAGACAGACAGTGAGGTATCAGATTTAGATTGTATTGAGTATACAGTCCAAACTATATCTATTTTGACAGTGAAGCTAACATTTTAAATGTGGCTCTATACTCCAGCATTTTGGATTTGAGATCAAATGTTTCATATGGGGTGACAGTATATAATATAACCTTTTATTTGAGGGTATTTTCATACATATCTGTTTCACCGTTTAGAAATGAAAGCACTTTATGTATCTAGTCCCCCTATTTGAAGAAGTCATAAGTATTCTGACCAATTCACTTATAGTGTATTACAGTAGTCAAAAGTTGAGTATTTGGTTGTAAACTCGTTGGTTGCATTTGCAGTTTGTTTTGGTTGTGTTTTGGGTTATGTTTTGCCCGATAGTAACTGAATGGTGGATGATGACTGGAGTAATTTTCTGTCTAAGTGAGTAGATAACATGTTTCTAAACACTACTAAATGAATCCTGATGATGCCATGATTAAGAAAAATCATGAATGAATCATGAATAATAATGAATGAGAAAGTTACAGAGGCTACAACAAAACATGCTAACCTCTCACCATTAACATCAAATAAAAGGTGATATTCTGTACTGTCACCTAATATGAAACATTCTATCTCAAATCCAAAATGCTGGAGCATAGCACCAGAATTTAAAACTGTAAGCTTCACTGTCAAAACACATATGGTGTGGACTATGTGTGCCTGGTAAACACATGTGGATCTGGTGAACAGTTATCACTTGTTGACCAACTACAGGAATACTGACCTCAGAGTCTCCAGTTTACAGTGGGGATTCCCCAGTCCAGCAGAGAGCAGCTTCACTCCTGAATCCTTCAGGTCATTGTTACTCAGGTCCACCTCGCTCAGGTGTGTGGGGTTTGACTTCAGAGCTGAGACCAGAGAAGCACAGCCTTTGTCTGTGACTAGACAGCCTGACAGCCTGCAAGAGTCAAATCATATTAAAACCACACTGCTATTCTTTGGTGGTGAAAATATTTTTTAAAAACATTTTCAGATACATCAGAGTCCTGAAACCTGCCATATCTATTCATATATGTACAGTGGGGAAAAAAAGTATTTAGTCAGCCACCAATTGTGCAAGTTCTCCCACTTAAAAAGATGAGAGAGGCCTGTAATTTTCATCATAGGTACACGTAAACTATGACAGACAAATTGAGATTTTTTTTTCCAGAAAATCACATTGTAGGATTTTTAATGAATTTATTTGCAAATTATGGTGGAAAATAAGTATTTGGTCATCAACAAACAAGCAAGATTTCTGGCTCTCACAGACCTGTAACTTCTTCTTTAAGAGGCTCCTCTGTCCTCCACTCGTTACCTGTATTAATGGCACCTGTTTGAACATGTTATCAGTATAAAAGACACCTGTCCACAACCTCAAACAGTCACAATCCAAACTCCACTATGGCCAAGACCAAAGAGCTGTCAAAGGACACCAGAAACAAAATTGTAGACCTGCACCAGGCTGGGAAGACTGAATCTGCAATAGGTAAGCAGCTTGGTTTGAAGAAATCAACTGTGGGAGCAATTATTAGGAAATGGAAGACATACAAGACCACTGATAATCTCCCTCAATCTTGATCTCACCCCGTGGGGTCAAAATGATCACAAGAACGGTGAGCAAAAATCCCAGAACCACACGGGGGGACCTAGTGAATGACCTGCAGAGAGCTGGGACCAAAGTAACAAAGCCTACCATCAGTAACACACTACACCGCCAGGGACTCAAATCCTGCAGTGCAGGACGTGTCCCCCTGCTTAAGCCAGTACATGTCCAGGCCCGTCTGAAGTTTGCTAGAGTGCATTTGGATGATCCAGAAGAGGATTGGGAGAATGTCATATGGTCAGATGAAACCAAAATATAACTTTTTGGTAAAAACTCAACTCGTCGTGTTTGGAGGACAAAGAATGCTGAGTTGCATCCAAAGAACACCATACCTACTGTGAAGCATGGGGGTGGAAACATCATGCTTTGGGGCTGTTTGTCTGCAAAGGGACCAGGACGACTGATCCGTGTAAAGGAAAGAATGAATGGGGCCATGTATTGTGAGATTTTGAGTGAAAACCTCCTTCCATCAGCAAGGCATTGAAGATGAAACGTGGCTGGGTCTTTCAGCATGACAATGATCCCAAACACACCGCCCGGGCAACGAAGGAGTGGCTTCGTAAGAAGCATTTCAAGGTCCTGGAGTGGCCTAGCCTGTCTCCAGATCTCAACCCCGTAGAAAATCTTTGGAGGGAGTTGAAAGTCTGTGTTGCCCAGCGACAGCCCCAAAACATCATTGCTCTAGAGGAGATCTGCATGGAGGAATGGGCCAAAATACCAGCAACAGTGTGTGAAAACCTTGTGAAGACTTACAGAAAACGTTTAACCTGTGTCATTGCCAACAAAGGGTATATAACAAAGTATTGAGAAACTTTTGTTATTGACCAAATACTTATTTTCCACCATAATTTGCAAATAAATTCATTAAAAATCCTACAATGTGATTTTCTGGATATTTTTTTCTCATTTTGTCTGTCATAGTTGACGTGTACCTATGATGAAAATAACAGGCCTCTCTCATCTTTTTAAGTGGGAGAACTTGCACAATTGGTGGCTGACTAAATACTTTTTTTCCCCACTGTATATATACACTATCAGTCAAAAGTTTGAACACACCTACTCATTCAATTTAGTAAAAAAAATACATTGTAGAATAATAGTGAAGACATTAAAACTATGAAATAACACATATGGAATCATGTAGTAACCAAAGAAGTGTTAAACAAATTAAAATATATGATATATTTGAGATTCTTCAAATAGCCACCCTTTGCCTTGATGACAGCTTTGCACACTCTTGGCATTCTCTCAACCAGCTTCATGAGGTAGTCATCTGGAATGCATTTCAATTAACAGGTGTGCCTTCTTAAAAGTTAATTTGTGGAATTTCTTTCCTTGTTAATGCGTTTCAGCCAATCAGTTGTGTTGTGACAAGGTAGTGGGGTATACAGAAGATAGCCCTATTTGGTAAAAGACCAAGTCCATATTATGGCAAGAACAGCTCAAATAAGCAAAGAGAAACGACAGTCCATCATTACTTTAAGACATGAAGGTCAGTCAATAAGGAACATTTTAAGAACTTTAAGAAAAAGTGCAGTCACAAAAACCAACAAGCGCTATGATGAAACTGGCTCTCATTAGGACCACCACAGGAATGGAAGACCCAGAGTTACCTCTGCTGCAGAGGATAAGTTCATTAGAGTTACCAGCCTCAGAAATTACAGCCCAAATAAATGCTTCACAGAGTTCAAGTCACAGACACATCTCAACATCAACTGTTCAGAGGGGACTGTGTGAATCAGGCCTTCATGGTCGAATTGCTGTAAATAAACCACTACTAAAGGACACCAATAAGAAGAAGAGACCTGCTTGAGCCAAGAAACATGAGCAATGGACAATACACCAGTGAACATTTGTCCTTTGGTCTAGAGTCCAAATTTGAGATTGTTGGTTCCAACCGCTGTCTCTTTGTGAGAAGCGGTGTGGGTGAACGGATGATCTCCGCATGTGTAGTTCCCACCGTAAAGCATGGAGGAGGAGGTGTTATGGTGTGGGGGTGCTTTGCTGGTGACACTGTCTGTGATTTATTTAGAATTTAACCACACTTAACCAGCATGGCTACCACAGCATTCTGCAGCGTCACGCCATCCCATCTGGTTTAAGCTTAGTGGGACTATCATTTGTTTTTTAACAGGACAATGACTCAACACACCTCTATTTGACCAAGAAGGAGAGTGATTGAGTGCTGCATCAGATGACCTGGCCTCAACAATCACCCAACCTCAACCCAATTGAGATGGTTTGGGATGAGTTGGATCGCAGAGTGAAGTAAAAGCAGCCAACAAGTGCTCAGCATATGTGGGAACTCCTTCAAGACTGTTGGAAAAGCATTCCAGGTGAAGCTGGTTGAGAAAATGCCAAGAGTGTGCAAAGCTGTCATCAAGGGAAAGGGTGGCTATTTGAAGATTTTCAAATATAACATATATTTTGATATGTTTAACACTTTTTTGGTTACTACATGATTCCATTTGTGTTATTTCATAGTTTTGATGTCTTCACTATTATTCTACAATGTAAAAATAGTAAAAATAAAGAAAAACCCTTGAATGAGTAGGTGTGTCCAAACTTTTGACTGGTACTGTATATAAATGAATGAATGTATCATTATTAACAGTAGATAACATGTTTCTAAACATTACTCAATTAATCCTTGTGTGTGTGTGTGTGTGTGTCCAGTGTGTGTGTGTCCAGTGTGTGTTTGTGTGTGTGTCCAGTGTGTGTGTGTGTGTTGTCCAATGAGTGTGTGTCCAGGTTGTGTGTCTAGTGTGTGTGTGTGTCCAGTGTGTGTGTGTATAGTATGTGTGTCCTGGGTGTGTGTGTGTGTCCAGTGTGTGTCCAGTGTGTGTGTGCTCATTGAGTGATACAGGAATACTGACCTCAGAGTCTCCAGTTTACAGTGGGGATTCCCCAGTCCAGCAGAGAGCAGCTTCACTCCTGAATCCTTCAGGTCATTGTTACTCAGATCCAGCTCTCTCAGGTGTGAGGGGTTTGACTTCAGAGCTGAGACCAGAGAAGCACAGCCTTCCTCTGTGACTCCACAGCCTGACAGCCTGACAAAGAGATCATCATGATTTAACAGAGCAGCATTTGGTTTAGTCTCTCAAACAACATATAGATTCATCTTCTGTCTCCTAGAATTGTATGGTCATATTGTTATTCTATTGTGAACATCAATGCAGTGATTCATTATGTTTTTCAATATAGTATTATATACATACTATAATATATATTTTTCTCTAAACTGATGATTAGTACTTAAATATACTTTTATTTACTCACAGAGCAGCTCTGGAGGCTTTGACCACTGGCAGCAGCCTCAGAAGACCTTCCTCTGATCTGGAGTATTTCTTCAGGTCAAACACATCCAGCTCCTTTTCTGAAGTCAGCAACACAAAGACCAGAGCTGACCACTGTGCAGGTGACAGTTCTTCTTCTGAGAGACTTCCTGAGCTCAGGTAGCTTTGGATCTCCTCCACTAGAGAATGGTCATTCAGTTCATTCAGACAGTGGAACAGATTGATGCACCTCTCTGAAGAGGGATTCTCCCTGATCTTCTCCTTGATGTACTTGACTGTTTCTTCATGGCTCTGTGAGCTGCTTCTTGTCTTTGTCAGTAGACCTCGTAAGTGCTTCTGATTGGACTCCAGTGAGAGGCCCAGAAGGAAGAGGAGGAAAAGGTCCAGGTTTCCTGTCTGACTTTGTAAGGCTTTATCCACAGCACTCTTGTAGAAAGTAACTTCAGGCTTGCGTCTGAACAGCGAAGAAAAGTTACTGGACTTTGTTTGCAGTTTGTCCATTAGATTGTCATCGTTGTTGATGAATGAGAGGAACACATATACAGCAGCCAGAAACTCCTGAATGCTCAGATGCACGAAGCAGTACACCTTGTCCTGGTACAGCCCACATTCCTCTTTAAAGAGCTGTGTGCACAATCCTGAGTACACAGAGGCTTCATTGACATCAATGCCAGCCTCTTTCAGGTCTTCTTCATAGAAAATCAGATTGCCATTCACAAGCTGTTGAAAAGCCAGTTTTCCCAGTGACAGAATGCTCTCTTTATTCCAGTGTGGACCTGTCTCTTCTTTCCCAAGATACTTTTCATTCTTCTGTTTGGTATGAAACTCCACAAGGTGTGAGTACATCTCAGTCAGAGTCTTGGGCATCTCTTCTCTCTTGTCTGTACTCAACATGTGTTCAAGGACTGTTGCAGAAATCCAACAGAAGACTGGAATGTGGCACATGATGTGGAGGCTCCTTGATGTCTTTATGTGTGAGATGATTCTGCTGGCCAGATCCTCATCACTGAATCTCTTCCTGAAGTACTCCTCCTTCTGTGGGTCATTGAACCCTCGTACCTCTGTCACCTGGTGAACACACCCTGAAGGGATTTTATTGGCTGCTGCAGGTCGAGTAGTTATCCAGAGGAGAGCAGAGGGAAGCAGATTTCCCTTGATGAGATTTGTCAGCAGAACATCCACTGAGGTTGACTCTGTGACGTCACAACAGATCTTGTTCTTCTGGAAGTCTAGGGGCAGTCGGCACTCATCCAGACCATCAAAAATGAACAGAACTTTGTACTTGTCGTAGTTGGAGATCCTTGATTTTTTGGTTTCCATTGAGAAGTGATTGAGAAGTTCAATCAAAGTGTGTTTTTCCTTTTTCATCAAATTCAGCTCCCGAAAAGGGAATGAAAATACAAATTGGACATCCTGATTTGCTTTTCCTTCAGCCCAGTCCAGAATGAACTTCTGCACAGAGACTGTTTTTCCAATGCCAGCGACTCCCTTTGTCAGCACAGTTCTGATAAGTTTGTCTTGTCCAGTTAAGGGTTTGAAGATGTCGTTACATTTGATTGCAGTCTCTGGTCTTGCTTGTTTCCTGGTTGTTGTCTCAATCTGTCTCAGCTCATGTTCATTATTGACCTCTCCTGTTCCACCCTCTGTGATGTATAGCTCTGTGTAGATCTTATTGAGAAGTGTTGGGTTTCCTTGTTTAGCGATCCCCTCAAATACACATTGAAACTTCTTCTTTAGATTAGATTTGAGTTCACGTTGGCAAATCACAGCAAGTTCATCTGAATGAAGAAATAACACAGAGAATATTAATATTACGTCTGTTTTAATGCCTACAGTATTCTAGGACTGTTATGACATTTTAAATTATAATACTTTTTTTCGCTTAACTGACTGAATAAATGTGTAAATGTTTTCATAATGCATTACAGACTGTTGTGACTGATTATATTATTATTGGTATTCTCTCTCTCTCTCTCTCTCTCAACACATTCTTCTGCTACTTGATGAGGTCACTAGGTGTTGTGTTAAGGCTGCTACAATATCATTTAGTTACACAGCTACTTTAGCTGTACTTTAGCTACAGCTTTTAAATGTTCTAAAACAGCATTCAACATGGGGCAGACAGCTCTTACTTTTCTCCAGTGTGTCAGCAAGCTCCTTCTGGTTCATTTTCCTCAGGACGTGCAGTGTGATCTTCAGAGCCCCCTCTCTGGCACTGCTCTCCTGCTTCTCATCTTCAGCATCCACCACTTCCTTATCCTGCTTCTGACTCTCAAAGCCTTCTGGGAGTTCTGGACTAAGAATCCTCTTGAACATCTTCAGCTCGTTCTTCACAAATGTCATAATATTCTCTTCAAGCAACTGAAATAAATCAAGTAAATAAGTTAAGCAAGAGAAGAAATCCTTTCTCATTAACACATTAATGAATGATTGACAGATCAACTTTACTTGAGGTAAACAAAAACAAATGTACATAACAGGACCACATACACTGAATATGGAGGCCAGGTCTGTTTGATGACTCTGGGAAGACTGACCACTGAGAATCTCTGACTCTGATCTCTCCTGTTGGTTTCTGTGGACAAAACATGAGATTACATTTCCTCATCCAGGGAGTACACACACACACACACACACACACACACACACACACACACACACAGAGGGAATGTTGTGTTGGTTTAATATTGTTTTAGGACTATAAAAATGGAAAAAAGGATTAGCCTATGGATTATGAAAACAACAAAAATAAATGGTAAAATGGGAGAGGAGAAATGACTAGAGACAGTGTTGTTTAACTCACTGACCATGACCCATGAGTTCTTCTTACCTTTGTTCAGTAGAAAAGTCTCCCTCTCTAAACTGTATAGGAAGTTCCATAGACCAGTCACTCTTCATGGACACACAGCTGGGTACAGGGGACGCGGGTCTCTCCTGCTTGATTGGACTTCAACACAACAGAGACAAACATTACGTCTCTCATCTAATCTGAGCTCAGATGGGGAAACATAATGTTCGTCAATTTGCTTTTATTGTTTCAAGAAATTATGAAAGAGATTGGTGTGTTTTTTCACTATCTAATCATGGCATGCGATTGTTCAATGACAGACATGTATTTGTTTAAAATCTATCACTTGATGGTTTCATTTCAGAGAGACATATAATCATGTTTTTTTGCAAAATGCTATATATCTGCCTCACTCGCAGAGAAATAAGTAGTACTGCTAGGTTTTACACAGTCAAATGTGACCGACCGTCTCGATTTTATGTAGCAAAATTTGAAATTGTGTTTTTGACATTGGATAAAAGTAGAGACTCAGCTAGAAAAAGGTATATCATACACTACAGTTGAGGAACAATGGGAAAGTAATTCTGCTTTGAAAGATGATAAACTTGTAACCTCAATTTTGAGAAAATGGCCTTTGAATGTTTTGGTTCACCTACCGGAGAGCTCTTCTTTATCTACAGTGGTGTTACTTTGGCAGATAATGTCACCCATCTAAATAAATAGTATATATATATATATATAGTGAACTAAATGTATGGTGTTTTTGGTTTATGTCCATTTCATTGTTTGTTATGCTATAAATTGTTATTTTATGGTCTTAACTGGAAAAATGAACTCGAAAATGTCATATTTTGAAATTCTGAGTAATTACTACTTTAGTAAGGATATCCTTTATTCAGTACTACTGCAGTTGCTAAATAATTCCAATAGATGGCAGCATAAGACCATGCATGACATTTCAGAAGGTTAGTTTAGTTTTCTCCCTGGATACACCACCACTCCCCCTCACAGGAAAACTCCTGCACACGCTTTTTACTGTCCCTTTCCACACTGCTAACGCAAGAGGAACGACTGAAAAAGCATTTAACAGATTACTGTGAAATAATATAATGATGATTCATGTTTATTATTAGCTGTTTCTATGCTCATGTTTTGAAATTATACTTCATTACTATAACGATTATCAATAAGCCTGAACATTAATTTAGTCACCTCTGGTCGAGAAAAACGTATTTTCCTAGTACATTAATTGTCAGATTCATCAACCAGCAGCGAGCGCTCTGCCTTCTAGCGCAAACGAGGGGCATGTTGAGGTACATTTGCTAACCGGGAGGGTTGCATGATGTAATTTATTGGCCGGCTGGAAGACGCACTCTTGTCTTATCTATTCCGAGGTTGTTTAATCGCATTATTAGATATTTAAAAATGCATGTATACTAGGGTTGAGGTTGGAGCATCTGACTAGTGATTATTTACCAGGGGTTCAACACCTGCTATAGTCACTATTTTATTGCTCTTCCAAAAGCATCACAGGCCTAATACGAGATATATAGCTAACTAAAGTAATGAGTGACCATTTTAGAAAATCATGGGACATATAGTATTTGGTTGCATGCTATTTTATGTCAATCATATTGCTGCTTGTAGCCTATAACTGATGCTTCGTGGTCTTATGCTGCCTTCTATTGGAAATATTTAGTTATTAAAAGTTATTAATTCACATACAGACATTGGTGAGGCAGCTGAGAAATAAAGTGTATTAGATCAGTCTCAAACCTGCCCCATGCCAATTGCTGGACTTTCACACAGAGGTTACTAGGTCACCCAATTCAAACCACATTTGAAAAATAAAACAAATGTGTCTTATTTATCAAGTGTTCTGTCTTGCAATTATACATATAATAAAATAACAACAAAATAATCAAAACGCTATTTAATACTGTAATTGTATTTACTAAGATCATATTATTACTAAAATAGTTTCTAAAAGTGTTCTAGGCTACCCTACACTAGAATTAGGGGTTAGGGTTACAGCTATAATAGGTTATAAGTAGGGTAAGAGTTTCTGTATAGCACCTTGTGACATCTGCTGGTGTAAAAAGGGCTTTATAAATACATTTGATTGATTGTTAGGTTTATGGTTTATATGGCAAAAAACTGTATGGGTTTATGGCACTCTTGCTCCTCCTTGTGGCCGTATGTAGGTACTACATAACTCATTCATTACATTTACATTTTAGTCATTTATTTACTCTTATCCAGAGCGACTTACAGTTAGTGAGTGCATACATTATTTATTTGCCCAGTGGGAAGCGAACACACAACCCTGGCGCTGCAAACGCCATGCTCTACCAACTGAGCTACATCCCTGCCGACCCCATGGGTCTCCCGGTCGCGGCCGGCTACGACAGTGCCTGGATTCGAACCAGGATCTCTAGACCACTGCACCACTCGGGAGACCTGACACTTCATGACACTTGCTAGGCTCATAATCTGAGGTTGCAACTGCGTCAGATCTACAAATCCATTAGCTAGACCACCCGATTAGACAACAATCACCCCATTATACCCATTTGGTTTGCAACTCAGTGAACCTGCACAGCATTCGCTCAATTTGATGCCTACGAACGAAGATTTCGATGCATATCAAATTACCCAGCAGCCATTTAGAAACAACAAGTCGTCCAAAAAAGTGTTATTTCTTAATTAAAAAATGTCTCCTGGCTGTTTAAATCGGCCACATCTTGAAAAAGAGGACAGGGACATGCGTTTTGTTTAGATTGTACACTTTTTTCTTAAAACAAATATGGTTAACCATGACCAGAAAATGATTAATGTTTGATGGCTATCTGCCAGCCATCGCCTCTTAAACCATGTCTCACCTCACTATTGGTGACCGCAACATCTACTCAGGTGAACAGTGTGCGCGCTGTTAGAAATTGCGTAATTCAAATCTGGTATTGGAATAAGAATCAAGAGATCTTCAATCCAAGCTTAATTTATTATATGCTAAATGTATGTATGATAAGTATGAAGGTTCGTATATACGGGTCCACTGAAATACCACGCAGGGCACTCAGTTAACTAATCCATTGTTCTAAGTTCTTCTTAAAATACTCTGACAGAAATCCTCCACTTCTTCTGTTGGCCAACCAGAGCAAAGGACTGAGTGTGGTCCAGCCAATCCGTTGGCGCAGGGGTGGGCCCAACTCCTCGGCACTCCATTTGTTACTAGACATAGTTGCTATGATAACCTGCGGAGTCAGCACCCAGAAAGACATCATCCCACTGTACTCCATGTTCAAGGACAGTTTCACAGAATACAAAGAGAGAGTGTTCGCATCTGCAAGAAACACAAGTCTTATCTGTCCTACCCCCAACGTTCCCCACCCTGTTATGTGAAACAATCCATATCAGTACAGTGCTCCTCATTAATGCATTCCTTCCAAGCTATCCATCACATACAGATCCAATTATGAGAAAAATAAAACCCAACAGCGCTCACCAAGTAGCCGTAACCTTGTTAACAATAAGTTACCTGAGGTAAACCTACAGGGTTAACGCTCGCCAAGTATCCATAACCTTGTAAATAATAAGTTACCTGAGGTAAACCTACAGTAGAACTAATAGGAGCTGGCAGGGTGAAAAATGCCCAAACATAAGGCCTGTTTTTTCGCGATTACTTCATAACCAGGGATAGAAGGTTATATTTTGAAACTGGGCTCCATGGCGGATGCAATGAACTAATTTTATCAGAAATAAACGTTGTAAAAAATGTAACTTGAGGCGCCCCGAAAATAATATTCAAAAGGTTCAGTCCTTGGACACAGAGGGGTTAAACACTAAAGTTACCGTCCATCTAGTGAAGAGAGGAGAACCGGACAGAGGGATGGTAGGTAGCCAGCATCCGTCAACGAGAGAGGGAGAAGCCCTCCACGGTATTTAACAGGTGGAAGAAACAACCCGGGAGCTCCATCGGTCCACAAGAAATGCAGGCAGCCGGTGATGATGTAGTGGTAGCTAGGATAACTAGGATGCTGGCAGAGTAGCTAGCTTAGCTAGCTGTACCGACTAGCTTGGCTAGCTAGCAGGTCGTTCGTTTGTCCCTCGAGGATGATGACGAATCCGGTGAACCACACAATTAAACAAGAAGAGCGAGTGAAAAGGATCTGGCTACACTCATACTGTTACTGACCATTACGCAAAAAAGCTAATTGAACAATAAACTTCGGCGTTATTCCCCAACATCACCTCAGCCCACTCTGCGCGTAACTGGACAATATGCTTGGCGCCAAACCGTACGTGGACGCGGGCAGTTCTGGACGTGGACGCGGACAGTTCCAGAACGCGGACATGAGCAGTGCAACACAATACATTTACATTGACATTTTAATCACTTAGCAGACGCTCTTATCCAGAGCGACTTACAGTTAGTGAGTGCATACATAACCCAGTCTTTACACTGGCTTACATTAGTTTTTTTCTAACAATATTTTGAGATCTGGGCCCATATCCACAAAGTGTCTCAGAGTAGAACATTGGTCGTATAAGTGCTGAGAATAAAGACATTTTACACTTATGTGTATGAATTAAAGCTATGCATGAAGCCTCTAGTCCCACCTAGTCGGCAGATATTTAGGACACCTCATGAGCTGTCCTAACCAGTTAAGAATTAACAGCAGGTGTCTTGATAATACTATAGAATAATGCAGCGAGTCAGCGGTTCCTGCGCCACATGTAATTGCTTTGGAGTAGTTAAAAATAATGTTTCTATATTTCTATATGATCAATCCATAAATAATATAGACCTACATGCAACCGTATGTCTTGTATTTTTTGGCAATGATTTCTGTATAATAATTATGTATAAGTGATAACATTAATGTCTGCATAGCATGTTGTCTTATTAACTCATGCTTATTTCTGAAGAGTAACTCAGGTTTTCGGCCAGCGGCTAAGGAGTTGGAGCTGTGGCAGGAGTTGGACCTATGGCAGAAAGGTGGCTGGTTCGAATCCCGGGCCGGGCGCTGGAAAAAACGGGTGGGCTTGATCTGACCACTGGAGGGCTGCTGTGTTCACATCCTCAAAACATTCACCTTTTGTTGATCAGAACTCTAGAGGTTCTTCTTCACTGAACCCAAAAATATATCTAACTTTTAGTGGTTCCATATATTAAGGAAGTGATAGAAGCCTTTTTGGTTCTATAAGGAACCTTCTTTTCTATGTGTATAATAAACACGTTTTTCTTTTGATTATTTAATTACCTACGTCATGGTATTTCAAGTTATCCCTTTGGAGCGCAACATCACGTTGTTAAAATATAATCCTAAATTGGGCATGGCTATAAATTGGGCAATTGAAGGCATCTAGGGCGAAATATGTGTTAGATGAAAATGAAAATTGTATGCAAAGTTGTAGGCAACATTATTGGCAAGGGACTTGATGCCTACTATGTCAAAGCTATTTAGAGTTGTTAAACGGGTGTGAAGAGTGTGTTGGTATAACGGTAATATTGTCAAAATTCTGCTTGTAACAACCATCAGAATTGGTTAAAAAAATATGCATTCCATTATATTAGAAAATAATGAAGAGTAGGCAAAGTGGTCGTGTGGTGTGAAAATTCTATCAAATGTCTTCCATTGCAAATGTCGTCCAGTCTGCAGCACCTCCGTGGACCTCGGATTGAGAACTCTTGATTGAACCAGTAGCTCAAACAGACAGCTCGGTGTACCCAACATGAGTAGTAATGAAGTCAACTCATCTTAAGATAGCTAGATGAGACAACCACATTTCCATGGTAGCGTTTCAAACACTGGAAGACATCAAACTAAATATATAAATAAGGTGTCCAGTAGAGGTCAGTGTTTGAAAAATACTTTGCTTCGAAAAAAGCACCGGCACCAGGGCGAAATCAGTGAGATCTCTCGCATTTCAGTGAGATCTCTCGCATTTTGCAACACATGGTTCGAAAAAGCATGAGACCAAACGAAGCTTCGGACGTCATTGATCATGTGGTAATGTTACTTCGAAACTATCCATGGCAGCGTTTCAAACACTTAAAAGACTCCCTCCCCCCTCAGCCCTCAAGTTATGTGGACACTTCTGATGACGTATCATGACGTATGATGAGTTGACACTTGCAGGGCAAAGGGTGAGGGAAGAATGAATGAATTTTAAATGGACCGTTCCCTCTGCGTGGTGCGTGGGAAATGCATTTTACATCTTCAGCCGTTGTAGGAAAGATTTAATCTTAAAACACTTGTAAGCCTAAATTCCATCGCTATCAGGAAACCGGGCCCAGAGTGACTTACAATACAGTTGCTGTATTGTAGTGTATTTTAGAAAATACTTGATTTGCCCTAACAAAAAATGTTAATGAATTATAATCCACATAATAATTCACATTTCCTGTTGCTGCAGGATAATCTTTCTGCTGTGAGAAACTGGGTCAAATTAAGATATGGCATCTGTAAGTGCATTTATCTTAAGATAGCTAGGTGAGACAACCACATATCACAGTCAAATATACAGGATACGAACATTCCATTCCAACTAAACAATGGATATATAGCATTTAGCCAAAAAAACATTTATTTTTATACACATCTCAAATCCATTAATACAAAATCTGAGAACAGTAATATTGAAGGTACCCAAGGCAATCATTTCTGCTGAAAAAAATTGTGGATATAGCGTTTTGGAAACAAAATTGTCATCTCACCTCTTAGCTTTGGTGTCATGTCCCCCAGAGAGACTTATTTTAGAGGCAGGGACCCCCTCCTCTCTCTCCCCAGAGAGACTCATTTTAGACCACTGACCCCTAAACAGAGATGCAGCATGTTGGTTGTGGTGAACACAGTGACAACTCATTCTAGAATGTCCATTGTTCTCTTTTATTCATGATCTCTTAGAAATAAAACATTTACTAACAGACACATCCAAACAATCAGATGATTTAATGCAATTACTTTTTCTAGCCCAATGACTACTCAAAACCCACCCACAAGGCCTGAAAACTAGGCCAAAACATAGACCCTGATAGGCCTACATCTTATTTCAGACAGCCTCCAGTAGCCTGGGCAAGATGTAAGATGAATGATTTAGCAGCTTGCTTAGTTCAAATTGACAGATTAATTTATTTAACATGAATATGTACATGTAGGTAGGGGTAAAAGTGACTAGGCAATCAGGATTGAGATTACATCTCCTCATCCAGGGAGTGCACACACACACACACACACACACACACACACACACACAGGGAAGGAATGTTGTGTTTGTTTAATATTGTTTCAGGACTATGAAAATTGAAAAAAATATTAGCCTATGGATTACAAAAACAACAAAAATAAATGGGAAAATGGGAGAGGAGAAATGACTAGAGACAGTGTTGTTTAACTCACTGACCATGACCCATGAGTTCTTCTTACCTTTGTTCACTAGAAAAGTCTCCCTCTCTGAAGTTTATAGGTTTACCCATAGAACGGTCACTCTTCATGGACACACAGCTGGGTACAGGGGAGGCTGGTCTCTCCTGCTTGATTGGACTTCAACACAACAGAGACAAACATTACGTCTCTCATCTACTCTGAGCTCAGATGGGGAAACAAGAGTTTCATTCCAAAACGCTATATATCCATTTTCAGAAATGTTCATAAATTAACTTTTATTGTTTAAAGAAATTATGAAAGAGATTGGTGTGTTTTTTCACCATCTAATCATGGCATGGGGTTGTTCAATGACAGACATGTATTTGTTTAAAATCTATCACTTGATGGTTTCATTTCAGAGAGACAAATAATCATGTTTTTTGGCAAAATGCTACATATCTGCATCACTCTCAGAGAAATAAGTAGTACTGCTAGGTTTTACACAGTAATAATATATATCTGCCTCACTCTCAGAGAAATAAGTAGTGCTGCTAGGTTTTACACAGTAATAATATATCTGCCTCACTCTCAGAGAAATAAGTAGTACTGCTAGGTTTTACACAGTAATAATGACAATGCCACCAGCCATACTGCTCGTTCTGTGCGTGATTTCCTGAAGGACAGGATTGTCAGTGTTCTCCCATGGCCAGCAAAGAGCCCGGATCTCAATCCCATTGAGCACGTCTGGGACCTGTTGGATCGGAGGGTGAGGGCTAGGGCCATTCCCCCCAGAAATGTCTGGGAACTTGCAGGTGCCTTGGTGGAAGCATAGGATAGCATTACACAGCAAGAACTGGCAAATCTGGTGCAGTCCATGAGGAGGAGATGGACTGCAGTACTTAATGCAGCTGGTGGCCACACCAGATACTGTCTGTTACTTTTGATTTTGACTCCCCCTTTGTTCAGGGACACATTATTCAATTTCTGTTAGTCACATGTCTGTGGAACTTGTTCAGTTTATGTCTCAGTTGTTGAATCTTGTTATATTCATACAAATATTTACACATGTTAAGTTTGCTGAAAATAAACGCAGTTGACACTGTGAGGACGTTTCTTTTTTTGCTGAGTTTATAATCTCCACCTGTGCAGGGGTACCAGGTAGTTGAGGTAATAACTAGACTATATACAAGGAGTACCAGTACTGAGTCAATGTGCAGGGGTACCAGGTAGTTGAGGTAATAACTAGACTATATACAAGGAGTACCAGTACTGAGTCAATGTGCAGGGTACCAGGTAGTTGAGGTAATAACTAGACTATATACAAGGAGTACCAGTACTGAGTCAATGTACAGGGGTATCAGGTAGTTGAGGTAATATGTACATGTAGGTAGGGGTAAAAGTGACTAGGCAATCAGGATAGAGATTACATCTCCTCATCCAGGGAGTGCACACACACACACACACACATTAAGAGAATGTTGTGTTAGTTTCATATTGTTTAAGAACTATGAAAATGGAAAATAAGGATTAGCCTATGGATTATGAAAACAACAAAAGTAAATGGTAAAATGGGAGAGGAGAAATGACTGGAGACAGTGTTGTTTAACTCACTGACCATGACCCATGAGTTCTTCTTACCTTTGTTCAGTAGAAAAGTCTCCCTCTCTGAAGTTTATAGGTTGACCCATAGACCGGTCACTCTTCATGGACACACAGCTGGGTACAGGGGAGGCTGGTCTCTCCTGCTTGATTAGGCTTCAACACAACAGAAACAAACATTACATCTCTCATCTACTCTGAGCTCAGATGGGGAAACAAGAGTTTCATTCCAAAAGGCTATATATCCATTTTCAGAAATGTTCGTAAATGAGCTTTTATTGTTTAAAGAAATTATGAAAGAAATTGGTGTGTTTTTTAACTATCTAATCATGGCATGGTGTTGTTCAATGAGAGACATGTATTTGTTTAAAATCTATCACTTGATGGTTTCATTTCAGAGAGACAAATAATCATGTTTTTTTGTGTATCTGCCTCACTCTCAGAGAAATAAGTAGTACTACTAGGTTTTACTCAGTAATAATATATATCTGCCTCACTCTCAGAGAAATAAGTAGTACTGCTAGGTTTTACACAGTCATAATATATATCTGCCTCACTATCAGAGAAATAAGTAGTACTGCTAGGTTTTACACAGTAATAATAAATATCTGTCTCACTCTCAGAGAAATAAGTAGTACTGCTAGGTTTTACACAGTAATAATATATCTGCCTCACTCTCAGAGAAATAAGTAGTACTGCTAGGTTTTACACAGTCATAATATATATCTACCTCACTATCAGAGAAATAAGTAGTACTGCTAGGTTTTACACAGTAATAATAAATATATGTCTCACTCTCAGAGAAATAAGTAGTACTGCTAGGTTTTACACAGTAATAATATATATCTGCCTCAGTAGTACTACTAGGTTTTACACAGTCAAATGTGGCCGACCGGCTCGATTCGAACTTATTTAGCAAAATTTGAAATGTTTATTTTTTATTTTTTTACATTGGATAAAAGTAGAGACTCAGCTAGAAAAAGGTATATCATACACTACAGTTGAGGAACAATGGGAAAGCAATTCTGCTTTGAAAGATGATAAACTTGTAACCTCAATTTTGAGAAAATGGCCTTTGAATGTTTTGGTACACCTACTGGAGAGCTATTCTTTATCTACAGTGGTGTTACTTTGGCAGATAATGTCACCCATCTAAATAAATAGTATATATATATATATATATATATATAGTTAACTAAATGTATGGTGTTTTTGGTTTATGTCAGTTTCATTGTTTGTTATGCTATAAATGGTTATGTTATGGTTGTAAGTGGTAGAATGAACTAGAAAATGTCATATTTTGAAATTCTGAGTAAATACTACTTTAGTAAGGATATCCTTTATTCATTACTACTGCAGTTACTAAATAATTCCAATAGATGGAAGCATAAGACCATGAATGACATTTCAGAAGGTTAGTTTAGTTTTCTCCCTGGATACACCACCACTCCCCCTCACAGGAAAACTCCTGCACACGCTTTTTACTGTCCCTTTCCACACTGCTAACGCAAGAGGAGCGACTGAAAAAGCATTTAACAGATTACTGTGAAATAATATAATGATGATTCATGTTTATTATTAGCTGTTTTTATGCTCATGTTTTGAAATTATAGTTCATTACTATAACGATTATCAATAAGCCTGAACATTAATTTAGTCACCTCTGGTCGAGAAAAACGTATTTTCGTAGTACATTCATTGTCAGATTCATCAACCAGCAGCGAGCACTCTGCCTTCTAGCACAAGCGAGGGACATGTTGAGGTACGTTTGCTTACCGGGAGGGTTGCATGATGTAATTTATTGGTTTTATGGAAGACGCACTCTTGTCTTATCTATTCCGAGGTTGTTTAATCGCAATATTATATATTTAAAAATGCATGTACATTAGGGTTGAGGTTGGAGCATCTGACTAGTGATTATTTACCAGGGGTTCAACACCTGCTATAGTCACTATTTAATTGCTCTCCCAAAAGCATCACAGTCCTAATACGAGATATATAGCTAACTAAAGTAATGACTGACCATTTTAGAAAATCATGGGACATATAGTATTTGGTTGCATGCTATTTTATGTAAATCATATTGCTGCTTGTAGCCTATAACTGATGCTTCCTGGTCTTATGCTCCCATCTATTGGAAATATTTAGCAATTAAAAGTTATTAATTCACGTACAGACATTGGTGAGGCAGCTGAGAAATAAAGTGTATTAGATCTGCTGGTGTGGTACTCTGTAGCTCAGCTGGTAGAGCACGGCGCTTGTAACGCCAAGGTAGTGGGTTCAATCCCCGGGACCACCCATACACAAAAAATGTATGCACGCATGGCTGTAAGTCGCTTTGGATAAAAGCGTCTGCTAAATGGCATATTATTATTATTATTATTAGATCAGTCTCAAACCTGCCCCACGCCAATTGCTGGACTTTCACACATAGGTTACTAGGTCACCCAATTCAAACCACATTTGAAAAATAAAACAAATGTGTCTTATTTATCAAGTGTTTTGTCTTGCAATTATACATATAATAAAATAACAACAAAATAATCAAAATGCTATTTAATACTATAATTGTATTTACTAAGATAATATTATTACTAAAATAGTTTCTAAAAGTGTTCTAGGCTACCCTACCCTAGAATTAGGGGTTAGGGTTAGGGCTAAAATAGGTTATAAGTAGGGTAAGAGTTTCTGTATAGCACTTTGTGACATCTGCTGGTGTAAATAGGGCTTTATAAATACATTTGATTGATCGTTAGGTTTAGGGTTTATATGGCAAAAAACAGTATGGGTTTATGGCACTCTTGCTCCTCCTTGTGGCCGTATGTGGGTACTACATAACTCATTCATGACACTTGCTATGCTCATAATCTGAGTACTAATCTACAAATCAATTAGCTAGACCACCCGATTATACAACAATCACCCCATTATACCCATTTGGTATGCAACTCAGTGAACCTGCGCAGCATTCGCTCAATTTGATGCCTATGAACGAAGATTTCGATGCATATCAAATTACCCAGCAGCCATTTAGAAACAACAAGTCGTCCAAAATTTTTTTATTTCTTAATTAAACATTTCTTCTGGCTGTTTAAATCGGCCAAATCTTGAAAAAGAGGACAGGGACATGCGTTTTGTTTAGATTGTACACTTTTTTCTTAAAACAAATATGGTTAACCATGACCAGAAAATGTTTAATGTTTGATGGCTATCCGCCAGCCATCACCTCTTAAACTGTGTCTCACCTCACTATAGGTGACCACAACATGTACTCAGGTGAACAGTGAGCTGCTCACCAAGTAGCCGTAACCTTGTTAATAATAAGTTACCTGAGGTAAACCTACAGGGTTAACGCTCACCAAGTAGACGTAACCTTGTTAATAATAAATTACCTGAGGTAAACCTACAGGAGCTGTAACCTTGTTAATAGTAAGTTACCTGAGGTGAACCTACAGGGTTAATGCTCACCAAGTAAACGTAACCTTGTTAATAATAAGTTACCTGAGGTAAACCTACAGGGTTAATGCAGGCAGGTCTCATTGATAACAATAGTGAAGCTGGCATTGTGACGCAGAACAATGGACTGGGAATAGAACGTTCTGAAGGCGAGTCGGTGTCACGGAGCGCAATAGAACTAATTGGAGCTGGTAGGGTGAAAAATGCCCAAACATAAGGCCTGTTTTTTCGTGATTACTTCATAACCAGGGACTGAAGGTAATATTATGAAACTGGGCTCCATGGCGGATGCAATGAGCTAATTTTATCAGAAATAAACGTTGTAAAAAATGTAACTTGTGGCGCCCCGAAAATAATATTCAAAAGTTCAGTCCTTGGACACAGAGGGGTTAAACGGTAAAGTTACCGTCCATCTAGTGAAGAGAGGAGAACCGGACAGAGGGAGCGTAGGTAGCCAGCATCCGTCAACGAGAGAGGGAGAAGTCCTCCACTGTATTTAACAGGTGGAAGAAACAACCAAGGAGCTCCATCGGTCCACAAGAAATGCAGGCAGCCGGTGATGATGTAGTGGTAGCTAGGATAACTAGGATGCTGCTGGTAGAGACCCTAGCTTAGCTAGCTGTACCGACTAGCTTGGCTAGCTAGCAGGTTGTTCGTCTGTCCTTCGAGGATGATGACGAATCCGGTGAACCACACAAGATGAAACAAGAATAGCGAGTGAAAAGGATCTGGCTACACTCATACTGTCACTGACCATTACGCAAAAAAGAAAATTGAACAATAAACTTCGGTGTCTCAACACTGTAACGAACTCCGTCGTTATTCCACAAGATCACCTCAGACCACTCTGCGCGTAACTGGACAATATGCTTGGCGCCAAACCGTACGTGGACGCGGACAGTTCTGTACGGGGACGCGGACAGTTCCAGAACGCGAACATGAGCAGAGAGCAACACAATAAACTAATCCAAGTCTTTAAAGTCAGTTACATTAGTAATATTTTATTATATAAAACAAAAATGATTCGTTTTTTAAAACAATATTTTGAGATCTGGGCCCATATCCAAAAAGCGTCTCAGAGTAGAAAATGTGTTGTATAAGTGCTGAGAATAAAGCCATTTTAGTCCTACGCTTATGGGTATAAATTAAAGCTATGCATGAAGCCTCTTAATTCATAAGTGTCCCACCTAGTTGGCAGATATTTAGGACACCTCATGAGCTGTACTAACCAGTTAAGAGGTACCAGTAGGTGTCTTGATAATAGAAACATGCAGCGAGTCAGTGGTTTCTGTGCAACATGTAATTGCTTTGGAGCAGTGGTGACCTGTCATTCAGGGCAGAGCCCCACCTGTTTAGCAGATGCTCTTACCCAGAGCTATTTACAGTAAGTGCATTCATCTTAAGATAGCTAGGTGAGACAACCAGATAATATAGTCAAATATACAGGATACGAACATTCAATTTCAGCTAAACAATGTATATACAGTGGGGGAAAAAAGTATTTAGTCAGCCACCAATTGTGCAAGTTCTCCCACTTAAAAAGATGAGAGAGGCCTGTAATTTACATCATAGGTACACGTCAACTATGACAGACAAATTGAGAGAAAAAAATCCAGAAAATCACATTGTAGGATTTTTAATGAATTTATTTGCAAATTATGGTGGAAAATAAGTATTTGGTCACCTACAAACAAGCAAGATTTCTGGCTCTCACAGACCTGTAACTTCTTCTTTAAGAGGCTCCTCTGTCCTCCACTCGTTACCTGTATTAATGGCACCTGTTTGAACTTGTTATCAGTATAAAAGACACCTGTCCACAACCTCAAACAGTCACACTCCAAACTCCACTATGGCCAAGACCAAAGAGCTGTCAAAGGACACCAGAAACAAAATTGTAGACCTGCACCAGGCTGGGAAGACTGAATCTGCAATAGGTAAGCAGCTTGGTTTGAAGAAATCAACTGTGGGAGCAATTATTAGGAAATGGAAGACATACAAGACCACTGATAATCTCCCTTGATCTGGGGCTCCACGCAAGATCTCACCCCGTGGGGTCAAAATGATCACAAGAACGGTGAGCAAAAATCCCAGAACCACACGGGGGGACCTAGTGAATGACCTGCAGAGAGCTGGGACCAAAGTAACAAAGCCTACCATCAGTAACACACTACGCCGCCAGGGACTCAAATCATGCAGTGCCAGACGTGTCCCCCTGCTTAAGCCAGTACATGTCCAGGCCCGTCTGAAGTTTGCTAGAGTGCATTTGGATGATCCAAAAGAGGATTGGGAGAATGTCATATGGTCAGATGAAACCAAAATAGAACTTTTTGGTAAAAACTCAACTCGTCGTGTTTGGAGGACAAAGAATGCGAGTTGCATCCAAAGAACACCATACCTACTGTGAAGCATGGGGGTGGAAACATCATGCTTTGGGGCTGTTTTTCTGCAAAGGGACCAGGACGACTGATCCGTGTAAAGGAAAGAATGAATGGGGCCATGTATCGTGAGATTTTGAGTGAAAACCTCCTTCCATCAGCAAGGGCATTGAAGATGAAACGTGGCTGGGTCTTTCAGCATGACAATGATCGCAAACACACCGCCCGGGCAACGAAGGAGTGGCTTCGTAAGAAGCATTTCAAGGTCCTGGAGTGGCCTAGCCAGTCTCCAGATCTCAACCCCATAGAAAATCTTTGGAGGGAGTTGAAAGTCCGTGTTGCCCAGCGACAGCCCCAAAACATCACTGCTCTAGAGGAGATCTGCATGGAGGAATGGCCCAAAATACCAGCAACAGTGTGTGAAAACCTTGTGAAGACTTACAGAAAACGTTTGACCTGTGTCATTGCCAACAAAGGGTATATAACAAATTATTGAGAAACTTTTGTTATTGACCAAATACTTATTTTCCACCATAATTTGCAAATAAATTCATTAAAAATCCTACAATGTGATTTTCTGGATTTTTTTTCCTCATTTTGTCTGTCATAGTTGACGTGTACCTATGATGAAAATTACAGGCCTCTCTCATCTTTTTAAGTGGGAGAACTTGCACAATTGGTGCCTGACTAAATACTTTTTTTCCCCACTGTATAGCGTTTTGCAATAAAAATAATCTAAAATCTATTAATTAAACATCTGAGAACAGTAATATTGAAGGTACCCATAAGCAACCATTTCTGATTAAAAAACACATGTGAAAAATTGTGGAAATAGCATTTAGGAAATAAACTCTTAATAATTCTTAAACAAAATTGTCATCTCACCTCTTATCTTGTGTGTCATGTTCCCCAGAGAGACTCATTTTAGAGGCAGGGCCCCCCTCCTCTCTCTCCCCAGAGAGACTCATTTTAGAGAACTGACCCTTAAACAGAGATCCAACATGTTGGTTGTAGTTAACAAAGTAATTCTTGAATGTGAATTGTTATAATTTATTAATTATCTCTTACAAAACATTTACTAACAGACATATCGAAACAGTCAGGTGATTTAATGCAATCACATGAACATCTGGTTGTGACATCTCTTCTCCATGTTAACTGTCAATAATAATAATAAGTCACTGTTTGTTAAGGTAGTTATAGACAGTGCAGCAACACAAGGCCATGTCTCACACTTATTTGTATTAATTAAAAGTCGGCCATTTATTATTTTTGAATCTGTTATTTTCTAAACGTATCTGAGAATGTAGACAGAAGGGCTAAAACAGGCTTGATTGATCTGGGGGGGATCAGTGATCTATACAGAAAGGTTTTTTGCAACAATTAAGAGATTTTATATTATTTAAAGTAGGCTAGGTTATAATGTAAAACAGTTTTCTTGTTGTTGTGTAAAGCAGATCAAGGTCTATACCTCATCAAGTGGCAACCCGTCATTCAGGGCAGGTGGCCTTTCCTGTTTTGCATGTTATTGTGGCATTAATACATGTCACATATCAGTTTGCTAAAAATGTAAAAAATATATACACTACTGGTCAAAAGTTTTAGAACACATACTCATTCAAGGGTTTGTCTTTATTTTTTACTATTTTCTACATTGTAGAATAATAGTGAAGACATCAAAACTATGAAATAACACATATGGAATCATGTAGTAACCAAAAAAGTGTTAAACAAATCAAAATATATTTTATATTTGAGATTCTTCAAATAGCCACCCTTTGCCTTGATGACAGGTTTGCACACTCTTGGCATTCTCTCAACCAGCGACCCGTCATTCAGTGCAGGTGGCCTTTCCTGTTTTGCATGTTATTTTGGCATTAATACGTGTTACATATCAGTTTGCAAAAAATGTAAAAATAAATAAATATGTATATCATTGAGTTAATAAAGCCGCAAAAAAACATGGTCTCTTTTTTGTTTTCTTGAGTAAGGCAGCTCCAAAATGCAGGTGTTTCAGCCTAGCTCAGTGCTTTCTGTGGTGGTGGGGCAAGCCAGAAGAAAATACAGAGCGCTGCGCCGTGATTGGCTCAGTGTTCTGTCACTCATGGGGACACTACGTCACCGCCATGTCTAAGGGTAGAGCTAGAAAATTCAAGCACCTTGGGTGCTGCCACAGAGTTACATTAGAAGTGCCCATCCAAGAAGGTCATTGGCCACAGATAAAATGACATCAAATCACATTATATCTACAGTAGCTTTGATTGGACTGATCATGTCAACATCATACTTTCAAAATCTTAGCCAGCAGTCATCATCACGAATCAAGTCGACAATCTACAGGCAAATCCTTTTTAATCCTTGTCATATGAAGAGAAATAATGAAGAGAAATGATAGGACAGCTGTTGGGACTCTGCTGTTGGGACTCTGCTGTTGGGACTCTGCTGTTGGGACTCTGCTGTTGGGACTCTGCTGTCGGGACTCTGCTGTCGGGACTCTGCTGTTGGGACTCTGCTGTCGGGACTCTGCTGTCGGGACTCTGCTGTCGGGACTCTGCTGTCGGGACTCTGCTGTCGGGACTCTGCTGTTGGGACTCTGCTGTTGGGACTCTGCTTTATGTAGGCCCTAACAGTTTGTGGACACCGTTCGTCACCGTTATAGTGCAATGAATGTATTGTTTAGTGTTGTGTTGTGGAGTGGCTTTGCTGGCATGCATCCCCCTTTATTTATGTTTTGCCTCACCAAGATTGACATGCTAAAATCACCACTGACCTCAGCTATAGCCTAGATGACCAGCCTAAACCTGTTCAGATCAGTTCCCATAACGTTATAACAGTAACAGTAGCAGGAGCCTAGTCCTGATACAGATGGAGGTCTATACCTCAGCTATAGCCTACATATCCTAGATGACCAGCCTAAACCTGTTCAGATCAGTTCCCATAACGTTACAGACCTAACAGTAGCAGGACAGAGCTTGTAGCCTAGGCATGGTATTTTACACACCATTTCAAACGGAGACCATCAGGTTTGTCAGCATGATAAGTGATCATAGCTCAAACCTACTCTGACTATTGAATGTCTGACGTCGACCTAACCTTATAATAGTTTGTAGTTTAGCCTAGACCTACGAGAGTCTGCCCGTCTTTCCTACATATCAACACATTCATCCGACTTCTAATGTTACCGAGAAATATGTGCCACAGTTTCAACAGCCATTGTGTAACTGCGTAGGCTACACACTTACTTTCACGTTCATATGAGGAAATCACATCACTTCTTACAGTCGCTGGTGCAGCCGCCTGTTCTCTTGCAGATTAAGTAGCTTTTACAGGCGACTCATTCAACCAGCCTAAACAACAGTAAATAAAATATGTCAAATGGTCAAAAGTCAATCCTGACATAGCCATGTACATCAAAGAGAGGTGTATTGCTACAGATGTAGGATCTTAATTTGAGCCAGTTTGCTACAGCAGGAAAAGAATCCTGCAGCAACAGGACATTTGAATTATTATGATTCCAGTATAAAAAATAAAAATGTATGCACTCGCAATGTATGTAAGTCGCTCTGGATAAGAGCGTCTGCTAAATGACTAAAATGTAAAAAATCACCATGTAGAATTATGTGTACAGATTTAGGATCTTAATTTGATCACCCCCCACTGCAGAATAACTTTCTCTCAACGCAGTAAATGTAAAACTTGTAGTGTATTTGAGGTTTTAAAAGGCTTCTGAAGTTTGTAATTTCCACTTAGAAATGGCAGACTTGAGTTTCCCTTACTAAAAATGTATCAACCGATACAAAAATGTCCATTAATTATAAATCACATTTACTGTTGCTGCAGGAAAATGTTCCTGCTGTAGCAAACTGGCTCAAATTAAGATCCTACATATGTACATGCAAATGTACTTGGCGAATAAAGGTGATTCTGATTCTGCAAAGGTTGAGTCTCTAGATTCCCTTGCTGCTCTGGGGAAATAATGAAATGGAAATCATGGGCGATTTAAACTGGGACTGGTTATTGTCACGCCCTGGGTCTGGGACACTGTTATGTTGAGCCAGGGTGTGTAGATCTATGTTCCCTATTTCTATGTTGGCCTGAGTGACTCCCAATCAGAGGCAACAAGTGTCAGCTGTTTGCTGGTTGTCTCTGATTGGGAGCCATATTTAAACTGTCGGTTTTTCCTTTGTTTTTGTGGGTTCTTGTTTCAAGTTGGTTGTGTTTGGCCGTGTACTGTCACGTTACCGTCTTTGTTGTTTTGATCGCGTTTCGCTCAATAAAAGAGTATGTTTGCCTGCAACGCTGCGCCTTGGTCCTCATCTGTTCCCGACGAACGTGACAGAAGAACCCACCAAAACTGGACCAAGCAGCGTGAAGAGGAGAGAGGAAGGACCTGGGATCAGTGGAGTAGGAGTCTCGACTGGGCCCAGCTAAGTGAAGAGAAGAGAGGCTGGTCTATGGAGCAATGGATTAAGAGTCTCGACTGGGCCAAGCCAAGTGAAGAGCAGAGAGGGTGGACTTTGAAGCAGTGGGGTGAGAGTCTGGCGAGAACTAGGGAGGCCTGGTCCACGGGGAGGAGAGAACCCCAGAAATTTTTTAGGGGGGGGCTCACGACGTGGACGACGGGGCAGCAGGAGGCCGCGATGGAGCGGTACAGCGGGTGTGCAGAGGAGGCCGCCAGGTTAAGGGGGCCACTGGTCACAGAGGAGAGGGAAAGTGTGGAGGCACGGCAAGAGGTACTGGGGTGTGTTACCAGTCCGGTCCGGCCCGTTCCTGATCCCTGCGTAGGGCAGTGGTGTGTGTCCCCAGTACGGTCCGGCCTGTTCCTGTTCCTCGCATCGAGCCTGTGGTGCGTGTCATCAGCCCAGCCCGGCCTGTTCCTGCTCCCCGCACCGAGCCTATGGTGCGCGTCGCCAGCCCGATCCGGCCTGTTCCTGCTCCCCGCACCAGGCCGATGGTGCGCATCGCCAGCCCGGCCCGGCCTGTTCCTGCTCCCCGCACCAAGCCAATGGTGCGCGTCGCCAGCCCGGTCCGGCCTGTTCCTGCTCCCCGCACCAAACCTGTGGTGCGCGTCGCCAGCCCGGTCCGGCCTGTGCCTGCTCCCCGCACCAAGTCTGTGGTGCGTTTCGTCATTCCTGTACGGCCCGTTCCTGCTCTCCGCACCAAGTCTGTGGTGTGCGTCGCCAGCCCAGTCCGGCCCATTCCTGCTCCACGCACCAAGCCAGGGGTGCGTATCGTCAGCCCGGTCCGGCCAGTTGCTACTCCACGCACCAAGCCAGGGGTGCGCATCGTCAGCCCGGTCCGGTCCGTTCCTGTTCCACGCACCAAGCCAGGGGTGCGTGTCGTCAGTCCGGCTCCGGCCAGCGGGGCCAGACCGGAGCAGGGGTACTTTGGGGGGTTGGAGAGGGAGTGGGGATCGGGCCCAGAGCCGGATCCGCCGCCCAGGCGGAGTGCCCTCCCGGTCCCTCCCCTGTGGTATTTAGTTGGCTTGGTCGGAGTCCGTGCCTTTAGGGGGGGTACTGTCACGCCCTGGGTCTGGGGACACTGTTATGTTGAGCCAGGGTGTGTAGATCTATGTTCCCTATTTCTATGTTGGAGTGACTCCCAATCAGAGGCAACGAGTGTCAGCTGTTTGCTGGTTGTCTCTGATTGGGAGCCATATTTAAACTGTCGGTTTTTCCTTTGTTTTTGTGGGTTCTTGTTTCAAGTTGGTTGTGTTTGACCGTGTACTGTCACGTTAACGTCTTTGTTGTTTTGATCGCGTTTCGTTCAATAAAAGAGTATGTTTGCCTGCAACGCTGCGCCTTGGTCCTCATCTGTTCCCGACGAACGTGACAGTTATCTCCAAACTTTGAGACCATGTCATTTGTTATATTTCACCCAATTGAAAAAGGAAGCTAGAAGGCTGAACCCAGAAGACAACTTTAAATCAACACTTACTGATATTATCCTAAAATCCTTTCAATCATATTGTTGTGTCTCTTTGTTCAACGGACGTTGGGTAGCCTGTGAAATTAATATTGTAGCAAACAGCGGGGCAGAGCAGTGAACCCAGGTCGCTGGCCAAAACTAGGTTAACCCTATTGCTGCGATGGGAATTGTAACCTGTCTCACACTGCCCCCTATAAAAGCAAGTCTCGTGCTTCGACTACTCAGACCCCTCACACATCCGGGCCGTGCAATCTGATGGCCTCACAGACACCATACTACTTCTGACACCAATGTAGCAAACAGCGGGGCAGGGAAGTGAACTCAGGTTGCACTTGTAAAAAGGCAAACAACCTACGCATCGCGCCATTGGCGCCAATTGGGTTACTTGGTTGGAATTGCATCATAGTACATGGGAATAATGATGCATTTTATTTAGTAAAGTGGTTTCTTGAATCAAACACAACAACATTTTCAGTCACCTCCTCCTTGTGTGAAGGACAAGTAGATAAACAGGTTAATGTCAAGCTCTGCATGTTTTTTGGAATGTCTCATGGAATGTAGGCTTACATTGAACACCACACATTGGCTGCTACTGTAGGCTGAATGATAGAACAGCCAGTTCC
This sequence comes from Coregonus lavaretus, assembly GCF_964263955.1. Classification (NCBI taxonomy): domain Eukaryota; kingdom Metazoa; phylum Chordata; class Actinopteri; order Salmoniformes; family Salmonidae; genus Coregonus; species Coregonus lavaretus. The sequence continues at coordinate 86,529,878 of NC_139989.1, forward strand.
ATGTTAAATGTTATTGGAGGCCTTTTTTATCTTAGGATCAAATAGCCTACTTGGTCTCTGTCTAAACTGTAACTTAAAGTGGGTACAGCCTCAGTGTTCACAGTAAACTCACGCCGGAAGTTGCACAGATCGCTACACTATAGTAGAACTATGATACAATTACATTTATCATAGGAAATGGGAAATGTAGAACTATGACGAATGAATATTGATGTATTGAATTCACAGGAGGTTGGTGGCACCTTAATTTGGGAGGACGGGCTTGTGGTATTGGCTGGAGCGGGATAGGTGGAATGGTATCATTAATATGAGCCGTCCTCCCCTCAGCAACCTCCACTGATTGAATTTGACTTGCCCACGTCCAGTTAGCGCCATTTTGTATGATTAAACTGTCAAATCATTATATATTTTCCGTTCTGCTGAGAGCACCTTCCTGATGCCTGGCAGTCTGTACATTCCTATGGATGAGGCCTGAGCTGGAATGTGAAGATAACTGAAGCTAGCTAACTTTAGAAAACCAGTATATCTAGCTAGCATCATAGTCCACCCCTCAGGCTAAGTTCAGGTTTCAGCATGAGGCAGCCATCAACAGCCGAGTTGTAGGCTACTACCTGGGTAGTATTCATTAGTTTACTCCGCAGCCAACAGTTTTAAAATGTTGCATAAACAGTTTACTCCAAACGCTGTACAACGTGACCTAAACGGTTTCTGTTGCCAAACGTTTTTCTACGGTGGGCACTAATGAACACACACAACCTGTTTTGAGGAAGTGTAAATTGTTGTTAGTCTTTCCACAGTATTTATTTGTCTCTCTTTCACACAACATACCTTCCTGAGTGAAAAGAGTTAACAGTAGATTAGAAAGAGAAAATGTTAGTTGCTTGTTGTGTTTTAAGCCTGTTTTGAGAAGACAAGTCTATAGACCTATGATACAGTAAACTCTTAGAAAAAAGAGTTCCAAAAGGGTCCTCTGGCTGTCCCCACAGGAGAACGATTTTGGGTTCCAGGTAGAACCCTTCTGGCTTCCATGTAGAACCCTCTGTGGAAAGGGTTCTACCTAGGACCAAAAAGGGTTCTACAAAGGGTTCTCCTATGGGGACAGCCAAATAACCCTTTTAGATTCTAGATAGTGTATGAGCGATCACCCTGGGGCACACAGTTGGAAACAGAAGGAATTCACCCCACGCATCAAATTTATATCCAAAACATTTTAAGGAGAGTAGGCCTATTATAACACTGTCCACAAAACATATCATCAACTATATAAATACACATAACAATATCATCAAATATATGAATACACATAACAATATCATCAACTATATTAATACACATAACAATATCATCAACTATATTAATACACATAACAATATCATCAACTATATTAATACACATAACAATATCATCAACTATATTAATACACATAACAATATCATCAACTATATTAATACACATAACAATCGTCGTCTTACCTTTTATATGTCTCTCAATAGAAGTAGAGTCTGGAATGATCATTCGGTGGTGGAAAGTTCCTTTAGTTTGTATTGCTCATTTCCATATCAGGTTCTACCTGTTCTCTCTCCCACTCCCTGTCTCTTTATAGCTCTTACAATGTGCCTTGGCATACATTCTACAAGTGTCTGGAACTCCAAATGTAGTTCTGATTTAGTGTTCCAAATGAAAACAATTTGATTAAACAGGTTAATATGGTTAAAATACATTAAGACTGAGTAATGCTGTGATTGTTTTTATTATTTTGTATTGAAATGTTTGACTTTATTTTCCCTATGTCCTTTCAATATAGGAACAATTTGTGAAATGACAGCCTTCTGTAAATATGGACAAAAGTCTATGGATTAATTTGATGGTATGTGTCTTGCAACATTATGTAAAATGACAGGTTGAGAAACACTGCATCTTCCTAGGTGCATATGTGAGAAGGAACGCAAACTGTCTCCCTATGTGTGTGCCATCCCTAAACATCAAGTGTTTGTGGTTCATTAACATGTTTATTGTCAAGGTTGAAAAAAGAAAAAAGAAAAAAAAGTATCTTTAACTCTATTGGAGGGATGTGACATCATTCTTCCACAAGAAATTCCAGAATTTGGTGTTTTGTTGATGGTTGTCTTGAATTGGGTTGAGACCTGGTGACTGAGACGGCCATGGCATATTGTGAAACATCAGCAAGTTCAGCAGTCTTCATCACTGAAGCTCCTGCCAAACGTGCCCCAACAATCACCAATCGTTAAGCTCTTCCCGAGCAGGGTCGCAGTCTCTCTTCGTTGCAGCTCCTCTCTCCCCAGGGGTAACAGCTCCTCTCTCCCCAGGGGTATCAGCTCCTCTCTCCCCAGGGGTAGCAGCTCCTCTCTCCCCAGGGGTAACAGCTCCTCTCTCTCCCAGGGGTAGCAGCTCCTCTCTCCCCAGGGGTACCAGCTCCTCTCTCCCCCATGGGTAGCAGCTCCTCTCTCCCCAGGGGTAGCAGCTCCTCTCTCCCCAGGAGTAGCAGCCCGTCTCTCCCCTAGGATTTGAAGACATCGGTGGCTTAGCCCATAGCAGTACGGGGGACCGTGGAAGGAATTTCAACAGCTAAATCCATGAATACATAAAAAGTGTATTGCCAAAAACCACTCAACATCTTCAAACATAGACTCTGACCTCTCCAATGAGCCAAACTGATGAAAGAATCCCACAGTACCCTAAACACCCACTCTCTCTCTCTCTCTCTCTCTCTCTCTCTCTCTCTCTCTCTCTCTACTCTCTCTCTCTCTCTCTCCTCTCTCTCTCTCTCTCTCTCTCTCTACTCTCTCACTCTCTCTCTCTCTCTCTCTCTCTCTCTCTCTCTCTCTCTCTCTCTCTCTCTCTCTCTCTCTCTCTCTCTCTCTCTCTCTCTCTCTCTCTCTCTCTCTCTCTCTCTCTCTCTCTCTCTCTCTCTCTCTCTCTCACTGCAGTAATTAGAATCCCTATATCAGCTTTTAGTGATAGTCTACTGTGTGTTCTCCCCTCCTCTGTCTCTCTCCATCACTTTCTCTGTGTCATCTATTGATGTCTTTCATCTTGTCTGGTGTCTCTCTCCATCATATCCTATTCTTCTATTGCTGTCTCTGTGTCTTGTCTGGTGTCTCTCTCCATCATATCCTATTCTTCTGTTGCTGTCTCTGTGTCTTGTCTGGTGTCTCTCCATCATATCATATTCTTCTGTTGCTGTCTCTGTGTCTTGTCTGGTGTCTCTCTCTATCATATCCTGTTCTTCTGTTGCTGTCTCTGTGTCTTGTCTGGTGTCTCTCTCCATCATATCCTATTCTTCTGTTGTTGTCTCTGTGTCTTGTCTGGTGTCTCTCCATCATATCATATTCTTCTGTTGCTGTCTCTGTGTCTTGTCTGGTGTCTCTCTCCATCATATCCTGTTCTTCTGTTGCTGTCTCTATGTCTTGTCTGGTGTCTCTCTCCATCATATCATATTCTTCTGTTGTTGTCTCTGTGTCTTGTCTGGTGTCTCTCTCCATCATATCCTATTCTTCTTTTGCTGTCTCTGTGTCTTGTCTGGTGTCTCTCTCCATCATATCATATTCTTCTGTTGCTGTCTCTGTGTCTTGTCTGGTGTCTCTCTCCATCATATCATATAATTTTTTTGCTGTCTCTGTGTCTTGTCTGGTGTCTCTCTCTCTCTCTCCATCACTTTCTCTGTGTCGTCTATTGATGTCTCTCATCTTGTCTGGTGTCTCTCTCCATCATATCCTATTCTTCTGTTGCTGTCTCTGTATCTTGTCTGGTGTCTCTCTCCATCAACAGAAATATTGGTGAGGGTTAGGCCTACTCCAATACAACATTGAAAACATGAAAACACGACTACATAACACCATTAAATACAGTTGGAATATAGTTACAACACTCAAACTGTTTCCATCAAACAGAAAAACAACAAGAAAGCTGGATAAACACATTTAGATTTCTACATACTGCACTTTGCTTCTGCATGACCCATACAGCTGTTTAAGGTCATATAAAGGCAGAGTGCAGTATCAGAATTTAAGGGGTCATAGGTCAGATCAGTGGTCATGGTTGATATGATTGGACAAAAAACCCAACTTTAAAGCAATTTTTCTCAGATTCACTGTTTGCGTAGACTGCTCTTTGCCTTTGTAGGGCAGTAGTTCAGGTGGCTTCCCTTGCCCTTAGTCTGCCTCCTGTCCCTCCTATCGCCATGGAGACACCTTCCTGAAAACAATGACTGAAACCTGTTCTGCCAGTTCATGTCCTTAAAGATGAATGTTGGAATGTTCCAATGTGGTTACCCCAAAAAGATGACAAGATAGATCACACATCCATAACTTGTTTCCTGCTTGTAGCAGGCCACGTTCACAGGAATCCTTTTCTATAACTATAGATCATATGATTTCATGAGAATATTTTTCTGGAGAGAGAGTGTAATGCAAGTCAAGGTGTCCTTGGATGAATGTCAACAAGATTTATAACCAGCATTGTTAAATTAACTGTTGTAATCAATAAATAAAATATTTGTAAATGTATTGTCACAGACACCGGATAGATGCAGTGAAATGTGTTGTTTTACAGGGTCATAGTAGTACGGCGCCCCCTGGAGCAAATCAGGTGTAAGTGCCTTGCTTAAGGGCACAGACAGATTTTTACCTTGACGGCTCAGGTATTCGAACCAGCAACCTTTCAGTTACTGGCCCCACTAGGTAATCTTACCATACCAGTTCACACCCTAACAGAAGACACTGTTCAAGTGTTCAAATGTAGTCCATGAAGAGGTATTAGGATTATGTACACAGCTGTTCTGCCATACAATTGCAAACTGTTGCTACACATTTGGTAAAAGATGAGTTCAGACCTAAATCAGACTTCGTAGTATCTGTTATATCTTGTGACAAAGTGTCCTGGTTCAATTATCTTCTGTTTCAGAGAAAATGGAGGGTCAAATTTGCTGTAACTACAAAATCCCAGTAAAAACCAAGGAAACAGCAGTAAGTGAGGATACTGCCATCTGGCTTTGTTCCACCATGTTCTACTGCAGTTACTACGGTTTTCCTTGGTATTCTATCAGGCTCTGAGTTCAGGCCATCCCGACCATGACACTCACCCTCACACACTCCATGAGACAGCCAGTGATCCAGTTATCACCAGAATAAAACACGGCACAATCACGCAGAAACATTATGGTTTAACTCGCATTGAAATGCAAAATACCCAGATAATGGTAAGAAAGATAGCAAACAAAATATTGAAACGCTCGCTAACATAAAGAAAAGGACAGCATTGACAGTAATACAAAGTCACATAAGGATAAACATTCTCCGTGATGGAATAGTTCTTACCTTATGGATAAAAACAGCTTGAGGGTTGCTACAATACAACATTCAAAACATGAAAACACAACTACACAACACCATTAAAAACAAAAAGAAAGCTGGATAAACACATTTAGATTTTTTAGATACTGCGCTTTGCTTTTGCATGACCCACACAGCTGTTTAAGGTCATACAAAGGCAGAGTGCAGTATCAGCATTTTAGGGGTCATAGGTCAGATCAGTGGTCATAATAAGATGATACATCAGTGCATTTACACTTATCTACCTACGACATATTTGGCTGAACAGCAAAAACAACTTTAAAGCCTTTTTTGTCTTCAGTTGTACTGTTTTCTACTTGATGCTCTTTGCCTTTGTTGGGCCGTTTATTCAAGCAGTCAACGGACAACAACTCTTAATGCAATCACGGGGAAAACACTTTTGAAAGCAGTTTTGGCCTTTGTTAAAAAAGAGGGGGATCCAAGCTTTCCATTGATAACACGTTTATTTCTATACTCCTACAATCGCGCTAATGCATTGTTTTTAAAAATGCAGTTACAACTGGAGTATCAAGCATGGTTTAGGATCATTTGCAACAGAGCTCTTAAAGGGGCAACGGCATCTTAAAAGGGCAATTGCACACTTTGTAATAGAAACCCCCCCCCCCCCCCCCCCCAACAACAATTCTGAGTGAATAATAATAATAATAAATATTAATACTAATAATCAGGAAGTTGTGTCCAATGGGGTAAATGCAGATGGATAAAACCCCATGCTTCATTTATAGCCACTATGCTGCATCCGTTGGGCTACAGGTGATCATGCTTATTGCTAATAGCACATCTGATAATAGACCATGCATACAGGATATATGGTTCAATATGTTAAAATCATTTAACATCTGATAATAGACCATGCATACAGGCTATATGGTTCAATATGTTCAAATCATTTAACATCATCTTTACCAATATCTTATTGGGCTCATTCATGGAGGTGGAAATTATATTTTAGATGGTGTCAGCATCATTGTATTTCCATTCATTCTGGAGTAGAACAGCCTTTTTCTTGTCACCAGAACTGAGCTTCTTAGAACTGAGCTTCTCAAAAAGTATCCCCAGGAGGACCCTGGGAACCCTGAGCAAGGGGACTGGAATTGGTCAAATTTGCAGTTTAATACATTTACAAAAATGATCCTCTTTTCCTAAAAGCATGACGGTCACGACTTGTTTACATGAAAGGGGAGATTCATTTAGCACAAGACAATCAATCTGAGGTCTACGTAAGGATATTTTGTTTTGCTTTAACCCCTGAGATTTGGCTGTTCTACGAGTACGAATGGTCTGAGGCAGGCGTTAGATTACAAGCGTTTTCAAGTGTAACGTTAATAACGATGGTTTTGGGGAACTGCTCAGAGATTTAACGATGCTCCTACAAAGGTTCTAACGATGAACTTGGCCTTAAGATGCTTTTGGGAAACCGGATCCTGGATGAGACCATCTGCTAAATGACTAAAATGTCAAATGTAAGGTTTTAAACACAAATATCATATTACTGTATTTTTGGAGAAAAAAAATGTGTGTGAGGCAGATATGTAGCATTTTGCAAAAAAAACATGATTATTTGTCTGAAATGACATGTATTTGATTATTTGTCTCTCTGAAATGAAAGCATCAAATTATAGATTTTAAACAAATACATGTCTGTCATTGAACAATAAAGGCTAATATACCAAAACTTCTGAAAAGTGATATATAGCGTTTTTGAATGAAACTCTTCTCATGTTTCCCCATCTGAGCTCAGAGTAGATGAGAGACTGCGGGGTGGTTTCCCAGACAGAGTTGAATTGAAGTCAGGACCAGGTTAATTCTACTGAAGTACCTCCCCAATATCCCCACACGTCTTCTTACCTGTTCTGTCTGTGTCCCGTATACTCCCTCTCCGGCGTTCCAGGTCACCAGTCTGCTCATTATTATGCACACCTGTCACCATCGTTACGCCACCTGCGACCAATCAGACTCACCTGGCCTCCATCACCTTCCTGATTACCTCCCCTATATCAGTCACTCCTTTTGGTTCCTTCCCCAGGCGTTATTGATTCTGTTTCAGTGCTTCATGTCTGTACGCTACTCCTGTTTCTTGTTTTGTTCTATGTATTATTAAATTCACTTCCTGTACTTGCTTCCTGACTCCCAGCGTTCACGTTGCAGTCTGGCTGTAGCAGGCTGCCTAGTAAATTACATGTCTTTGGCCCCAATACACTAAAACATGGAAGCACAATGTTGTCCTCATCCATGTCATTTACAAGAACAAAATATTCAAAGTGTTCTGTATATGAGCTCCACTGATCAATACTTTCATCAAACTGTCCAATGTTTCCAACAATTCCAGCCATTTTTCATTTCTCAATAGGCTCCTGATTGTCACTCACTTCAGTATTGTCCTCAACCAAGGCAATATTCTCCTCAGTCACGTGATCTTCATTCACTTCACTCACGTTTCCTCCTAAGTTCGCTCATTTAGCAGATTTAATTAAAAGGTTTGTCTTCACAGTTGAATAAATGTCCTTTCCTTTAATCACTGTATATTCCTCCTTTTTAATCACGTTGTTTTCCCACTGGTAAAAGAGACTGGGGTATGCGGCGGTGAAGACAGAGGATCAAGATGACCACTTTACTTCAAGTAAACACGCACAAAACAAAAGTCTCCACAACACTGGAGGAGTAACACGCGCTGTGCGTAAAAGGCGAACTAGAATTGCCGAACATCAAACAGGACAAAATGACAATAACACACAAAGGCCAAACGTAAAACAAGGGAACTTATATGTTACACAATCAACACAAAATAAGTAACAGGTGTACAAACTAGACAACACAAGACAAACACAGAAACATCGATCGGCAGTAGCTAGTACTCCAGGGACGACGAACGCCAAAGCCTGCCCGAGCGAGTCCTTTTCTGCCGTCCATGACGATGTTAACTCCAGTGGTGGAAAAAGTACCCAATTGTCATACTTGAGTAAAAGTAAACATACGTTAACAGAAAATGACTCAACTAAAAGTGAAAGTCACCCAGTAAAATACTACTTGAGTAAAAGTCTAAAAGTATTTGGTTTTAAATATACTTAAGTATCAAAAGTAAATGTAATTGCTATAATATACTAAAGTATCAAAAGTAAAAGTACAAGTATAAATCATTTCAAATTCCTTACATAAAGCAAACCAGACGATTTTCTTGTTTTTAAAATGTACGTTCAGCCGGAGGCAAACTCCAACACTCAGACAATTTACAAACAAAGCATTTGTGTTTAGTGAGTCTGCCAGATCAGAGGCAGTAGGGATGTTCTCTTGATAAGTGTGTGAATTGGAACATTTTCTGTCCTGCTAAGCATTCAAAATGTAACGAGTACTTTTGGGTGTCAGGGAAAATGTATGGAGTAAAAAGTACATTATTATCTTTAGGAATGTAGTGAAGTGAAAGTAAAAGTAGTCAAAAATATAAATAGTAAAGTAAAGTAGAGACACCCCCAAAAAACTACTTAAGTAGTACTTTAAAGTATTTTTACTTAAGTACTTTACACCACTGGTTAACGCTCTTTCTTAGCTAGCTCGACTATGCACTTGCCTCTGCTAGCAATACACTGTGCTAACATTAGCCTAGACTGGACCACAGAAAATAACAGTTTTAAACAGTTGTAAAAACCCACTTCTTCCAGACAGAATAGTTCCTGTAGATTCAGACTTACTCATCACCAATCTTTTTGTCACGATCATCATAAGAAGCGGACCAAGGCGCAGCGTGATAAGCGTACATTATTTTATTAAGTACACACACCCGAAAAAACGATACGTGAAGTCCTAGGTCATACAACACAAACCTTAACGGAACAAGATCCCACAAACAACAGTGCCAAACAAGCTGCCTAAGTATGGCCCCCAATCTGAGACAACGAGAATCAGCTGCCTCTGATTGGGAACCACCCTGGCCAACATAGAAAACACGAACTAGAACAAAACATAGAAAATCACACATAGAAAATCCACACCCTGGCTCAACATATAAGAGTCCCCAGAGCCAGGGCGTGACACTTTTGTTATGTCTCGTTGGATTCGTAACCACGTCTGTATAACAATTCAATAATGATGAGACAGGAGACAGGAATCAGTTCAACCATTTATCTGGAACGTGATCATCTCAACACATACAAACCCCCATGATGCTCTGCAGCACAACCCCAATATACAACATATACATAGATAAGTAAATGGACACTAAACAAAACTCATAGAGGAATTTAAATGTTCATTTCTAGAAAGTAGGGCCATAGGATAGGGTCAGAAAGGTCAGTATGTTTGATAACTGGTTCCAGAGGTGACATAACAAGCATAAGGTCCATTATAACACAGTGAAGTAGAGGTGGGAGCTAAAAGCAGACATGGACAGTGAGACGGTGTGAGGAGGTCAGGGGTGAAACACTAGATCAGGACAGGTAGAAATGGCAGGGCTGGAAATAGACACAGAGACACATTCTGATCATGGCTCAGACCTGACCTGAGACACCCAAACAGAAGATGCCATAGCAAAGTCCTGTCCAGTAGGCTATATGGGATTTCCTTTCATCAAATCCAACACATGGAAATGTGTCCAGTGTGTGTGAGTGTGTGTGTCCAGTGTGTGTGTCCAGTGTGTGTGTGTGTGTGTGTGTGTCCAGTGTGTGTGTCCTGTGTGTGTGTGTGTGTCAGGTGTTTGTGTCCAGTGTGTATGTGTGTGTGTATGTGTGTGTGTGTTCAGTGTGTGTGTGTGTCCTGTGTGTGTGTCCTGTGTGTGTGTGTGTCAGGTGTGTCTGTGTGTCCTGTGTGTGTGAGTGTTAGTGTCCAGTGTGTGTGTGTGTGTGTCCTGTGTGTGTGTGTGTCAGGTTTGTGTGTGTCCAATGTGTAAGTGTGTGTCCTGTGTGTGTGTTTCCAGTGTGTCTGTGTATGTGTCCAGTGTGTATGAGTGTGAGTCCTGTGTGTGTGTGTGTGTGTGTTTGTCCAGTGTGTGTGTGTGTGTCCAGTGTGTGTGTGTCCAGTGTGTGTGTGTGTGTCCAATGTGTTTTTGTCCAGTGTGTGTTTGTCCGGTGTGTGTGTGTGTGTGTGTACAGTATTTGTGTGTCGAGTGTGTGTGTGTGTTCAGCATGTGTGTGTCCAGTGTGTGTGTGTGTGTGTGTGTCCAGTGTTTGTGTGTGTCCAGTGTGTGTGTGTGTGTCCATTGTGTGTGTGTGTCCAGTGTGTGTGTCCAGTGTGTCAGTGTGTGTGTGTCCAGTGTGTGTGTGTGTGTGAATCTAGTGTGTGTGAGTGTGTGTCTAGTGTGTGTGTGTGTGTGTGTGTCCAGTGTGTGTGTGTGTCCAGTGTGTGTGTGTGTGTGTCCAGTGTGTGTGTGTGTGTGTGTGTGTCTAGTGTGTGTGTCTAGTGTGTGTGTGTGTGTGTGTGTCCAGTGTGTGTGTGTGTCCAGTGTGTGTGTGTGTGTGTCCAGGATGTTTGTTTGTGTCCAGTGTGTGTCCAGTGTGTGTGTGTGTGTGTCCAGTGTGTGTGTGTGTGTGTCCAGTGTGTGTGTGTGTGTGTCCAGTGTGTGTGTGTGTCCAGTGTGTGTGTGTCCAGTGTGTGTGTGTTTGTGTCCAGTGTGTGTCCAGTGTGTGTCCAGTATGTGTGCGTGTCCAGTGTGTGTGTGTCCAGTGTGTGTGTTTGTGTCCAGTGTGTGTCCAGTGTGTGTGTGTGCGTCAGTGTTACCATGGTTATTATTTACAGGGACACTGAGGAGTCAACACCATAAACCCTAAACCCTGGATAGAGGGGCTCAGTGAATGTGGAGTGGAATGTGTTCAGGTGGGTCAGTGTGTCAGAGGAGACTCTGTAGAAGGACAGAGTGCCGGCTGGCCAGTCCAGATACACTCCTACTCTGTGGGAGCTGGAGGAGGGGACGTCTATGGTAGTGGACTTATTATTGTGACAGGCAGAGTAACTGTTGTCAGAGCAGAACAGACTCCAGGACTTGTCATTACATCCAATCATACAGTCATCACCCCCTCTTCTCCTGCTGATTCCATATGTCACTCCTATATCAGCCACTCCACTCCACTCTACCTCCCAGTAACAGCGCCCAGTCAGACCCTCTCTACACAGCACCTGTCCCCAGACCTCACATCTCTCTGGGTGATCAGGATACGGCTGCTCCTCTGTCCTACATGTCACCTTTCTGTTCTCCTCAGACAGAGAGAGGCGTCTGTTTACTGTGTTTAGGTCCAGTGTGAGATCACAGACATCTGATGGATGAAACCAGACACAATATTAGAAATCATCATCATTCACATTAGAACGTTAACTCACTTTTCGCTAATTCATTTAATGTAGATGTTTCTAGGTATCAAAAGGAGAAGTTAAGGTAACATGAGATTTGTTCAATGATCATATGTTATACTGTATGGTAATATAAAACACACTTATTCCCATTAATTACACACACACACACACACATCCTGAACACACACACACATCCTGAACACACACACACACACACTGGAAACACACACTGGACACACACACATCTTCATGCATGAACACACACACACATATTTAATATGTAACAGGAACACGCCACACACACACACAGACACACACATTGTCAAAGCAACTCTTTGTAAACTTTGGTGTTCCTGATTTGTGCTTCTGTAGAACTACAGCTGATATTTAATATGACCAAGTAAGTAATGATGGTGGTCTTTGACTTTGACTTCACTTGAATTAAGACTTATTCTTAGTCATATTCTTCACAGCAGTCAACACTCACATTTTCTAAGTCCAGGTTTCATTGTGTACTCTCCACCATGTTCCACACTGTAGCGGTAAGCAGAAGAACAGACAGTCATTGAGGGATACACCTGAACTCACACACACACACACACACACACACACACACACACACACACACACACACACACACACACACACACTGGATACACAAACACACCACACACAAACACACACACACACAGGACACACACTGGACACACACACACACACACACACATACACAGTCTTTATATAACTTAGTCCAAGTGGTGGTCAGAATGTTTGTCTTAACTAGCCTGATAACTCCAACATGTCTGATATGAACATTGACATAAACCCTCTACATACTTGAGTTTCTCCAGTCTGCAGTGTGGATCCTCCAGTCCAGCAGAGAGCAGTCTGACTCCTGAGTCTCCTGGGTGATTGTAGCTCAGGTCCAGCTCTCTCAGGTGTGAGGGGTTTGACTTCAGAGCTGAGACCAGAGAAGCACAGCCTTCCTCTGTGACTAGACAGCCTGCAAGAGTCAAATCATATTAAAATCACACTGCTATTCTTTAGTGGTGAAAATATATATTTTAAACATTTTCAGATACATCACAGTCCTGAAACCTGCCATATCTATTCATATATATATACACACTATCAGTAAAACATTTGAACACACCTACTCATTGAACTATTTAGTTAAAAATATATATTTTTTACATTGTATAATAATAGTGAAGACATCATAACTATGAAATAACACATATGGAATCATGTAGTAACCATAAAAGTGTTAAACAAATCAAAATCAAAATATATTATATATTTAAGATTCTTCAAATAGCCACCCTTTGCCTTGATGACAGCTTTGCACACTCTTGCCATTTTCTCAACCAGCTTCATGAGGTAGTCACCTGGAATGCATTTCTATTAACAGGTGTGCCTTTTTAAAAGTTAATTTGTGGAATTTCTTTCCTTCTTAATGCGTTTGAGCAAATCAGTTGTGTTATGACAAGGTAGGGGGGTATACAGAAGATAGCCCTATTTGGTAAAAGACCAAGTCCATATTATGGCAAGAACAACTCAAATAAGCAAAGAGAATCGACATTCCATCATTACTTTAAGACATGAAGGTCAGTCAATACGGAACATTTCAAGAACTTTAAGACCAAGTGCAGTCACAAAAACCATCAAGCACTATGATGAAACTGGCTCTCATGAGGACCGCCACAGGAATGGAAGACCCAAAGTTACCTCTGCTGCAGAGGATCAGTTCATTAGAGTTACCAGCCTCAGAAATTGCAGCCCAAATAAATGCTTCACAGAATTCAAGTAACAGACACATCTCAACATCAACTGTTCAGAGGGGACTGTGTGAATCAGGCCTTCATGGTCGAATTGCTGCAAAGAAATCACTACTAAAGTACACCAATAAGAAGAAGAGACTTGCTTGGGCCAAGAAACACGAGCAATGGACATTACACAGGTGGACATTTGTCCTTTGGTCTGGAGTCAAAATTGGAGATTTTTGGTTCCAACCGCCGTGTCTTTGTGAGAAGCGGTGTGGGTGAACGGATGATCTCGGCATGTGTAGTTCCCACCGTAAAGCATGGAGGAGGAGGTGTTATGGTGTGGGGGTGCTTTGCTGGTGACACTGTCTGTGATTTATTTAGAATTCAAGGCACACTTAACCAGCATGGCTACCACAGCATTCTGCAGCGATACGCCATCCCATCTGGTTTGGGCTTAGTGGGACCATCATTTGTTTTTCAACAGGACAATGATCCAACACATTCTGTTCTGTCGCCTAATATGAAACATTCTATCTCAAATCCAAATTGCTGGAGCATAGCACCAAATGTAAAACTGTAAGCTTCACTGTCCAAACACATATGGTGTGGACTATGTGTGCCTGGTAAACACATGTGGATCTGGTGAACAGTTATCACTTGTTGACCAACTACAGGAATACTGACCTCAGAGTCTACAGTTTACAGTGGGGATTCCCCAGTCCAGCAGAGAGCAGCTTCACTCCTGAAACCTTCAGGTCATTGTTACTCAGATCCAGCTCTCTCAGGTGTGATGGGTTTGACTTCAGAGCTGAGACCAGAGAAGCATAGCCTTTCTCTGTGACTCCACAGCCTGACAGCCTGACGAAAAGATCATCATGATTTCACAAACACACTGTTAATTTAACAGAGCAGCATTTGGTTTAGTCTCTCAAACAACATATAGATTAATCTCTGTCTCCTAGAATTGTATGGTCATATTGTTATACTAATGTAAACATCGATGCAGTGATTCAATATGTTATTCAATATAATATTATAATACTGTACATATTATATATTTTTTTTTCTTCTCTAAATTGAATATTTCTTCCTGATGATTAGTACTTAAATGTCATTTTATGTACTCACAGAGCAGCTCTGGAGGCTTTGACCACTGGCAGCAGCCTCAGAAGACCTTCCTCTGATCTGGAGTATTTCTTCAGGTCAAACACATCCAGCTCCTTTTCTGAAGTCAGCAACACAAAGACCAGAGCTGACCACTGTGCAGGTGACAGTTTGGCTTTTGAGAGACTTCCTGATCTCAGGTAGATTTGGATCTCCTCCACTAGAGAATGGTCATTCAGTTCATTCAGACAGTGGAACAGATTGATGCACCTCTCTGGAGAGGGATTCTCCCTGATTTTCTCCTTGATGTACTTGACTGTTTCTTCATGGCTCTGTGAGCTGCTTCTTGTCTTTGTCAGTAGACCTCGTAAGTGCTTCTGATTGGACTGCAGTGAGAGGCCCAGAAGGAAGCGGAGGAAAAGGTCCAGGTTTCCTGTCTCACTTCGTAAGGCTTTATCCACAGCACTCTTGTAGACAGTAACTTCAGTAACTTGCGGTTCGGCCATTAGATTCTCATTGTTGTTGATGAATGAGAGGAACACATATACAGCAGCCAGAAACTCCTGAATGCTCAGATGCACGAAGCAGTACACCTTGTCCTGGTACAGCCCACATTCCTCTTTAAAGATCTGTGTGCACAATCCTGAGTACACAGAGGCTTCATTGACATCAATGCCAGCCTCTTTCAGGTCTTCTTCATAGAAAATCAGATTGCCCTTCACGAGCTGTTGAAAAGCCAGTTTTCCCAGTGACAGAATGCTCTCTTTATTCCAGTGTGGACCTGTCTCTTCTTTCCCGAGATACTTTTAATTCTTCTGTTTGGTATGAAACACCACAAGGTGTGAGTACATCTCAGTAAGGGTCTTGGGCATCTCTTCTCTCTTGTCTGTACTCAACATGTGTTCAAGGACTGTTGCAGAAATCCAACAGAAGACTGGAATGTGGCACATGATGTGGAGGCTCCTTGATGTCTTTATGTGTGAGATGATTCTACTGGCCAGGTCCTCATCACTGAATCTCTTCCTGAAATACTCCTCCTTCTGTGGGTCATTGAACCCTCGTACCTCTGTCACCTGGTCAACACAGCAAGAAGGGATGTAACTGAACATCCACTAGGTGGAGCCAGTGATCCACTCTTGAGTAGAGACTTGGTTTGGCATGCAATTTCATGGGTTCTGAGACACCTTGAGACATGTCACATAAAATTGACATTTGTTAGGTATAAACAGTAGGATATATACATATGTCGGTAGAGTCCATTCTCGTTTAAAAAAATCAATAACACAACATCTCATTCATAATATACTATATCATTTTATACAATACATTATTAAAAATATTCATTTATTATATACAACATAAATAATATATATATGCATAGTTAGATATAAAAGCCTTCATCATATTGAAAATTCAACTCACCTTCAAAATGCTCCATGAGGAATAAATGATTCAAGGAGTCTCTTTAAGATGTATGTCTTCAGGCCTTCTGGTCCTCTGGGTCTTTTTTCTTGGTTGACTGAGACATCCCACGGACGCTCTTTTATGGGGTCAAATGGATCTGTTTAGGTCAGCAGTAAAACGGGACATCTTTAAGAATACAATTACCTTTTTAGTTTTTTATTGACTGAGACATCCACTGGACATTCCATCCTCGGACGCCTCCCGGACATCCCCGGACGCCCCCCCTGAGAACTATTTTTAAAAGGTTAAAGAGGTTTAAAAAACAGTTGTTTGAAAGACACACCACACACGCTCACACACACACACACAACCCAAGGAACCAATGGCTCTTGTGTAGGGAGAGAGAGAGAGAGAGAGAGAGAGAGAGAGATAGGGGAGGGACGGAGAAAGAGAGAGAGAGAGAGTAGAGAGAGAGAGAGTAGAGAGAGAGAGTAGTGAGAGAGAGAGAGAGAGAGAGAGAGAAACAGAGAGAGAGAGAGAGAGAGAGAGAGAGAGAGAGAGAGAGACAGAGAGAGAGAGAGAGAGAGAGACGGAGAGAGAGAGAGAGAGAGAGACAGAGAGAGACAGAGACAGAGACAGAGACAGAGACAGAGACATAGAGAGAGAGAGAGAGAGAGAGAGAGAGAGAGAGAGAGAGAGAGAGAGAGAGAGAGAGAGAGAGAGAGAGAGAGAGAGAGAGACAGAGAGAGAGAGAGAGAGAGAGAGAGAGAGAGAGAGAGAGAGAGAGAGAGAGAGAGAGAGAGAGAGAGAGAGAGAGAGTTTGAGTTTCAAATAATCTTTATTGGGTCTGGGAGCCCACCACACAATAAATACTCATACAAAACCGTATTTACACATCAATTAAAAACACAACTCCAATTCCTCCTCCACAGTAACTGAACACAACAGCCTCTGAATACCCCATATACTCATAAAAAGATCAATATTGTTGACAAGTTTATAATAGGCAAACTCAACCCTTAGTCTTGCTGCCAACATTCCCTCCAGCATTCCCACCACATCCACAGACCCCTGTCCCCGAATACTGTTCTTTCGGGTCTTCCATATCGCTAATTTTGCTGCCCCTAACACAAAATTAAGCAACACAACTACACCTTTCTGACTAAACCTGTACTTTGGCCCAAATATATACAGTTGGGAAGAGAAAACCTCTCCCAACGTTGAGAACCAATTAGTGATCAGGTCAATCATCCCGACCAACCTGGGACACTGTAAAAACAGATGTGCCAGAGTTTCAGACTCAGCACAGAATGGACACTTCTCCCCAACAGTAGGATCCAGGTGTACCAGATACATGTTGGTGGCTATGGCTCCATGTATTATCCTCCATTGGAGGTCAGCTGTCCTCTTATCAATAGGCAGTTTGTATAATGATCACCAACAGCCTTTTGGGGAGGCACCTGGACCAAGCACACCCGCCCACCTCGTCGATTTTACCACTTCCAGGGAAGAGGCATGGGACACCTTTACACATATTCTGTACATGGCCTTCTTTCCCACCTCCTTGAACTCCCCCAGCTCCTGGGTATCAAAGGAAAGCAGCATCCCCACGTCCTCCTCGAATGCCCCCGCCGCAGCACTAACAATCAGTGCAGGGAACACATAATCCAGACCCTCCTTCCACCGATCAGAATTGGAAGTGTCAGTCACATACTGCAGATGAAGTACTGGCAAGGAGTCACAGACCTCAGCGACGACCTTCCTCAGTAGGCGAGACGATCGGATCCCTGCTCTTTCTCCCAGCTCCTCCAACGACCTATTCCTGTCCGCATCAGATGACCCAGTTTAGTACACCCCACGCCTAACAGGCATGAACGTAGGCTAGCTGAACCCAGAACACGGGACTGGATGGCAGTGTTGTGAAAAAGAGGCTCTTCAAAAAGCCACATCCCTGGTGGCGTGCAGGCCTTACGGGACTTGACCAGAACTCTCCAAGCCTGCATAACAGACTCATAAAAATGAGTCAGGCCAGGCAACTCACCCCACTCCAGCTTTAAGAGGAAAAGGTGCTTGTCTAAGCCCAAACAGCCTGCTCTCCTCATCAATGTGTAGGCTGTGTCAACCCAGCTAGAACCGTCACTGTACAACAGTCTCTGGGCTGCTTGAAGCCTGAAAGCCATGATCCTGGAAGAAATGTCCACCAGGCCTTGCCCACCCTCGTGCAGTGGCAAGTACAGGGCTGAAGCTTTAATCCAATGTTGTCCAGACCAGAAGAAATTGACAAGGGTCCTCTGAAGCTCTTGTATCAGTTCCTTTGGTGGCTGCAAAATCATTAGTCTGTGCCACAGGGTAGAGGCAGCAAGATTATTAGCTACCAGTACCCTTCCCCTATAAGACAGCTGGGGCAGCACCCATTTCCATCTTGACAGTCTGGCACACACTTTCTCCACTACACCCTCCCAGTTCTTTTTCTGAAAGACATCGGAGCCTAGAAAAACCCCCAAAGTCTTCATCCCATCTCTGCCCCACTGAAGCCCCCCTGGTAACCGTGGAGCGGACCCCATCTGAAGCTGGCCTGCCCGCAGCGCTTCACTCTTTCCCCAATTGACTCTAGCTGAGGAGGCCCCCTCATACACCTTTAAGGCATCTGAGAGAACCTTAACATCCTCACCCCCTGTAATAAAAACTGTCACGTCATCTGCATACGCAGACAGTGCTATCGTGGGACCCTTCATTACACCTGGCACAGAGAAACCAGTAAGCTTCGCTCTTAAAAAACAAAGCATTGGTTCAATCGCCAGACTGTATAACTGCCCTGAAATTGGGCATCCCTGCCTGTTGCCCCTTTGGACAGGGATGGGACAACTCAAACCACCCCCCACCTTCACCATACACGAGGCCCCAGCATACAGTAAATTCATCCAAGACAAAAAAACATCCCCAAACCCAAAGGCTTTCATTGTTTTAAACAAGTACTGGTGGTCCACACGATCAAAAGCCTTCTCCTGATCCAAAGAAAGTAAACCCACATTTACATCAGACAGTTTACAAATGTCCAAAACATCTCTTATTAGAAACAAGTTGTCAACAATAGAGCGATCAGGTACACAGTAGGACTGGTCCTTGTGGACCAACAATCCCAGATACTCTTTCAACCTGTTTGAGAGACATTTAGAAACAATTTTATATTCTGCACACAGCAAAGCAACAGGTCTCCAATTTTTTATGAGAGCCAAATCCCCCTTTTTTGGCAACAGTGAAAGTACTGCACGTTGACAAGATACAGGAAGAGAGCCCTCATGAAAAGATTCACACACCACTTCATAAAAATCCTCCCCAATAGACCCCCAAAAGTGCTTATAAAACTCAGATGGTAAACCATCAATTCCAGGGGCTCAGCCTGTTGAGAGCTGCATAACTGCTGTGGACAGCTCTTGCAGTGTAATGTCAAAGTCCAATGCGACTCTTTGCTCAGGTCCCAATTGAGGAAGACCGTGTAACAACTGTTCAGTACACAGAGAGTCACAATCCTCTGCCTTATAGAGGGCAGAATAGAAATCCACGGCATGTTGACGCATTTCACTGTCATCCGTGGTCACCTTCCCATCAGGGAGACGAAGGCAGACCATCTGTTTACTTTGCAATGTCGACTGTCCTAGGTAAAAAAAAAAAAGCACTAGGAGCATCCATATCCTTGAGGGAAGCGAAACGAGACCTAATCAAGGCACCCTTCACTCTTTCATGCAGAAACGACCTCAATCCATGTTTCTTGTCCTGTAAGTTCATGACTAGTCCGGGGTCATTCTGAGTGAGCAACTTCAATTCAATAGATTTAATGTTCTGTTCAAGGGCCCTGATAGTCTCTTTAACTTCAATTCGAGACAGAGCAGTATACTGTTGACAAAATAATCGTATTTGGGCCTTCCCAACCTCCCACCATTGTCTCAAGGACTCAAAATTCCCTTTTGTAACCCTCCATTTTTCCCAAAACAACAAAAACCTTTGACAAAACATGACATCATGTAACAATTTAACATTAAAATACCAATAAGATGATGACCTTCGTGGACAGGACAAGTGAATATCAACAGTGACAATATGGTGATCAGAGAAACCCACAGGAGTAATGTCACACCTTCCAACCCTACTACAGTATTGCTCAGATACATACAACCTGTCTAACCTTGCTGCACTGACATGACCTTCATTAACTTTTAGCCATGTGTACTGCCTAACTTTTGCATTCCTTACTCTCCACACATCAGAAAGCTCAAACTCAGTTAATAGACCAGACAGACAAATTGCTGACCGCAGGTGAGGTTCTTCAGCGGTGCGATCAACAGTAAAATCCACTGTACAGTTCCAGTCCCCCCCTAAAACCATACACCCCTCTTGGTCACACTGTCTTAAGGTTTCCTTTATTTTATCAAAACCAACAATACGCTCTGTACCCTCATTAGGAGCATAAACATTCAAAAAAACAAACAAAAACCCCATAACATCCACCTTGACCAATAAAACCCGACCCTTGACAATCTCTGTTGTAGATACCACAGTCACCCCTAAGCCTGAAGAAAACAAGATTGCCACCCCAGCACTGAAATTAGTACCATGACTGAGTATATGCTGCCCCTCCCACCACATACCCCAGTCAGCCTCATTTTTCTCATCACTATGTGTCTCCTGTAGGAAAACTACATTAAGCCTTTTCTGTTTTATTACTTCTAATACCCAAGCCCTCTTATTCCTGTCCCTTCCTCCATTAATATTGAGAGAACCTACCCTTAGTACCTCCATATAGAAAAGAAAAAGGAAAAGCAGAAGATACCACAGAGAAACCAGACAAAGAGAATAGAACACCCTATGAGGCATAATCATCATCATTATTAAAATGTTCTCTTAACCTGACCACGTTTCCCACCACCTTTTGCTGCTGCAACAGCAGTAACAAATTTCCTCAAGCGAAACCGCTTCTTCTCACTCAACTGGTCTAACCCCACCGTCTTCTGTAACATCACAGCTGACCTCACAAATTTATCAACATCAAAATAATCTGCCAATTTGACGGATTTCCCAAAAGTCTGATCCAGAAACCCATTTACCTCCTCTAGATCGTAAATTGAGTCCTCACCAGCTGATATCGTATCAAGAGAGATATCCATATCCTTCTCCTGATCCTCCTCAACTGAGGCCACAGACCACTGACTCCCCTCTACCACATCCCTTTCAACACCCCCCACTTGCACCCCATCACTCGTACCAGGCATCTCCTCCACTACCTGGGAGACTAGCCCCACCTGAACCCCATTACTCGTAGTGGGCATCTCCTCCACTACCTGGGAGACTAGCCCCACCTGAACCCCATTACTCGTAGTGGGTATCTCCTCCACTACCTGGGAGACTAGCCCCACCTGAACCCCATTACTCGTAGTGGGCATCTCCTCCACTACCTGGGAGACTAGCCCCCCCTGTACCCCAGCACTCATAGTGGGCATCTCCTCCACTACCTGGGAGATGAGCTCCACATGAACCCTCTCCTGTAACCCATTACTTGTAGTGGGCATCTCCTCCACTACCTGGGAGATTAGCTCCACATGAACCGCCCCCTGTACCCCAGCACTCATAGTGGGCATCTCCTCCACTACCTGGGAGATGAGCTCCACATGAACCCTCTCCTGTAACCCATTACTTGTAGTGGGCATCTCCTCCACTACCTGGGAGATTAGCTCCACATGTACCCCCTCCTGTACCACAGCACTCGTACTGGGCACCTCCTCACCAGTCTGAGGAAATGGCCCTTCAGATCCATCCTTACCTTCTACAACAATTTTTTTCTGCTGCATAACATTTCCCTCTGGTACAAGTTGCACCTCTGTGCCCTCAACACGGACAACTTGTTCCTCAGCAACAGATGCGTGTGACTGCTCTACCACTGTCAGCCCACCTCTTCCTACATCAGTGGGCCCAGGCGTTACGAGGACCACCTGCGCCCCTCCCTCTGCCTTCTCCCTTTTCGGGCAAGCATGTCGCTTATGACCAACATCCCCACACTCAAAACACAGTTGACTACCCGTACTAGCATAAGCCATATACAGTCTATTGTCATACTTGACTTTAAACGATAACTCCAAAGTCTGCTCCGGTGTGTCCAAAAACATAAACACCTGTCGCCGAAACGACATAACCTGTTTCAACGCCGGGTGTTTGCAACCCAATGGGACAACCTTAATTGAACTTGCAAACTTCCCAAAGCGCAATAACTCGCGCTCCAATAGCACATTTGGAATGAACGGCGGTACATTTGAAATCGTTACCCTTGTTGACGGAGAAAAAAGCGGCGTAACTTGAATAAACATTCCTTTAAGAAGTATACCATGCTCAACCATACGATCAACAAGGCGCTCTTCTTTAAGAAATACCACCACCGCTTTATTCATCCGTGACGCATAAGCAACATTCTCATATCCTACCTTCTCTCCTACGGCGACCAGAACCTCTTCCACTGTGACAGTAGCTTCAGTAACACACCTAAAGCCGTGCCGATTCGGGCCGCCATCCCCACCAAATTCAGGGTAATTTCGACACGAAAAACAATATACTTAATTCTACCACAACAAAAAAATTGAAATAATAACCTTAATTATGCATAGAAGAAAAAAGGATATCACCAAGAAAAGGAAAACCCAGGATATCTAACTCTACACAACACTTGCACTTAGCACTCACTCAAACAATTCCCAGCACGCACCAAACACTCCCAGCATGTAGAGAGAGAGAGAGAGACAGACAGACAGACAGACAGACAGACAGGGGAGGGACGGAGAGAGAGAGAGAGAAAGAGAGAGAGAGAGCTGTAATTCATTGAAGGTAAATACAATTTTCTTTCAAACCTTTTATTTTCTTCAAAATTGTTACTTCAGAAATGGAAGCATACATATACAAGTTATTAAAGTTCACTATACAATATTGAATATTAAACTATGACACTAATGTTTACTACTAAACCTATGTATCATAAACGTTACTATTACACAAAACTACACCTTACTAAACAATAAATGTATAATTATTATAATAATGTTTTTCTTAGAAAAAAAGCAGAATCAGCATTGTTCTCAGTTTCAGGGGCCTTTTGTAACCCGACACCTCCATCAGTCTCCAAATCCCCGTCTTCAAGCTGTGAGGGACTCAGACGTTGCCTCTTCCACGCAGGCTCTCCATGGCCTTCACGGTTTCACATGTTTTCTTTTCCATGATAGATCAACCTTCTTGCCGTTAAGCCCAAGTTTTGTCTTGAGAACAGAAGGGACCATCTTCGTAAATGTTCACGATGGTGGAAAAACTGTTGCACTTGTTTCATCATATCAAGCACCTTAAACCAATCTCGCCACTTGAAGCTAAAGAGCGTTTGAAAATACATACGAACTAACAGATTGGGTGGCATTTGCGCTATTGAATTCAGAACAACCTAAAATTGCCACTTTGGAGTCTGGTCTATACGCTACTGAAGAGATTCGTATGACTTTCAAATCATCTGGCCCACAGACTTCCTCTTCCAATGCGTACCCAGGCAGGGATGGTCCATTCAGGGCCTTTTAGATCTGACATAGAGCAAGTCTTATCTTAAGACATTCCCTCATGAGAAACGCTGGAGAAAAACTGGCTGAAAAAGGTTGTTGAGACAGCTGTGTGTGAAAATCTTCACTGTTGAATCGTCCGTTTGGCCTCCACTCATATCAATCCCACCGTTAAAACAATCAGGTGCATCACAAAGAATGGCATCGATGGTTTTGTCCTTGTGGCCCAGACATGAAGGACACAACACACCTAGAATTGGTCTAGGAGACGTGTTTTCTGGAGTTTTCTGTGGTTGATCTCTCTTGAGGTTTCTTGTCGCTCGTAGTGTTCACAGGACAAGTCTAACACTTACTTTTACTCAGGCAGACCTACCCGGAAATTACCTTTTCATTCTACAAGGGGTCACAAGCTCACTACACAGCAGCTCCATAAGTTCACTACAAAAATTCCCAACTGTTTCACATTTTTCAAACAGTTCAAACTTTAAGTTCAACTAGGTCAGTACACGACACATCAATCACCAGGCCATTACTTTTTATTTCAAACATGTTGTAGAGGGTTCTTTGCACAGTGCTGATATTCTCTTATTGTTAAACAAACTTTACACTTTAGAAAATGACACAGACAACACTTCTGAGTATATGTAAAATATCTTTAGTTATGCAATTGCAGGCAGAAGTTAATACAGAGTCAACAGGATTTGTATAGCTCTTCATAAGTTCTGCAAATTGTCCAAGACAATCTCTGCTTTTCATCCAAGCACGCCCCTCCCTGGCAGATCAGGAGCCACCATGTTTTCTTCTTGTGTCTGTGTGGAAGCAACGAGAAATTGAAACAATCCAGGTCTACCTGTTCCTCCAGTTGATCTCTATCCCATGTCCTTGACTACACGCCCAGACCAGCTGCAGGGAGCTAGAGGGAACCATCCTTACCAAAAGCACAGCATTGGTAGTTAAGAAATGTCTCTACTATTGTTAATCATATTCATTGTTAACTATTAATATTTAACAAATCAGGTAAATATGTGCTCTTTCTCTCACAGCGTAATAGATCATATATTCCTCATCAACGTGCTTTACTTCTGTCACGGTTTCGGCCGAGGCTGCTCCTCCTCCTGGTTCGGGCAGGCTTCGGCGTTCGCCGTCCCCGGAATACTAGCTGCCACCGTTGTATGTTTCGTGTGTTGATTGCTTTGTTCTGTCTGGTACACCTGTGTCTGTTTGTGTCCTAATTACGTGTCCTATAAGTTCCCTGTTTTGTGTTAGTTATATTGTGTGTTGTTGTCCGCGTGTCGTTTGAGCTGCGTGTTTTTGCGCTCTACATGTTTTGTTTTACGCATGTTGCGTACTGTTCTCGCCTCTGTATTTCGAGGTCGTGTAGTGATTATTGTTCACTTTACTATAGTAAAGTTTGTTGGACTAAACCTCTGTGTCCTGCGCCTGACTCCTCATCACATCCACATCGGTGCCATACTGACAGAACAACACACCTTTTATGGAGTTCGCACTGGAGTTCCGGACGTTAGCTGCGGATGCAGGATGGAATGAGAGGGCCCTCATCGACCAGTACCGGTGTAGCCTGCGAGAGGACGTTCGTCGTGAGATGGCCTGCAGGGACACCAACCTATGCTTCGACCAGCTGGTGGACATCTCCATCCGGCTTGACACCCTGCTGGCCACCCGCGGACGTCCCGAGTGGGGGTCGTCCATTCCATCCTCCAGCACCTCCGAGCCAATTCCTATGGAGCTCGGAGGTGCTGGCGCTAGAGAGAGGAGGAGGGAGAACCCGAGGGGGGCCACCCCCTGCACCAACTGTGGCCGTGGAGGACACACCGCGGCCAGGTGCTGGGGAGGGTCTTCTGAGAGAGGGGACAACAGGTCACGCACTGGGGAGTCATTTCAGGTGAGTAGGCGCCCCACTTACCCAGAGCTCTCTGTTGGTCACATGAGTATTCCTGTGCGTTTTCCACAGGTGGCACCTCATTCCCAGCATAAGGCGCTAGTAGATTCAGGCGCAGCTGGGAACTTTATTGATCGGGCATTTTGTGCTAGGTTAGGAATTCCCCTTCGGCCGGTAGAAGTTCCATTCCCTGTCCATGCATTAGACAGCCGGCCGTTGGTCAGGGATGTCACAGCACCGCTGACGATGACTACGCAGGGGGGTCATGAGGAAATCATTCAGTTCTATCTGATTGACTCTCCTGCGTACCCAGTGGTGTTGGGGCTTCCCTGGTTAAGTACCCACGATCCTACCATAGCGTGGCAACAGAGGGCTCTTATGGAGTGGTCTGCCCAGTGTGTAGGGAGATGTCTAGGTGTTTCCATAGGGGCGACCTCGGTAGAGAGTCCGAACCAAGTGCCCGCACTGCGCATTCCCCCCGAGTATGAGGATTTAGCACTAGTATTTAGTAAATCGAGGGCAGCTAGGCTACCTCCTCATAGACAGGGGGACTGTGCGATAAATATCCAGACTGGAGCAGCTCTTCCCAGGAGTCATGTGTATCCCCTGTCTCAAGAGGAAACTGCGGCTATGGAGACTTACATATCCGAGTCCTTGGCACAGGGATACATACGGTCCTCTACTTCTCCGGTCTCCTCGAGTTTCTTCTTTGTGAAGAAGAAGGACGGGGGATTGCGCCCGTGTATTGATTACCGTAGTCTCAATCAGATCACAGTAAAATACAGTTACCCACTTCCACTGATTGCGACGATGACGGAGTCATTACGCGGAGCGCGGTTCTTCACAAAGTTGGATCTCAGGAGCGCGTACAATTTGGTGCGCATTAGGGAGGGGGATGAATGGAAAACAGCATTTAGCACCACCTCGGGTCATTACGAGTATCTCGTCATGCCATAGGGGTTAATGAATGCTCCTTCAGTCTTCCAATCCTTTGGTGACAAGATTTTCCGGGACATGCATGGGCAGGGTGTAGTGGTGTACATTGACGACATTCTAGTGTATTCTTCTACACGAGCCGACCATGTAGCCCAGGTGCGCCGAGTATTGAGACGACTGTTGGAGCATGACTTGTATGTCAAGGCAGAGAAATGCCTGTTCTTCCAGGAGTCCGTCTCCTTTTTGGGTTATCGGTTGTCCGCGTCTGGCGTGGAGATAGAGGTAGATCGGGTAGCGGCTGTGCGTAATTGGCAAACTCCAACCACCGTAAAAGAGGTGCAGCGGTTCTTGGGTTTTGCTAATTGCTACCGGAGGTTTATCCGGGGCTTTGGACAGGTTGCAGCTCCCATTACGTCCCTGCTAAAGGGGGGTCCGGTGCGCTTGCGGTGGTCAGCTGAGGCGGACATTTGTCAAGCTGAAGAACCTGTTCGTCTCGGCCCCGGTGCTGGCACATCCGGATCCCTCTTTGCCTTTCCAAGTAGAGGTGGACGCGTCCAAGACCGGTATTGGGGCAGTCCTGTCACAACGGTCCGGCACGCCACCTAAGCTCCGCCCCTGTGCGTTCTACTCTAAGAAGCTCAGCTCGGCGGAGCGCAATTATGACGTTGGGGACAGGGAGCTGTTAGCTGTAGTCCAGGCCCTAAAGGTGTGGAGGCATTGGCTTAAGGGGGCTCAACACCCTTTCCTCATTCTGACTGATCACCGTAACCTGGAGTACATCCGGGCAGCTAGGAGATTGAACCCTCGTCAGGCTAGGTGGAACATGTTCCTGACCCGGTTTGTTTTTAAGATCACATACATCCCTGGGTCCCAGAACGGTAAGGCAGACGCCCTGTCCCGGCAGTATGACACAGAGGAGAGGTCCATTGAGCCTACTTCCATACTGCCGGAGTCTTGTCTGGTGGCTCCGGTAGTATGGGAGGTCGATACGGAAATCGAGCGGGCGCTGCGTACCGACCCTACTCCCCCCGAGTGTCCTGTGGGGCGGACGTACGTTCCGCTCGAGGTTCGTGATCGGCTTATTTCTTGGGCTCATACATCACCCTCCTCTGGACATCCTGGTAATGGTCGGACGGTGCACTGCCTTAGCGTGAAATACTGGTGGCCAACGTTAGCCAGGGATGTGAGGGTTTATGTCTCCTCCTGCTCGGTGTGTGCCCAGTGTAAGGCACCTAGACATTTGCCCAGGGGTAAGTTACATCCTCTGCCCGTTCCACAATGACCATGGTCCCACCTCTCGGTGGATTTTGTGACCGATCTACCCCCTTCCCAGGGTAATACCACCATTTTGGTCGTTGTGGATCGGTTTTCTAAGGCCTGTCGTCTCCTCCCACTGCCGGGTCTCCCTACTGCCCTACAGACCGCCGAGGCCCTCTTTACCCACGTGTTCCGGCACTATGGGGTCCCCGAGGATATTGTGTCCGACCGAGGTCCCCAGTTCACCTCCAGAGTCTGGGGGGCGTTCATGGAACGCCTGGGGGTCTCGGTTAGCCTTACCTCGGGGTACCACCCAGAGAGCAATGGGCAGGTTGAACGTGTGAACCAGGATGTGGGTAGGTTTTTGAGGTCCTATTGCCGGGACCGGCCGGAGGAGTGGTCGAGGTATATCCCCTGGGCAGAGATGGCCCAGAACTCTCTCCGCCACTCCTCCACCGGATTAACACCTTTCCAGTGTATTTTAGGGTATCAGCCGGTCCTGGCACCGTGGCACGAGAGCAAGACCGAGGCCCCTGCGGTGGACGAGTGGATTCGGCTCTCGGAGGAGACGTGGGACGCTGCCCATGTCCATCTGCAGCGTGCCATCCGTCAACACAAGGCGAGCGCCGATCGCCACCGCAGTGAGGGGCCGGTGTACGCACCGGGAGATCGAGTCTGGCTCTCGACTCGAAACCTGCCCCTCCGCCTGCCCTGCCGGAAGCTGGGTCGGCGGTTTGTGGGGCCCTTCAAAGTCCTGAGAAGATTGAACGAGGTGTGTTACAGATTACAACTGCCTATTGAGTACAAAAATATTAACCCCTCGTTCCATGTGTCTCTTCTCAGGCCGGTGGTAGCTGGTCCACTCCAAGAGGAGGAGATAGGAGAGACCTCTCCACCCCCTTTGGACATCGAGGGGGCACCGGCGTACAGGGTCCGGACTATATTGGACTCGAGGCGCCGGAGGAGTGGTCTCCAGTATCTCGTGGAGTGGGAGGGGTACGGTCTGGAGGAACGGTGCTGGGTGCCTAGGAGGGACATCCTCGACCCATCCCTCCTGACAGAGTTCCACCGTGGGCATCCCACGCGCCCGGGTCCACGTCCTCCTGGCCGTCCCCGAGACCGGGGTCGGCGCACGGCTGGAGCCGCGCGTCAAGGGGGGGGTACTGTCACGGTTTCGGCCGAGGCTGCTCCTCCTCCTGGTTCGGGCAGGCTTCGGCGTTCGCCGTCCCCGGAATACTAGTGCCACCGTTGTATGTTTCGTGTGTTGATTGCTTTGGTCTGTCTGGTACACCTGTGTCTGTTTGTGTCCTAATTACGTGTCCTATAAGTTCCCTGTTTTGTGTTAGTTATATTGTGTGTTGTTGTCCGCGTGTCGTTTGAGCTGGGTGTTTTTGCGCTCTACATGTTTTGTTTTACGCATGTTGCGTACTGTTCTCGCCTCTGTATTTCGAGGTCGTGTAGTGATTATTGTTCACTTTACTATAGTAAAGTTTGTTGGACTAAACCTCTGTGTCCTGCGCCTGACTCCTCATCACATCCACATCGGTGCCATACTGACAACTTCAAAGAAACAGCTGCACTATCAAGTTACATAAGCACACCCTAAATAGTGAAGAGAACATCCAGACAGGATGTCCTTAAAAGGTCATAAACACAGGACACAGGAAAACTCACCAATCACTTTTTGACAGCAACCGTCTACTATATTCTCTCTCACAGGAGTCTGTGAAACAAGACAGTTGGAGATTGAAACATTGTATGTGTATTCCCTTCCCCCAACTGCTCTGTTCACTCAGACAAACAAACCAGACTGCAGTTTCCCACGCAAGAATTGACTTCAAATTACTTGATATCTTTCAGAAATACATTATTTCCCCTCCTCATAATTCCATAGGTCTATAGGAGTGTCTCAGGTTTTCATTACAACCATTTCTAGTGCATATTGTATATGGTTTCAATATCTTACTATCAGATTTGATAAATAACAGATTATAACATGAAAAGCTCAGTGTTGAATTTAAATATAAACATTAACAGTCCACAAAAATGGTGTGTAAAACAGTATGTTGGCTTGGCTGATAAAAAGGGTGGATTGAATTTCTCTTGGCAGTTGTGGCTCCCAGGTCTACAGCCAATCAAGGACTAGCTACCCATCCCCCACTGCTGCTCTCACCCCCCACCCCCCACCCCATCCCCTGACATGCTGGACTCTCAGGTTCTGTTCAATAAAGTGCAGCAAAGCACAGTACAGTACAACTTTATTAGTCCATGTTACAGGGAACAAAGGGAATTTGTCTTTCTGAAGGGGTTGGTCACAGATCTGCCAGTTCAGATCAAATCCCACGTTTTGTTGTCTGGCTCAGGACTGACCTTTCAGTTACTGGACTAATTCTCCAACTTCCACCTCCTAACACTTCTAGCATGGGCTTCTTAGGCAAAGTTCCTTTTACACTATCCCATGTGTGTAGAAAACATGAGTCTGTCTCATGATCTGGTAATGAGGTAGTCCTGCCTTCAACTTCAAAATCAGTGTCACCCTCAGGTCAAGAGGGCATTACCTCTTGGTCTAATGGTCAAGACACTGGTTTTTCCCATGGGTCACCTGGGTACAGATCCCGCCCATGAAATGTGCACACCTCTCCCAAGGCACCATTCCACTGCTTCCACCAATGTAGTGTTTTTTTGCAAACAGCAACCGTGTAATGCTCCTTTCGTCTCAATCCCGGGTCTCCCTGCCCGTAGGCAAACAAATATATTGTAGTGAATTCAGGGGGTAGCCCCAAACGGGTTTTGAACCTGGGTCCATCAACTGTCAAGCCAACACCTTAAGCGTGTTAGGTTCTAAATGAACCTAGTAAAACTCAGGGACGTTTAGTAAAGCTCAAACCAAGTTTATTCACCCATTGGATCATACAGCTGCATAAGACAAAGAACATATTCACACAAGCACTGGTATTTAACCCTTTCTCCTATGCTGAGCCCCTCCTTCCACATCTGAACAGCCAATACACCTCTGTTGCTATCCAGAAGATTAGTGATATATGTTCTTCCTCACTTCATCTAACCTGACCTCTGCCCAAATTGCTCACTCCTCCCCAACTCACGGCTGTCATGTTGACTTGTACCAGACTGTGTCTCTTCTCCTCCAATAGGATCCCTGATGAATAACAATAACATATCCTGACAGAATGGAAACGTTATACATTCCCCTCTCTCCCTCAGTGACATGAATAAGTATATTTCATGTTTAGAAGTCAGAACCCAACAAGCGCTACGCCAAGAGGTCCGAACCTCTCGATGATGTGGCTAGGTGTTGGATTAAGGTCGCTACATTACCCCCTTCCTTGGGGAAAGCATGCCCCCGCACTTCTTTATAGCAAGTCTCTCACGTGTACACGCCTCTTTGATGGCCTCACAGGCACTATCCCACTTCTGACACCAATGTAACGAATTAAGGGATAGCTCCAACCGGGACTCGAACCCGGGTCCAGCGATTATCAAACCAACACCTTATCCATTACACCAAGAGATCAGAAGGTGGTAATTGGTAGGTGTTGGGTTCAGCTTGCTACAGTATATACTTATATAGGGCAATGTGTGATCTGGGAGCGGCAGCACTACCACTAGTGCTCCTGACACAGCCTAACACAATCTTTACCTTCTGAACCTTAAAAACTGATCTAAAGTCAGATACATTGAGACAAACCACCATGTGAGCAGCAAGTGTAGGGTTAATGGAGTGAAGTGGGGGATGGGTAGGACCACCAGTATCAACTATATGTCTATGAATGCATTACTATTAATGCAGTACTAAAACGGATGGATGCTCTTCATCAACACCATCTCACCTGGGAAACTAGATATCAGCAATCAATCAACAAGACTAATGAAATGGAGCAAATGAAGACATTAGAACTGCTAAAGGTCAGATATTATATTCTGTGACCAATTTCCTACTGGTAGATCTTGTACATGATCTGTCAATCCTGAGAGCAATGCTCTCTCTCCTCCTCTTCCCCCATCTCTCTTTGCTGGGGTGAAGTTTCCCCTAGATACAGATCTAGGATCAGCTTCCCCTCCCCCAAACCTAACAAGGATCATTAGTGGGAGGAATTCAAACCTGATCTAAAGCCAGTGTCTATTAGGGAAACTTGTCCCCTCCCCCGTCAACTCTACATGTGGATGCGGCTTCCTCCATCTCACCATGTTCACAAAGAAAACGGCAGTGTATTTCAGCTGTAAGTATTTTGAAGTTACTAGCTATATTATTTGAATTGAATTGACCTAGCTTCATTATTATTCAACAATAACTGGGCCAATGTCGCCGTAGCAGCAGTGGTGGTTCTAGAACATTCCCAGTGGGAGGGGCCAGGCTGGGGCCAGTTGTACTGTTAGAGGGGCCAGTTACATCACACATTATTGTTGTCATGTCGTTTTCTTCACTGCATTGCAGGCATCAATAGACAAATGACCATGTTTATAATCATTCAACTATTTATTATTTGCATTTACATTACATTTTTTACATTTGCATTACATATTCAGTATCAGTTATATCAACTGTATTCTACGGTTTTTGTGGTTTCTTGCAAAAATATCCGCAAATTCATTTGGATTCAAGGCCTTTGCCCTCCTTGACTCAATACTTAATACACCTAAATTGCTTAATCTTTCATCTGACATTGTGGACCTAAGATACATTTTCACCAGCTTTAGAGCAGAAAAACTCTGTTCACAAGAAGCGGTACTAACAGGGATTGAAACAGATATTCTGCACAGTTTAAAGAGCTAAAAGAAAACTTATTTATAAGGCTGAATGAATAATGCTATCTCTACTACACTGGAGGGTCTCTGCATGCCACTCTGGATTTTCCTTTGTCAAATTCTTCTGAACTGATGTAGTTCATGCCCCAAGTCCTCCATATTTGATTCATACATTCTAGCAAATGGAAACGGGGACTTCTCTTTGAGAAATGCATCACTTTTGGGGTTTAGAGTTTGGACGCCATTCATTATGTCACAGTTTTTGCTAGAGAATCGTCTGTTGAGCTCATTGAGCATCTGATCTAAGACAGGGTAGAAAAAGGTTGGACGAAAACTGTCTTTAATCTATTTCTGGATCTGACCTCTGACCTACTGTACTGAGTACACAGTCTCCATTAAATTGAGAGCTTTTTCGATGGTTTTGCAGGGGGCAGTATTGCAGTATCACATTGCTCAGCTGTGTTCAACACTTCATTCCATAGGTCATCAGAAAATGACTCATCCCTGTAGTCATTCAAAGTTTGAACTAAGGCTTCAACTAAATCAACAGCCTTTGACAGGTCAAGTGATGAAGACTGTAGCATATCTGATAGAAATGTTGCTTCTCCAAAAACGTTATGGAGTGGAACAAGGAACACAATGAATTGTACATCTATCTGTGCAAGCAGACCTCGTGCCTCAACAGATCTGTCACCGTTGTGTTCTTGGACTATGTCTTGCAGGACTCGCTTAACGGCAGGCAATCTATCCATAATAGTATGTAGAGCAATATATCGACATGCCCAGCGAGTGTCACTTAGTCTCTGAAGCTCTCTAGGTGCACCTGGGTACATCTCTCTTTGTACGCTAAGCCATTTTTGATGCACATGTATGACCCAGATGTGAAGACATACAGTCTTTCTAGTAAGGAGAAGAACTGTCCTACCTCAGGGACAGCTTTGACTGTATCCACTAAAACTAAGTTTAGACAGTGTGCACTGCAGTGGAGGTAAAAGGCTTTGCTTGTTCTTTAATGCGTTGCCTGGACGCCTGAATGCTTGCCACTCATAACTGAAGCACCGTCATATGCTTGGCCTACTAGGTTGTTTTTATATTCAAGACCATGACTTTCTAATATGTGTATGATGTTGTCAGTAAGCTCTGCTGCATCTAGTGGATCAGCCGATTCAAAGTGGAGACAGCTCTCATGGACAGCTCCACTGAAATAGTACCTGAGTACTGGAGATATCTGATCCTTTTGTTTTAACATCTTTTGTTTTCCGTCTGCCATTATGCTGAAGACCTCACTGTCTTTCACTTCTTCTATCATCTCTGTTGGAACCATGTTTGCCAAACAACTCAGAACCTCATTCTGAATCCCTTTGCTTGTGTATTTTGCATTATGAATGGAAGTCAACCTTTTTTCCACAGTTGTGTCATGCTTAGCTATTGTTTCTAGGATTGCCATGAAGTTCCCTTTATTATCAGACTCTGCAGACTCATCGTGTCCTCTTTGTGCAATGTTTTGTGTGGCTGTAAGTAGTAGTTCTTCTCCTATTGTTTTAATATAGTCCCCATTTTCTTGAACCTGTTTGTTGTGTTCCTTGTTTAGGCATTTACCAGTGTTGCATTACTTTTTACAGCTTTCTGATTGAGCCCTTGCATGAATTGCAAATCCCCCCGTCTTTGTAAGTTGCCTTCTTCCAGTTGTTTAAACCCCATTTTGAATCCAATCCAGTCTCTGAGACAGGCGTATCAAAACACAGAGTCTGATTTTACTATTGTTGTACATCTGACTATTATTTATTACTACTTCTACTACATCAGGAGGAACTGTCTTTTGAACTTGGATACAGTGGATAGTGAACTGTTAGAACATGAGGATACAACCAAATGACTCATAGGATCGGCTGGCTGGCTGGCTAGATGGCTAGCGCCATAATGACAGGCCAGGTAAAGTTGGATCATAGCTAATGTTGACTGGCTGGCTGGCTAGATGGCTAGCACCATAATGACAGGCCAGGTAAAGTTGGATCATAGCTAATGTTGACTGGCTGGCTGGCTAGATGGCTAGCGCCATAATGACAGGCCAGGTAAAGTTGGATCATAGCTAATGTTGACTGGCTGGCTGGCTAGATGGCTAGCACCATAATGACAGGCCAGGTAAAGTTGGATCATAGCTAATGTTGACTGGCTGGCTGGCTAGATGGCTAGCACCATAATGACAGGCCAGGTAAAGTTGGATCATAGCTAATGTTGACTGGCTGGCTGGCTAGATGGCTAGCACCATAATGACAGGCCAGGTAAAGTTGGATCATAGCTAATGTTGACTGGCTGACTGGCTAGATGGCTAGCGCCATAATGACAGGCCAGGTAAAGTTGTATCATAGCTAATGTTGACTAGCTGGCTGGCTAGATGGCTAGCACCATAATGACAGGCCAGGTAAAGTTGGATCATAGCTAATGTTGACTGGCTGGCTGGCTAGATGGCTAGCACCATAATGACAGGCCAGGTAAAGTTGGATCATAGCTAATGTTGACTAGCTGGCTGGCTAGATGGCTAGCGCCATAATGACAGGCCAGGTAAAGTTGGATCATAGCTAATGTTGCCTGGCTGGCTGGCTAGATGGCTAGCACCATAATGACAGGCCAGGTAAAGTTGGATCATAGCTAATGTTGACTGGCTGACTGGCTAGATGGCTAGCGCCATAATGACAGGCCAGGTAAAGTTGTATCATAGCTAATGTTGACTAGCTGGCTGGCTAGATGGCTAGCACCATAATGACAGGCCAGGTAAAGTTGGATCATAGCTAATGTTGACTGGCTGGCTGGCTAGATGGCTAGCACCATAATGACAGGCCAGGTAAAGTTGGATCATAGCTAATGTTGACTGGCTGGCTGGCTAGATGGCTAGCGCGATAATGACAGGCCAGGTAAAGTTGGATCATAGCTAATGTTGACTGCGCTATTTAGCCAGCTCGCTAAGTTTACCAGGGTGTTACTATAGCTACAGCCACACTATGCCAGGTAGTTACATTTTCTTTCTGGATACTTTTATTTTACCCATAGAGGTCCAGTGGGGTTTGGTTAAATAGTGATGTGGCTTTTGACTGGGTTTCAAGCCTAACTATGTAGTTTATATTACTTCAGGGAATTTGAGCTACTATTACGTTTTCTGGCTTGTTTACTGTTAGAGATGTATGCTAGCGTTAGTGATACCGAGGCAGGGAGAAGCTACTCACTGGCTGGACACCTAATTGCCAGCTAGCTGATAGCTGGACAGTTGTGTGTGTGTGTACATGTGTATATAAATATATATATAATGGGGGGTTGGGAGGGTGAACTCAGGAGGATGGTGGTTGTTTAACTAATTGTCTCTATTTTATATTTGAGGGATAATAGTTATCATCTGGTAAAGGTTTTCATTTATTCTAAATGTGTGTGTGTGTCCAGTGTGTGTGTGTGTGTCCAGTGTGTGTGTGTGTGTGTCCAGTGTGTGTGTGTCCAGTGTGTGTATGTGTGTGTGTGTCCACACATTTAGATTTTTTAGATACTGCACTTTGCTTTTGCATGACCCATACAGCTGTTTAAGGTCATACAAAGGCAGAGTGCAGTATCAGCATTTTAGGGGTCATAGGTCAGATCAGTGGTCATAATAAGATGATACATCAGTGCATTTACACTTATCTACCTACGACATATTTGGCTGAACAGCAAAAACAACTTTAAAGCCTTTTTTGTCTTCAGTTGGACTGTTTTCTAGTTGATGCTCTTTGCCTTTGTAGGGCCATTTATTCAAGCAGTCAACGGACAACAACTCTTAATGCGATCACGGGGAAAAAACTTTTGAAAGCAGTTTTGACCTTTGTTAAAAAAAGAGGGGGATCCAAGCTTTCCATTGATAACACGTTTATTTCTATACTACTACAATCGCGGTAATGCGTTGTTTTAAAAATGCAGTTACAACCGGAGTGTCAAGCATGGTTTAGGAACATTTGCATCAGAGCTCTTAAAGGGGCAACGGCATCTTAAAACCGGAGTATCAAGCATGGCAACAGAGCTCTTAAAGGGGCAACGGCATCTTAAAAGGGCAACTTTTAATAGAAACCCCCCCAACAACAATTCTGAGTGAATAATAATAATAATAATAATAATAACAATAATAATAATAATAATAATAATAATAATAATAATAATAATAATAATAATAATCAGGAAGTTGTGTCCAATGGGGTAAATGCAGATGGACAAACCCCATGCTTCATTTATAGCCACTATGCTGCATCCATTGGGCTACAGGTGATCATGCTTATTGCTAATAGCACATCTGATAATAGACCATGAATATAGGATATATGGTTCAATATGTTCAAATCATTTAACATCTGATAATAGACCATGAATACAGGATATATGGTTCAATATGTTCATTTAACATCATCTTTACCAATATTTTATTGGGCTCATTCATGGAGGTGTAAATAATATTTTAGATGGTATCAGCATCATTGTATTTTCATTCATTCTGGAGTAGAACAGCCTTTTTCTTGTCACCAGAACTGAGCTTCTTAGAACTGAGCTTCTCAATAAGTATCCCCAGGAGGACCCTGGGAACCCTGAGCAAGGAGACTGGAATTGATCAAATTTGCAGTTTTAATACATTTACAAAAATTATCCTCTTTTCCTAAAAGCATGACGGTCATGAATTGTTTACATGAAAGGGGAGATTAATTTAGCACAAGACAATCAATCTGAGGTCGACGTAATATATATATATTTATTTTCTTTAACCCCTGAGATTTGGCTGTTCTACGAGTATGAATGGTCTGAGGCAGGCGTTAGATACAAGCATTTTCAAGTGTAACGTTAATAACGATGGTTTTGGGGAACTGCTCAGAGATTTAACAATGCTCCTACAAAGGTTCTAACGATGAACTTAGCCTTAAGATGCTTTTGGGAAACCGGATCCTGGATGAGACCATCTGCTAAATGACTAAAATGTCAAATGTAAGGTTTTAAATACAAATATCATGTTACTGTAAATATTGATTTCACAAATATAATATTTGTACAGTTCTTTATTAAAAATGTGGTTATTTTTACATTTGACTGTGTAAAACCTAGAAGTACTACTTATTTCTCAGAGAGTGAGGTAGATATATATTATTACTGTGTAAAACCTAGTAGTACTACTTATTTCTCAGAGAGTGAGGCAAATATATATTATTACTGTGTAAAACCTAGTAGTACTACTTATTTCTCTGAGAGTGAGGCAGATATATATTATTACTGTGTAAAACCTAGCAGTACTACTTATTTCTCTGAGAGTGAGGCAGATAAATATTATTACTGT
This sequence comes from Coregonus lavaretus, assembly GCF_964263955.1. Classification (NCBI taxonomy): domain Eukaryota; kingdom Metazoa; phylum Chordata; class Actinopteri; order Salmoniformes; family Salmonidae; genus Coregonus; species Coregonus lavaretus. Next base: position 86,567,566 of record NC_139989.1, read on the forward strand.
GTAAAACCTAGCAGTACTATTTATTTATCTGAGAGTGTGGCAGATATATATTATTACTGTGTAAAACCTAGCAGTACTACTTATTTCTCTGAGAGTGAGGCAGATATGTAGCATTTTGCAAAAAAAACATGATTATTTGTCTGAAATGAAAGCATCAAGTGATAGATTTTAAACAAATACATGTCTTTCATTGAACAACCCCATACTGAGGGGCGGTTTCCCAGACAGAGTTTAATTTAAGTCAGGACCAGGTAAATTATACTGAAGTATCTCCACAATATCCCCACACGTCTTATTACCTGTTCTGTCTGTGTTACGTATACTCCCTCTCCGGCGTTCCAGGTCACCAGTCTGCTCATTATTATGCACACCTGTCACCATCGTTACGCCCCCTGTGACCAATCAGACTCACCTGGACTCCATCACCTTCCTGATTACCTCCCCTATATCAGTCACTCCCTTTGGTTCCTTCCCCAGGCGTTATTGATTCTGTTTCAGTGCTTCATGTCTGTACGCTACTCCTGTTTCTTGTTTTGTTCTATGTATTATTAAATTCACTTCCTGTACTTGCTTCCTGACTTCCAGCGTTCACGTTACAGTCTGGCTGTAGCAGGCTGCCTAGTAAATTAAATGTCTTTGGCCCCATTACACTAAAACATGTAGGCACAATGTTGTCCTCATCAATGTAATTTAAAAGAACAAAATATTCAAACCGTTCTGTATATGAGCTCCACTGTTAAATACTTTCATCAAAATGTCCAATGTTTCCATCAATTCCAATAATTGTTCATTTCTCAATAAGCTCCTGATTGTCACTCACTTCAATATTGTCCTCAACCAAAGCAATATTTTCCTCAGTCACGTGATCTTCATTCACTTCACTCACTGACTTTTCCTTCTAAATTCGCTCATTTAGCAGATTTAATTAAAAGGTTTGTCTTCACAGTTGAATAAATGTCCTTTCCTTTAATCACTGTATATTCCTCCTTTTTAATCACGTTGTTTTCCCACTCTGATGTCCGTCTAAAGTCCTTTTCTGCCGTCCATGACGATGTTAACTCCAGTGGTGGAAAAAGTACCCAATTGTCATACTTGAGTAAAAGTAAAGATACCTTAACAGAAAATGACTCTACTAAAAGTGAAAGTCACCCAGTAAAATACTACTTGAGTAAAAGTCTAAAAGTATTTAGTTCTAAATATAATTAAGTATCAAAAGTAAATGTAATTGCTAAAATATACAAAAGTATCAAAAGTAAAAGTACAAGTATAAATCATTTCAAATTCCTTACATAAAGCAAACCAGACAATTGTCTTGCTTTTAAAATGTACGTTCAGCCAGAGGCACACTCCAACACTCTTTACAAACAAAGCATTTGTGTTTAGTGAGTCTGCCAGATCAGAGGCAGTAGGGATGTTCTCTTGATAAGTGCGTGAATTGGACCATTTCCTGTCCTGCTAAGCATTCAAAATGTAAGTACTTTTGGGTGTCAGGGAAAATGTATGGAGTAAAAAGTACATTATTTTCTTTAGGAATGTAGTGAAGTAAAAGTAAAAGTTGTCAAAAATATAAATAGTAAAGTCAAGTACAGATACCCAAAAAACTACTTAAGTAGTACTTTAAAGTATTTTTACTTAAGTACTTTACACATTTTACATTTTTTTTTACATTTTAGTCATTTAGCAGACGCTCTTATCCAGAGCGACTTACAGGAGCAATTGGGGTTAAGTGCCTTGCTCAAGGGCACATTAACGTCATTTAGCAGACGCTCTTAGCCAGAGCGACTCACAAATTGGTGCGTTTACCCTATAGCCAGTGGGATAACCACTTTACAATTTGGGGGGGGGTTAGAAGGATTACTTTGTCCTATCCCAGGTATTCCTTAAAGAGGTGGGGTTTCAAATGTCTCCGGAAGGTGGTGAGTGACTCCGCTGTGGGGTGGGTGGGGGGGAGGGGTTAGAAGGAATACTTTGTCCTATCCCAGGTATTCCTTAAAGAGGTGGGGTTTCAAATGTCTCCGGAAGGTGGTGAGTGACTCCGCTGTGGGGTGGGGGGGGGGGGGGGGGTAGAAGGATTACTTTATCCTATCCCAGGTATTCCTTAAAGAGGTGGGCTTTCAAATGTCTCCGGAAGGTGGTGAGCGACTCCGCTGTGTGTGTGGGGGTGGGGTAAGGGGGGGTAGAAGGATTACTTTATCCTATCCCAGGTATTCCTTAAAGAGGTGGGGTTTCAGATGTCTCCGGAAGGTGGTGAGCGACTCCGCTGTGTGGGTGGGGGGGGGGTAGAAGGATTACTTTATCCTATCCCAGGTATTCCTTAAAGAGGTGGGGTTTCAAATGTCTCCGGAAGGGGGTGAGCGACTCCGCTGTGTGTGTGGGGGGGGGGGGGGGGGTAGAAGGATTGCTTTATCCTATCCCAGGTATTCCTTAAAGAGGTGGGGTTTCAAATGTCTCCGGAAGGTGGTGAGTGACTCCACTGTCCTGGCGTCGTGAGGGAGCTTGTTCCACCATTGGGGTGCCAGAGCAGCGATCAGTTTTGCCTGGGCTGAGCGGGAACTATGCTTCCGCAGAGGAAGGGGAGCCAGCAGGCCAGAGGTGGATGAACGCAATGCCCTCGTTTGGGTGTAGGGACTGATCAGAGCCTGAAGGTACAGAGGTGCCGTTCCCCTCACTGCTCCATAGGCAAGCACCATGGTCTTGTAGCGGATGCGAGCTTCAACTGGAAGCCAGTGGAGTGTGCGGAGGAGGGGGGTGACGTGAGAGAACTTGGGAAGGTTGAACACCAGACGGGCTGCGGTATTCTGGATGAGTTGTAGGGGTTTAATGGCACAGGCAGGGAGGCCAGCCAACAGCGAGTTGCAATAGTCCAGACGGGAGATGACAAGTGCCTGGATTAGGACCTGTGCCGCTTCCTGTGTAAGGCAGGGTCGTACTCTCCGAATGTTGTAGAGCATGAACCTGCAGGATCGGGTCACCGCCTTGATGTTGGCGGAGAACGACAGGGTGTTGTCCAGGGTCACGCCTAGGCTCTTCGCACTCTGGGAGGAGGACACAGCGGAGTTGTCAACCGTGATGGCGAGATCATGGAACGGGCAGTCCTTCCCCGGGAGGAAGAGCAGCTCCGTCTTGCCAGGGTTCAGCTTGAGGTGGTGATCCGTCATCCATACTGATATGTCTGCCAGACATGCAGAGATGCGATTCGCCACCTGGTTATCAGAAGGGGGAAAGGAGAAGATTAGTTGTGTATCGTCAGCGTAGCAATGATATGAAAGGCCATGTGAGGATATGACAGAGCCAAGTGACTTGGTGTATAGGGAGAAAAGGAGAGGGCCTAGAACTGAGCCCTGGGGGACACCAGTGGTGAGAGCACGTGGTGCGGAGACAACTTCTCGCCACGCCACTTGGTAGGAGCGACCGGTCAGGTAGGACGCAATCCAGGAGTGAGCCGCGCCGGAAATGCCCAGCTCGGAGAGGGTGGAGAGGAGGATCTGATGGTTCACAGTATCAAAGGCAGCAGACAGGTCTAGAAGGACAAGAGCAGAGGAGAGAGAGTTAGCTTTAGCAGTGCGGAGAGTCTCCGTGACACAGAGAAGAGCAGTCTCAGTTGAATGACCAGTCCTGAAACCTGATTGGTTTGGATCAAGAAGGTCATTCTGAGAGAGATAGCAAGAGAGTTGGCTAAAGACGGCACGCTCAATAGTTTTGGACAGAAAAGAAAGAAGGGATACTGGTCTGTAGTTGTTGACATCAGTGGGGTCGAGTGTTGGTTTTTTGAGAAGGGGAGCAACTCTCGCTCTCTTGAAGACGGAAGGGACATGGCCAGTGGTCAAGGATGAGTTGATCAGCGAGGTGAGGTAGGGGAGAAGGTCACCGGAGATGGTCTGGAGAAGGGAGGAGGGGATGGGGTCAAGCGGGCAGGTTGTTGGGCGGCCTGCAGTCACAAGTCGCAGGATTTTATCTGGAGAGAGAGGGGAGAAAGAAGACAAAGCATAGGGTAGGGCAGTGTGAGCAGGACCAGCAGTGTCATTAGACTTAACAAACGAGGATCGGATGTCGTCAACCTTCTTTTCAAAGTGGTTGACGAAGTCATCCACAGAGAGAGAGGAGGGGGGTGGGGGGGGGGAGGATTCAGGAGGGAGGAAAATGTGGCAAAGAGCTTCCTAGGGTTAGAGGCAGATGCTTGGAATTTAGAGTGGTAGAAGGTGGCCTTAGCAGCAGAAACAGATGAAGAAAATGTAGAGAGGAGGGAGTGAAAAGATGCCAGGTCGGTAGGGAGTTTAGTTTTCTTCCATTTCCGCTCCGCTGCCCGGAGCTCTGTTCTGTGAGCTCGCAGTGAGTCATCAAGCCACGGAGCTGGAGGGGAGGACCGAGCCGGCCGGGAGGATAGGGGACACAGAGAGTCAAAGGATGCAGAAAGGGAGGAGAGGAGGGTTGAGGAGGCAGAATCAGGAGATTGGAGGGAGAAGGATTGAGCAGAGGGAAGAGATGATAGGATGGAAGAGGAGAGAGTAGTGGGAGAGAGAGAGCGAAGGTTGCGGCGGCGCATTACCATCTGTGTAGGGGCAGAGTGAGTAGTGTGGGAGGAGAGCGAGAGAGAAAAGGAAACAAAGTAATGGTCGGAGGCATGGAGGGGAGTTGCAGTGAGATTAGTAGAGGAGCAGCATCTAGTGAAGATGAGGTCAAGCGTATTGCCTGCCTTGTGAGTAGGGGGGGACGGTGAGAGGGTGAGGTCAAAAGAGGAGAGGAGTGGAAAGAAGGAGGCAGAGAGAAATGAGTCAAACGTGGACATAGGGAGGTTGAAATCCCCCAAAACTGTGAGGGGTGAGCCATCCTCAGGAAAGGAACTTATCAAGGCGTCAAGCTCATTGATGAACTCTCCAAGGGAACCTGGAGGGCGATAGATGACAAGGATATTAAGCTTAAATGGGCTAGTGACTGTGACAGCAGTCTACTACTGATCATCATTACTGTATGAAATACTATGGGGTTTAATAATGATCCAGGATGATTTCTCATACTACTGATCAACATTACTGTATGAAATATTATTATTTTCTTTAAAAAACGGCATTGTTGGTTAAGGGCTTGTAAGTAAGCATTTCACTGTAATGTCTACACCTGTTGTATTCAGCGCATGTGGCAAATAAAATTTGATTTGATTTGAAAATATTATGGGGGAAAAATACCCAGCTGTCAGAGACTCCAACCAGACCCAGAGAGTAGAGTTTCCAGTACCCTGCTGTCAGAGACTCCAACCAGACCCAGAGAGTAGAGTCTCCAGTACCCAGCTGTCAGAGACTCCAACCAGACCCAGAGAGTAGAGTCTCCAGTACCCAGCTGTCAGAGACTCCAACCAGACCCAGAGAGTAGAGTCTCCAGTACCCAGCTGTCAGAGACTCCAACCAGACCCAGAGAGTAGAGTCTCCAGTACCCAGCTATCAGAGACTCCAACCAGACCCAGAGAGTAGAGTCTCCAGTACCCAGCTGTCAGAGACTCCAACCAGACCCAGAGAGTAGAGTCTCCAGTACCCAGCTGTCAGAGACTCCAACCAGACCCAGACAGTAGAGTCTCCAGTACCCAGCTGTCAGAGACTCCAACCAGACCCAGAGAGTAGAGTCTCCAGTACCCAGCTGACAGAGACTCCAACCAGATCCAGAGAGTAGAGTCTCCAGTACCCAGCTGTCAGAGACTCCAACCAGACCCAGAGAGTAGAGTCTCCAGTACCCAGCTGTCAGAGACTCCAACCAGACCCAGAGAGTAGAGTCTCCAGTACCCAGCTGTCAGAGACTCCAACCAGACCCAGAGAGTAGAGTCTCCAGTACCCAGCTGACAGAGACTCCAACCAGACCCAGAGAGTAGAGTCTCCAGTACCCAGCTGTCAGAGACTCCAACCAGACCCAGACAGTAGAGTCTCCAGTACCCAGCTGTCAGAGACTCCAACCAGACCCAGAGAGTAGAGTCTCCAGTACCCAGCTGTCAGAGACTCCAACCAGACCCAGAGAGTAGAGTCTCCAGTACCCAGCTGTCAGAGACTCCAACCAGACCCAGAGAGTAGAGTCTCCAGTACCCAGCTGTCAGAGACTCCAACCAGACCCAGAGAGTAGAGTCTCCAGTACCCAGCTGTCAGAGACTCCAACCAGACCCAGAGAGTAGAGTCTCCATTACCCAGCTGTCAGAGACTCCAACCAGACCCAGAGAGTAGAGTCTCCAGTACCCAGCTGTCAGAGACTCCAACCAGACCCAGAGAGTAGAGTCTCCAGTACCCAGCTGTCAGAGACTCCAACCAGACCCAGAGAGTAGAGTCTCCAGTACCCAGCTGTCTCTATGAAGAGTGACTGGTCCATGGACAATCTCCACATTTTATCAGCAGAACAACGCCATTTGATCAAAGGTAATATTACTTTTATTGTTCAGAGGGTTTTGAGTTCACTTCCTGAACCGACTTGAAACAGGATACTTTTATCCTCATTGAAATGGGCATTGTGTTTTTCCCCTTTTGTGTAAAATGCTAAATCCCTACTATAACTATGGCAGCGAGGACCAGATATACTGAATTACTGTGTTGTTGTGTCTCTACAGCTGAACAACTCTTTCCATAATGGAGGACCAGATATACTGAATTACTGTGTTGATGTGTCTATACAGCTGATCAACTCTTTCCATAATGGAGGACCAGATATACTGAATTACTGTGTTGTTGAGTCTCTACAGCTGATCAACTCTTTCCATGATGGCCTTGTCATTGAAACATCCCAGAAGATCAAGGTGAGAATAAAGCCGTTAGATCATAATGTTGACAATACAATAGCCATGACAATAGCCTGGAAACCCTACAAATATACCCCACTAAATATAATTATAATAAACCTTGTATTGTCCATCTAGATGCCATGTGGAGTGGCTTAGTGTCCTGTTCTCTCCTCCCCCCAACAACGAGCCATAGCTGGAGTGGCTTAGTGTCCTGTTCTCTCCTCCCCGAACAACGTGAATCCTGGGACAGGCGCTAACTGGGATTGGGTAATGTGGAGACCAGGGTGGGACCCACTGACTCCTTCCTCAACAGATCAGTAATGTGGAGGCCAGGGTGGGACCCACTGACTCCTTCCTCAACAGATCAGTAATGTTGTGACCAGGGAGGGACCCACTGACTCCTTCCTCAACAGATCAGTAATGTGGAGGCCAGGGAGGGACCCACTGACTCCTTCCTCAACAGATCAGTAATGTTGTGACCAGGGAGGGACCCACTGACTCCTTCCTCAACAGATCAGTAATGTGGAGGCCAGGGAGGGACCCACTGACTCCTTCCTCAACAGATCAGTAATGTGGAGGCCAGGGAGGGACCCACTGACTCCTTCCTCAACAGATCAGTAATGTGGAGGCCAGGGAGGGACCCACTGACTCCTTCCTCAACAGATCAGTAATGTGGAGGCCAGGGTGGGACCCACTGACTCCTTCCTGAACAGATCGGTAATGTTGAGACCAGGGTGGGACCCACTGACTCCTTCCTCAACAGATCAGCCAAGACAAGAAGTGGTAGCTGAGCAGCTGAAGGTCTGTCAAAGTCTAATCTCGGTTAATCCAGAACTAAAATCTGGCGTAATTTGGTCATTTCTGTTTCCGTACTGTAGTCTGTCCATGAGAGATTAGCCAAAGGTAGACTACCCAACACACGTCCAGAGTTCAAAGGTCAACTGCACCTAGAACATAGATACAGACCGCTCGTCATCAGGAAGTTGCTCTCTGAGCAGAACGGGAGATCAACTGCACCTAGAACATAGATACAGACCGCTCGTCATCAGGAAATTGCTCTCTTGAGCAGAATGGGAGATCAACTGCACCTAGAACATAGATACAGACCGCTCTACATCAGGAAGTTGCTCTCTGAGCAGAATGGGAAACATCTCAATGATTTGACATGTTCTGGTAGTGAATTCAGGCTACAAGGTAAGATTATTGTGAAGTGTGTAGAGAAATTATATGTATGGTGTAATTATAGTATAGTGAATCCTGGGACAGGCGCTAACTGGGATTGGGTAAGTCAAATTCTAAAACATATAGCATATGAATATATCATAGTTCTACATTTCACATTTCGTATGAAATATGTAATTGTATCATATTTGTTCCACTATAGTGCAACGATCCTTAGTATATGAGCCACGTTACAATTCCCACCAAGTGGGTTAACCCTCTTAGTGCCAATGGAATGATGTGTAGGGTGTTTGCCTTTCACGCCAACAACCTGGGTTTGCTTCCCTGCCCCGTCGTTTGCTACAGAAGTGGGATGGTGGCCATGAGGCCATCAGAAAGCCTGGACGTGTGAGGGGGCTGAGTAGTGCCTTTGATGTCGAAATTGTATTTGTCGTCAGTGAAACAAAAAGTACTTTCAGAGTTTTTGTAGAATTAAGATAGACTTTATTACACAGATAATATAGCCGAGGTGGTCTGCAGAGCATCTAACTGTCCACCTCTCAGCTCTCAGTTTATGTACAGTTTCATCCTTACTCATTTTACATCCATTTTAGCCTAATCCCTCCCTGTTTGGTTCCTCCACCATTGTCTCCAGTTTTCACCTCTTGACCGCTCCGCCCACTTCCTTATTTTATAATAATGGCGGTATCTGACTTCTCTCCCTTCTAATTCAGTGTCTGGAAACAATAGTGGCGGGACCAAGGCCTGTCATGTAAAAATAACAGCCCTGTCCTGTAGAAATAACAGCCCTGTCCTGTAAAAATAACAGCCCTGTCATGTAAAAATAACAGCCCTGTCCTGTAGAAATAACAGTCCCTGTCATGTAAAAATAACAGCCCTGTCCTGTAAAAATAACAGCCCTGTCCTGTAGAAATAACAGCCCTGTCCTGTAGAAATAACAGCCCTGTCCTGTAAAAATAACAGCCCTGTCCTGTAGAAATAACAGCCCTGTCCTGTAAAAATAACAGCCCTGTCCTGTAGAAATAACAGCCCTGTCCTGTAAAAATAACAGCCCTGTCCTGTAGAAATAACAGCTCTGTCCTGTAAAAATAACAGCCCTGTCCTGTAAAAATAACAGCCCTGTCCTGTAGAAATAACAGCCCTGCCTGTAAAAATAACAGCCCTGTCCTGTAAAAATAGCAGAGCCATTTCCTGGCTCCATTCTGACCCCCTAATTGATTCCCATACCTATCAATCGGTACTTAAACATGGCTTAAACATGGCAGGTCCATAATCAATTTCTCAATCATATACAGTTCCCACACATAGCAGGCAGTTCTCACACATTACAGGCATTCTTCCAAGCCTATTCCTTCTGTACCACTCAGTCCCAACACCTGTCATGCTGTGATTAACCATGTTTAACTTATAGTCTGAACTATGTTTAGCCCCTGGCTCCGTTCCAGGAATATGCCTAAGGAGGGAGGCAAAGGGCAACAGTCTGGTTTCAGTCACTGATAAGGCAGGACAGCCATGGATTAGGGATGAGCGAGGAATTTGACCCAAAGTCAGATCAGATGAAGAGAGAAGAAACTTCCACGCCCACGAAGGTTCTAGCATCAGGCAGGGCCATGACTACACCAGCGAGAGGAACCAATGAAGTTCCTGCCTAGCAACAGAGATGTAACTATGTTTAACCCTGGCTCCGTGCTTGTCATGTTGTGATTAACTGTTTAACTTATAGTCTACTGAGTCTAAAAGGATTGAACTATAGTCTACTGAAAAATCCCCAATACCTTCCTGTTTTGGAGGGGGCTGTGTAGTGAGCCACGTTACAATTCCCACCATGTGGGTTAACCCTATTGCCATGTGTAGGGTGTTTGCGTTTCTCTCCAGCGACCCGGGTTCACTTCCCTGCCCCGCTGTTTGCTACAATATTAATATCATAGACTACCTGTTGAACAAAGAGACTCAATAGAATGAGATAAAGGATTTTAGGATAATATAAATAAGTATCAATTTAGAGTTGTCGTTTAGGTTCAGCCTTGTAGCTGCTTTTATCAATTGGCTGAAATGTAACAAATGACATGGCCTCCGAGTTGGGAGGTAACCAGGCCCAGTTTAAATCACCATGACAACCATTTCATTATTTCCCCAGTGCAGCAAGGGAATCTAGAGACTCAACCTTTGTACCCAATCACATAGGTTTACAGCAGCTCACAGTTGCAACTTCATTGCTAAGAAGTCAAACTGCTTTGGTTTAGATAAATACACAGGTCATAATATGTGTAGCAATCAGGGTTGGGCTCAATTCAGAATTTTGGAATTGACTCCCATTCAACTCATGAGGAAGATTAATCGTCATTGAGCAAATTTCAGGTCTGCTGAGCGCAAACTTGAATGTTGTGAAAATTCTGTACAACTTTCGGCACCCGTTTACTGTGAACACTGAGGCTGTCCCAGCTGGAAGTTACAGTTTTAACAGTGGCCAAGTATATTCATTTCTCTAGAAGCATACTGAAAGTCTGTTGTTAATTTGTTTACAGAGAAATAGCATTGTATTCGGTCAAACAACAGTTTGCTAAGTGCTGGTAGCAAGCTGCTAGGTCTGCTGTTAGAACCAGTAAAGGTCGCTTTACCACTCTTGGGTAGCGGAATAACTTTGGCTTCCCTCCAGGCCTGAGGACAAAGACTTTCCTCTAGGCTCAGATTAAATATATGACAGATAGGAGTGGCTATAGAGTCAGCTACCATCCTCAGTAGCTTCCCATCTAAGTTGTCAATGCCAGGAGGTTTTTCATTATTGATCGATAACAAAAACAATTCTACCTCTCCCACACTAACTTTGCAAAATGTAACCTTGCAATGCTTTTCTTTCCTTTGTTGTTTTCTTATGCATGAGTACTATGGCTCAGAGTACAGCCCTGAGTCGTGCCTGGCAATGCTACAGAATCCTTCTCTGATGCGCTCTGCCTACTAAATCTACTGCATAGTTAGTTTGGTATACTAAGTCTTGCATAGTTTGTTTTATTTCAGTATGTTGGACTGAAAGTGGCTAAAATTGTGTTGATTCCATCAGAATTCCCACAGTAGAGGCAAATGTTAATAGTGTTAACTTATCGGGAAAACTATAAAGTTGGAGAGAACATTGCTAATTGGCCACATCCCACAGGAATTTGAATTTGAGTAACAGAAAAGTCTAATTTAATTCAGTGCAATCAAAGATTATGGATACACTGACAAGATCCGTCTCTCTGCCCTCACAATGGGTGTTGTTGTCCACAAAACTCCCGCCTATCCTTTCTTTGGATTGGTTCCAACCGCCGTGTCTTTGTGAGATGCAGAGAAGGTGAACAGATGATCTCCGCATGTGTGGTTCCGACCGTGAAGCATGGAGGAGGAGGTGTGATGGTGTGGGGGTGCTTTGCTAGTGACACTGTCTGTGATTTATTTAGAATTCAAGGCACACTTAACCAGCATGGCTACCACAGCATTCTGCAGCGATACGCCATCCCATCTGGTTTGGGCTTAGTGGGACTATCATTTGTTTTTCAACAGGACAATGACGCAACACACCTCCAGGCTGTGTAGGGCTATTTGACCAAGAAGGAGAGTGATTGAGTGCTGCATCAGATGACCTGGCCTCCACAATCACCCGACCTCAACCCATTTGAGATGGTTTGGACCGCAGAGTGAAGGAAAAGCAGCCAACAAGTGCTCAGCATATGTGAGAACTGCTTCAAGACTGTTGGAAAAGCATTCCAGGTGAAGCTGGTTGAGAGAATGCCAAGAGTGTGTAAAGCTGTCATCAAGGCAAAGGGTGGCTAAAATATGAAATATATTTTGATTTGTTGAACACGTTTTTGGTTACTACATGATTCCATATGTGTTATTTCATAATTTTGATGTCTTCACCATTATTCTACAATGTAGAAAATAGTAAAAATAAAGAAAAACCCTTGAATGAGTAGGTGTGTCCAAACTTTTGACTGGTACTGTCTATAACAACATGTTTGATGTTTTATTTACAAGATGCATGTTTATATAGACGACACCTAAAATGGAATTGAAGAGGCATTTACATTTAATTGAATTTCACTGTATTAAATTATATTTCCTTTCATTGAAATTAAATTCAAATTCAAGAATTGAATTGGAATTGAGCCCAACCCTGATCTCAACATCTGGAAAATACATATTTTCAACGTATTTTAGCACCAGGCCTGCCTGTGAGGAGCTGGCACTGAACTAGACAGACACTGAGCTTAAGAGATTTAGAGACACATGAGGTGCTGAAAGTAGGGGTGCTGAAGGTGCTGCCTGATAAACCCCAAATTTTTTGTGGGGGATACATTTTCGTGAACTAGGCCTTTATTACTACACTAGTCCCGTGTAACTCAGTTGGTAGAGTATGGCGCTTGCAACGCCAGGGTTGTGGGTTCGATTCCCACGGGGGACCAGTATGAAGAAAAAAAAAGTTATGCACTAACTGTAAGTCGCTCTGGATAAGAGCGTCTGTTAAATGACTAAAATGTAAATGTAATATGGCGATGCTCTCTGCTGGTGCCAATAAGATAGGCTATACTAATCAATTCAGTTGAGAATTTTGATAACTATAAACGACAGATGTATAGATTAGTCTTTACAGCAATAGTCATTAGCTTTCCAAACTATGATGAAATATTGCAATATGCCTGGCTGGGCCTCTCTGCTTGTCGCTGACAGTCACAACTCAACAATCTATGTGGTATTTGCATAGACATTGAAAACCAGGGTATTTGCTGCCCAAACTGCGGGCTCTTTCGACTGTAGGCAATCCACAGCTTATTTATTTTTTAAAGAAGCCAATGATCCTCTGTGGCCAAATAATGCTTTCTTGTGTAGTAGCCTATTTTGAATGATTGTATTTATTTCCATATAGATAAGAGCAGGCTAATTAGGCTATATCATTTTGGCAATTTAATTCCATTGACTTTAGGGGAAAGCTAGCTTATGGACGGGCCGCCATTTTGGCTATTTAATTCCATTGACTTTAGGGGAAAGCTAGCTTATGGACGGGCCGCCTATGTCTGTAGAGCACTTGTGATGGAGTTTTCAAAACAAATGGCCCCTGGATTGATACAAATAGTCATGATTCTGCCAGGTAGGCACAGGCTACTTTGTATTTACCTTTTAATTGCATTTCCATCTAGCCGAAGACGGTTAGGCTGTCATTATCATCGCTAACACCTACACAAAGTGGTAGACCTAGGCTATAGGCCCTACACGCACTGCACACACACACACACAGACAGGGGCATTCCGTGGTAGACCTAGGCTATAGGCCCTACACACACTGCACACACACACACAGACAGGGGCATTCCGTGGTAGACCTAGGCTATAGGCCCTACACGCACTGCACACACACACACACAGACAGGGGCATTCCGTGGTAGACCTAGGCTATAGGCCCTACACACACACACACAGACAGGGGCATTCCGTGGTAGACCTAGGCTATAGGCCCTACACACACACACACAGACAGGGGCATTCCGTGGTAGACCTAGGCTATAGGCCCTACACACACTGCACACACACACACACAGACAGGGGCATTCCGTGGTAGACCTAGGCTATAGGCCCTACACGCACTGCACACACACACACACACAGACAGGGGCATTCCGTGGTAGACCTAGGCTATAGGCCCTACACACACACACACACACACACACACAGACAGGGGCATTCCGTGGTAGACCTCGGCTATAGGCCCTACACGCACTGCACACACACACACACACACAGACAGGGGCATTCCGTGACATTGTTTCCTCTTCAGGAAGTAGGTTTATTTTCGGTCAATTGCACATTACTATTTGAATAAATCAGGATGATAAAACATTAAAAGCTAATTGTGAACCAAAAACTAATGTGAACAGGTAAAATATTTTCACTGGCTACCTTGTGATCAATTTAAAATGTGTGTCGCACTGCCAAGTCAAACGATCACAGTATCGAACCCTGCATTTACCCTCCACTCCTAGGACAGACCAGAGCCTTAGATATGCAGTTTTACAAACTGTTGTTAGTTTTGTAAGCATTACATGGCAAAGTAGCCAGAAGGTTGTGGATTCGCAGGCCACCGTGGACAAGGGTAGGGGTGAAAAGATATCCATTATAATAAAAACACTGCATGAGTCTATCATCTTATTTGAGGTCCGAGAAAAAAAATTGCCTTTTAAGGCAATTCATGCAATTCTACGTCATTTTACATGATATTTTTTGATACCACAGCAGAGCATGACAACGAATGAGCTCATGCTGCAGCACCTGATACATCTTGATATCTATACAGGCTATTGTTAAAAAAAGAGGATAGTCTAAGTATGGAACAGTGCTAAAGCTGTCCATCAACTGGAAACATGGAGCGCAACAGTGGCGCAGTGGTCTAAGGCACTGCATCGCAGTGCTAGCTGTGCCACTAGAGATCCTGGTTCGGGTCCAGGCTCTGTCGCAGCCGGCCGCGACTGGGAGACATGGGCGGCGCACAATTGGTCCAGCGTCATCCAAGGTAGGGGAGGGTTTGGCCGGCAGGGATGTGGGATGTTTCCCACGGGGGCCAGTATGAAAAAAAACCACAAAGAACATGTATGCATTCACTAACTGTAAGTCGCTCTGGATAAGAGCGTCTGCTAAATGACTCAAATGTAAACAGAACCAGTTACAACTGAAGTATCTGATCATCAATGAATTCCAGAAAAAGTTATTCATTTTTCAACACAGCAGCCGCAAATCATCAGGTGGGCAAATGTGCACTTGTAAATTATTTTTGGGGAAACTATCATTTTCTAATGTATTCTATTTCATTCCATGATATTGTTGTTACAAAATAGATTTGTGTTGACTGTGATTAGGGCATGGGAATACACTAGCCTCTGCTAGGCTAAATTAACAAACTAGGCATTTATAACTCACCACATGATCCTCAAACCAAAGACTGGCCAAACTAGTGTTTCTAAAAAGTAAATTCAAAGGCACTGTATAGCTTAATAAGGCATGCATTTTATACAGCCTAAATGCTCAAGGTATAGGCATGTTGTTGAAGTGCTGTTGTTCATGTGTTGTTGAAATGCTGAATGCTCCTGCCAGCATGCAGCATGTGACCAATGCTACATGCCATGACTAGGTGGCTACCACCCGGTTCCTCAACCCTGCACCTTAGAGGCTGCCGCCCGATATACACAGACATGGAATCACTGGCCACATTAATAATGGAACACTACCACCCGGTTCCTCAACCCTGCACCTTAGAGGCTGCCGCCCGATATACACAGACATGGAATCACTGGCCACATTAATAATGGAACACTACCAGCCGGTTCCTCAACCCTGCACCTTAGAGGCTGCCGCCCGATATACACAGACATGGAATCACTGGCCACATTAATAATGGAACACTACCACCCGGTTCCTCAACCCTGCACCTTAGAGGCTGCCGCCCGATATACACAGACATGGAATCACTGGCCACATTAATAATGGAACACTACCAGCCGGTTCCTCAACCCTGCACCTTAGAGGCTGCCGCCCGATATACACAGACATGGAATCACTGGCCACATTAATAATGGAACACTACCAGCCGGTTCCTCAACCCTGCACCTTAGAGGCTGCCGCCCGATATACACAGACATGGAATCACTGGCCACATTAATAATGGAACACTACCAGCCGGTTCCTCAACCCTGCACCTTAGAGGCTGCCGCCCGATATACACAGACATGGAATCACTGGCCACATTAATAATGGAACACTACCACCCGGTTCCTCAACCCTGCACCTTAGAGGCTGCCGCCCGATATACACAGACATGGAATCACTGGCCACATTAATAATGGAACACTAACCGGTTCCTCAACCCTGCACCTTAGAGGCTGCCGCCCGATATACACAGACATGGAATCACTGGCCACATTAATAATGGAACACTACCAGCCGGTTCCTCAACCCTGCACCTTAGAGGCTGCCGCCCGATATACACAGACATGGAATCACTGGCCACATTAATAATGGAACACTAACCGGTTCCTCAACCCTGCACCTTAGAGGCTGCCGCCCGATATACACAGACATGGAATCACTGGCCACATTAATAATGGAACACTACCAGCCGGTTCCTCAACCCTGCACCTTAGAGGCTGCCGCCCGATATACACAGACATGGAATCACTGGCCACATTAATAATGGAACACTACCACCCGGTTCCTCAACCCTGCACCTTAGAGGCTGCCGCCCGATATACACAGACATGGAATCACTGGCCACATTAATAATGGAACACTACCACCCGGTTCCTCAACCCTGCACCTTAGAGGCTGCCGCCCGATATACACAGACATGGAATCACTGGCCACATTAATAATGGAACACTACCACCCGGTTCCTCAACCCTGCACCTTAGAGGCTGCCGCCCGATATACACAGACATGGAATCACTGGCGACATTAATAATGGAACACTACCAGCCGGTTCCTCAACCCTGCACCTTAGAGGCTGCCGCCCGATATACACAGACATGGAATCACTGGCCACATTAATAATGGAACACTACCAGCCGGTTCCTCAACCCTGCACCTTAGAGGCTGCCGCCCGATATACACAGACATGGAATCACTGGCCACATTAATAATGGAACACTAACCGGTTCCTCAACCCTGCACCTTAGAGGCTGCCGCCCGATATACACAGACATGGAATCACTGGCCACATTAATAATGGAACACTACCAGCCGGTTCCTCAACCCTGCACCTTAGAGGCTGCCGCCCGATATACACAGACATGGAATCACTGGCCACATTAATAATGGAACACTACCAGCCGGTTCCTCAACCCTGCACCTTAGAGGCTGCCGCCCGATATACACAGACATGGAATCACTGGCCACATTAATAATGGAACACTACCAGCCGGTTCCTCAACCCTGCACCTTAGAGGCTGCCGCCCGATATACACAGACATGGAATCACTGGCCACATTAATAATGGAACACTAACCGGTTCCTCAACCCTACACCTTAGAGGCTGCCGCCCGATATACACAGACATGGAATCACTGGCCACATTAATAATGGAACACTACCAGCCGGTTCCTCAACCCTGCACCTTAGAGGCTGCCGCCCGATATACACAGACATGGAATCACTGGCCACATTAATAATGGAACACTACCAGCCGGTTCCTCAACCCTGCACCTTAGAGGCTGCCGCCCGATATACACAGACATGGAATCACTGGCCACATTAATAATGGAACACTACCAGCCGGTTCCTCAACCCTGCACCTTAGAGGCTGCCGCCCGATATACACAGACATGGAATCACTGGCCACATTAATAATGGAACACTACCAGCCGGTTCCTCAACCCTGCACCTTAGAGGCTGCCGCCCGATATACACAGACATGGAATCACTGGCCACATTAATAATGGAACACTACCACCCGGTTCCTCAACCCTGCACCTTAGAGGCTGCCGCCCGATATACACAGACATGGAATCACTGGCCACATTAATAATGGAACACTAACCACTTTAATAATGTTTACATACTGCTTTACTCATCTCATATGTATATACTGTCATCTATTCTACTGTATCTTAGTCTATGCCACTCCGACATTGCTCGTCCTAATATTTATGTATTTCTTAATTCCATTCTTCTACTTTTAGATTAGTGTGTACTGTTGTGAATTGTTAAATACTACTGCACTGTTGGAGCTAGAAATACATGCATTTCGCTGCACTCGCAATAACATCTGCTAAATATGTGTATGTGACCAATACAATTTCATTTTATTTTGATTTGAAATGCTTCACAATTGATTTCTTAAATGGCAGGCTATAGCCTTGGAATAATAATAATAATAATACAGCCTAAATAATTCATGTTCGTTCCTTAGGCTACCTGGCTTGCTCCTGACTCATTTAGAGTTAGTATGTTGTTTAACAGCCGGTTGAAATGTCGAACATCAATTGATGGTGACAGAATCACACATTGCTTAAGCAAAGTCAATTTTGTTTATCCTGTAAAATGTTGTGCAGCCTCTGAATATCATAGACAAATCAAAGATGTCCAATATGCATCGGTCACATCTTTCGCCTGCATTTTACAGCTTGTTTCTGGCATATAGATCGCTTTATATAATGAGCCATTTTCTTTAACAAAAGCCACAATACACTCACATACCCCCTCAATTAGAGCCCTGGTTTTAACTTAAGAAAATGGCTGATTATATAAAGTTCACTTTAACCAAGTTCTTCACTGACACTGAGATATTTAAGGAGTGCATGGTGATTAGGGTTGAATAGCGGGAACCGGGTTACCGAGATCTACCGTTCAAACCCACTACTGTTCAAACCCACAAACCGGTCGATTATAATACATTGTTTATATTAACAGCAAAATGTAAAATGGAACTGTTAAATTATATGCAATGTCTAAATCTGGCTTATCGACGGCCTTTTCTCTGCTATCTGCATGATCAATCATCAACCCTCCGGGTGGGGACAGAGCACCTCTCAGGATGGAGCGCAGGACAATGCATGTAGACCTACCATCTCATCATGGTAACTGTTGCTACGGTAACATAAGGACAGAATGCGAGTCTAATTTACACATCTACATCTGGTTTCGGGTGGGGGGCACATTTTTTATTGTAAAGATACTTATATTTTTATTTATTGCAACTGCGAGAGAGTGCTGGCATGTGCATTGATTTAAAGCAACGATATTCAGCCTATCACTTGAATATCGTTGCTTTAAATCAATGCACATGCCAGCACTCTCTCGCAGTCTTTCTCTGAAAAATATAAATGCAACAGCAAACAATTTCAAAGATTTTACTGAGTTACGGTTCATATAAGGAAATCAGCCAACTGAATTAAATGCATTATACACCCCCGGGAATAATATGATACTTTTAAAACTTTTTCTGACAAGTGACCACTTAGAAATGTTCATTTTCACGTTTTAATCAATTATTTTGAAAGTTTGGGAATGATGTGTACTAACTCTATAGCAGTCAGGAGCAAGCCAGAAAGCGGCCGTGCGTTTGGACAATGAATAGACACTGCAGGAAATAAAACCAAATAAAACCATCTGTCTAGCAAATTTCTCCTATTTGTCTGCCTCTTCAGTCCAGGGTGCATTGCATGGTGCCGTTGCCAGAGATATTAGAGAAAACAGATAGGAATCACATTGGGCAATGCACGTCGGAGAGTATAACGCTCCACCCCCAGCAGACTGTCGACCAATCCCGTTGAAGTTGTCATGCAGCGTCACGCGGTTGCTAAACTAATCGTCGCGCAATCTCTTCTCAAAGTCAGGGTATGAGTCGAGAAACGTGCCTATTTTCCTCGAAAGTACATAATGTGACGATTCCAAAGCTATACAATATTACAGATATAAAGAGATCAATTATATCATAACTCGGAAAAGATTCGTAATGTTGTACCTTGTTGACGAAATTCGTGCTAATTATTATTTTTTTAGCTAGCACTCAATTGCCTCCCATTCACTCCTTGAAGGAGAGCTCTCCTTGTCCCAGAATCGCCCAGAATGCACCGCGCGGCCCATGGACGTAGCATGGGCAATGTACACAATGGGCGTTACCAGGAGACCAATGTAGTTTCCCATCTCCTCAAAAGTATCTCTGCCGTTGTGAACGTCAGACTCCACTCTGTGAGGCACATCGATCTGCAGGTTGAACATGGTGAGATTGTAGACCCCTAAATTGATTGTGCAGTTTGTTTAGGCGATTTTACAGCTAACTAGCTACTTCACATGCTGATATTGTCTCTGGTATTAATGTGTGTAGCTACGTTTGCTTGCTTGTTTGGCGCGGCGGTCCTTCGTGGGCAAATTTAGTCATCAAATTTGTCATCAAAGTCTGGCATTCTCTGGATATATGGTGCTTTCAAGACAACTGGGAACTCAGAAAAAAACAAGGTCGAATCATGACGTTAGTGACTTTCAGGTCGGAGCTCTAGAAAGAGGCCCAAGTTCCCGACTTAGAATTACAAGTTGAATGACCGTTCAAAACGTATTTTCCCAGTCGGAGCTCGTTTTTTTCAGAGTTCCCAGTTGTCTCGACCTCACTGAAGTCTGAGATTTCCAAGTTCCGAGTTTCCAGTTGTTTTGAAAGCGACAGAAGTCATGCTGGATTGACTGCATGGCCAATGTTGAAAGTTTATCCTTTTAAGCTTGGAAAAGAGACCCTTAAACCCAGACTTGGACCACACATCCACTCCACTGAATAGCAGGCTAGTGATCACTTTGCAATGCTTGCAGTTAGCCACTGATTCCTTCCAAACCACTCGTTGTTGAATTTGCGATTTCCAACTTGTTGTGTAATGTTTATGTCCAATGGCCGATGAGCACTGATACGTTTTATCTATAATTTCCCTCCATAATTTCTCTTCATGTGAAAAAGTTTGAAAAGGATTTGCCAGTAGATTGTCGACTTGATTCATGATGATGACTGCTAGCTTCCTAGTATGATGTTGATAGGATCAGTCCAATCAAAGCTACTGTAGATATAACGTGATTTGACGTCATTTTATCTGTGGCCAATGACCTTGAGCCTTCTGGGATGGGCACTTCTAATGTAATTCTATGGGAGCACCCAAGGAGCTTGAATTTTCGAGCTCTCCCCTTAGATTTTATGGTGACATAGAGTCTCCATGAGTGACAGAACACTGAGCCAATCACGGCGCAACTAGAGAACATTACCAACCCTATACTCTGTATTTTCCGCTGGCTGCCCAACCACCACAGAAAGCACTGAGCTAGGCTGAAACACCTGCATTTTGGAGCTGCCTTACTCAAGAAAGCAAAAAAGAGACCATGTTTGTATGCGGCTTTATTAACTCAATGATTAAAAAAATTTTTTTTACATTGTTTGCAAACTGATATCTGACACGTGTTAATGCAAAAATAACAAGCAAAACAGGCTATTTTTTTTAAAGCTAAACTGGTGGGGCTCAAAACAGCTCTGCCCCACCTGCCCTGAATGAAGGGGCGCCTCTGAGCAGTGTGATTTTGAAATAATGTTTAACTCTCTGCAGGTTGTCGCTCTGTGCAGTCGAAGAGGAAGGCTGTGCTTCTCTGGTCTCAGCTCTGAAGTCAAACCCCTCACACCTGAGAGAGCTGGACCTGAGCTACAATCACCCAGGAGACTCAGGAGTCAGACTGCTCTCTGTTGGACTGGAGGATCCACACTGGAGACTGGAGAAACTCAAGCATGTAGAGGGTTTGTGTCAATCTGTGTTGATGATTGACTTACTGTAATAGAGCTTGAGACCACCTGAGTTGAGGGACAAGGACTGGATTGATCAGAGTAGACCACCTGAGTGGAGGGACAAGGACTGGATTGATCACAGTAGAATAGCGCTACCACCATCTTTGCATTAACCAGTATGGGCCGGCATCAGAGGTCTGAACACACCAACACACAACCACCTGAGGAAAACATGGTAATACTTTATTACAATCAAGTTCATAGGATAATGTGGATAAGATGTGAGGTGACCTACAAAATGGATGTAGTCTATGACTCAACCTGAGCATCAGTAGGCTATGTGATTCAACCTGAGCATCAGTAGGCTGTGTGATTCAACCTGAGCATCAGTAGGCTATGTGATTCAACCTGAGCATCAGTAGGCTATGTGATCAACCTGAGCATCAGTAGGCTATGTGATCAACCTGAGCATCAGTAGGCTATGTGATCAACCTGAGCATCAGTAGGCTATGTGATTCAACCTGAGCATCAGTAGGCTATGTGATTCAACCTGAACATCAGTAGGCTATGTGATCAACCTGAGTATCAGTAGGCTATGTGATTCATCAGTAGGCTACGTGATCAACCTGAGTATCAATAGGCTATGTGATTCATCAGTAGGCTATGTGATTCAACCTGAGCATCAGTAGTCTATGTGATTCAACCTGAGCATCAGTAGGCTATGTGATTCAACCTGAGCATCAGTAGGCTATGTGATTCAACCTGAGCATGAGTAGGCTATGTGATTCAACCTGAGCATGAGTAGGCTATGTGATTCAACCTGAGCATCAGTAGGCTATGTGATCAACCTGAGCATCAGTAGGCTATGTGATCAACCTGAGCATCAGTAGGCTATGTGATCAACCTGAGCATCAGTAGGCTATGTGATTCAACCTGAGCATCAGTAGGCTATGTGATTCAACCTGAGCATCAGTAGGCTATGTGATCAACCTGAGTATCAGTAGGCTATGTGATTCATCGGTAGGCTATGTGATTCAACCTGAGTATCAGTAGGCTGTGTGATTCAACCTGAGCATCAGTAGGCTATGTGATTCAACCTGAGCATCAGTAGGCTATGTGATTCAACCTGAGCATCAGTAGGCTATGTGATTCAACCTGAGCATCAGTAGGCTATGTGATTCAACCTGAGCATGAGTAGGCTATGTGATTCAACCTGAGTATCAGTAGGCTATGTGATCAACCTGAGCATCAGTAGGCTATGTGATCAACCTGAGCATCAGTAGGCTATGTGATCAACCTGAGCATCAGTAGGCTATGTGATCAACCTGAGCATCAGTAGGCTATGTGATTCAACCTGAGCATCAGTAGGCTATGTGATTCAACCTGAGCATCAGTAGGCTATGTGATCAACCTGAGTATCAGTAGGCTATGTGATTCATCAGTAGGCTATGTGATCAACCTGAGTATCAGTAGGCTATGTGATTCATCAGTAGGCTATGTGATTCAACCTGAGCATCAGTAGGCTATGTGATTCAACCTGAGCATCAGTAGGCTATGTGATTCAACCTGAGCATCAGTAGGCTATGTGATTCAACCTGAGCATGAGTAGGCTATGTGATTCAACCTGAGCATGAGTAGGCTATGTGATTCAACCTGAGCATCAGTAGGCTATGTGATCAACCTGAGCATCAGTAGGCTATGTGATCAACCTGAGCATCAGTAGGCTATGTGATCAACCTGAGCATCAGTAGGCTATGTGATTCAACCTGAGCATCAGTAGGCTATGTGATTCAACCTGAGCATCAGTAGGCTATGTGATCAACCTGAGTATCAGTAGGCTATGTGATTCATCAGTAGGCTATGTGATCAACCTGAGTATCAGTAGGCTATGTGATTCATCAGTAGGCTATGTGATTCAACCTGAGCATCAGTAGGCTATGTGATTCATCCTGAGCATCAGTAGGCTTTGTGATTCAACCTGAGCATCAGTAGGCTATGTGATTCAACCTGAGTATCAGTAGGCTATGTGATTCATCCTGAGCATCAGTAGGCTATGTGATTCAACCTGAGTATCAGTAGGCTATGTGATTCAACCTGAGCATCAGTAGGCTATGTGATTCAACCTGAGCATCAGTAGGCTATGTGATTCATCCTGAGCATCAGTAGGCTATGTGATTCAACCTGAGTATCAGTAGGCTATGTGATTCAACCTGAGCATCAGTAGGCTATGTGATTCAACCTGAGTATCAGTAGGCTATGTGATTCATCCTGAGCATCAGTAGGCTATGTGATTCAACCTGAGCATCAGTAGGCAATGTGATTCAACCTGAGCTTCAGTAGGCTATGTGATTCAACCTGAGCATCAGTAGGCTATGTGATTCAACCTGAGCATCAGTAGGAATAAACAAGCTCTGTGTTATAATGAAAGGCTTTGATCGTCATTACGCACTAGAAGGTGACACACTGCACAAAAGTGATACTCTGCAAACGTGAATTCCTGCTAACAGGGAACATTAGCCCAATACACATGGTCAAAGACGCACATCATAGTGATACAGTCATATAGGACCCAGCCCACTTTAAGATACAGTCTGCAACTAAATGGGACATAAGACAGAACATTTTAAAAACACTAAACTTGCCCAGCTGACGAGAACCTCCTGATCAGTCTGAGCATGTGCCCCATTGCTGAGCCGGCTGGCATGGCAAGTTGCAGGTGAATAAAGTACAGTGGCCTGAAGGGGACACAGATTCAGGTTCATTACTTAGAATCCAGAAGAACACGATAAGACCACCCTAATAATGCAGCAACAGCTGTGCTCTAGTTCAGGCTAGTTATTTCAGTTGGAGGCTAAAGAACGTGCTACAACAAGCAGCCTGTTCTATTCCAAAGGTGTAGGGGACAGGATGAGCACCCCTTGAAACACAACTATCTCATCTGGTTCCCCAAATTCCCCCTCACTACCTGTCTTTGTCGCCGGCAGCCCTACCCAGCAGCGAACGACAACCTGCCCCCGTTAGAGCGAGTGCAATACAGATACTTGTAGGCTATGGAACCCAACGTTCATCAAAGCACCAGCTCTCCTCAATCACCTGCCTGAACTCTCGGATCGGCCTTATAACAGTTTCTCAGAGACCCAGGCAGAGTTGGCAAGGAGGCACCGGCATAGAGCAGTTTGTTCATGATTTGGTGAAGTCATTTCCTTGCAAACTGTAATCACAGCGTCAACACAATACTGTAAGAAATGTTTCTGAGTGTGGGTTAGTTTTGATAATTATCAGGTTAGTTATGATCATTGATAGTTATCAGGTTAGTTAGGATAATTGATAACAATCAGGTTAGTTAGGATAATTGAAAGTTATCAGGTTAGTTACAGCATGATAAATGATAGTTATCAGGTTAGTTACAGTATGATAATTGATAATTATCAGGCTAGTTACAGTATGATAAATGATAGTTATCAGGTTAGTGAGAGAGATTTCCATTTACTAACTGTCTGTTCTTCTGCTCCCCCTACAGTGTGAAACCTGGTGGAGTGAACACAATCAAACCTTGGCCTAGAATGTGAGTGTTAACTGCTGGGAAGAATTAGCTTGTTATTACTCAGTCTTTTTTATAGTAAGGGGTTAGAAAATAATGAAATCATTTTTCAGAGCTTGGTTGATAAGTGAGCTATGTATGTGTGGTTATACTGATAGGACTTCACTCTGTGGTTATGTTTTGCTGTGTGTTTGTGTTTTAAATGACCATACAGTATAACTATCATCATTCAGCAAGTCTTAAATAACCTTTCCTTGGCCCTTTAATAACTAGAAACATTAACATTCTGATGTGGCCCTTTAATACCTAGAAACATTAACATTCTGATGTGGCCCTTTAATAACTAGAAACATTAACATTCTGATGTGGCCCTTTAATACCTAGAAACATTAACATTCTGATGTGGCCCTTTAATACCTAGAAACATTAACATTCTGATGTGGCCCTTTAATACCTAGAAACATTAACATTCTGATGTGGCCCTTTAATACCCAGAAACAATAACATTTTGATGTGGCCCTTTAATACCTAGAAACATTAACATTCTGATGTGGCCCTTTAATAACTAGAAACAATAACATTCTGATGTGATATGAAGATGATTTGTAATATACCTGGTCTTCCCCATCAGATGTCTGTGATCTCACACTGGACCCAAACACAGTAAACAGATTCCTCTCTCTGTCTGAGGAGAGCAGAAAGGTGACACGTAGCGAAGAGGCTCAGCCGTATCCTGATCACCCAGAGAGATTTGAGGACTGTGAACAGGTGCTGTGTAGAGAGGGTCTGACTGGGCGCTGTTACTGGGAGGTAGAGTGGAGTGGGAGTGGGACTGATATAGGAGTGGCATATAAAGGAATCAGCAGGAGAGGATGGGGTGATGACTGTGTGATTGGATGGAATGACAAGTCCTGGAGTCTGTACTGCTCTGACAACAGTTGCTCTGCCTGGCACAATGATAATCACACTAACATAGACGTCCCCTCCTCCAGCTCCCACAGAGTAGGAGTGTATCTGGACTGGCCAGCCGGCACTCTGTCCTTCTACAGAGTCTCCTCTGACACACTGACCCACCTGAACACATTCCACTCCACATTCACTGAGCCCCTCTATCCAGGGTTTCAGCTTTGGGATGACTCCTCTTCAGTGTCTCTGTGTCATGTGGTCCCTGTGCCAAACACATGATGTTTCACTGTAATCATGGTCATGTTCAGTAAGACACACTGGAACAAGAATTGATATAATAATAATAATAATAATATGCCATTTAGCAGACGCTTTTATCCAAAGCGACTTACAGTCATGCGTGCATACATTTTTGTGTATGGGTGGTCCCGGGGATCGAACCCACTACCTTGGCGTTACAAGCGCCGTGCTCTACCAGTTGAGCTACAGAGGACCACAGATATGAACTCTCTAGTCACGAGTTAACTTATTATTATTATTATTATTATTATTATTATTATTATTATTATTATTATTATTATTATTATAATTATATCTAAATAGTCATGATTATACTCCACTGAAGTTGATAGACATTGTAAAATAGTAATTAATAGAATGAATAACTTTTGTTAAAGGTTCTCATTTAGAAATCATTGATCTTGTTGTTATTGCTTTTTCATGTTTGTAAATATTCCTGTCTGTAAAATGTTTATTTGTCAAATTTTTGACCAAACAATCCTGCTTCTGTATAAACACAATTCCACTGAATGGAATTTACATGTGACAGATTTGACTAATGAAGGTCAATAAAACAGATGAAAGAAGAGCAGTTCTAAATGTTTTATGTTTTATAAGAATATGACATTTAAATCAGTGGAGGCTCCTCAGAGGAGGAAGGGGAGGACCATCCTCCTCAGTGAACTTCATAAAAATGGTAAAACATTTTAAAAGTTAGCCTTTTTAGATCAAACTATACTAAATATATTAATGTCACCAAACAATTGATTAAATCACAATGAAGGTCTACAGTAGCCTCAATAGATTATCGATTATAATCCATCCTGTGTTATCAGCAAGCGAAAATAGTTGTGCCCCCTTAGTCATTTCTGATGCCCCCTTGCCGAGTTAATCCTACCGCCGGGCCTGGGTTACAGGTGAAATAAATGATGGTGAACGTGCAAGGTGATGAGATTGATGCTCCTTTCCAATAAATATCGAGGGTCTTATTCTGGTGACATGTTGATCGATGCTTGGCTGCTAATGAAGGTAGTTATGTGGCACTACATTAGATCATTCCAATATGGTATCCTTGCGCGCTGCAGGATACATTCAGAGTAAGAATTAGTGATTAGTCCGGAGTCCCGGCTAGTGCTGCGACTGACCCCCTTAAATACCTGCCGCCTCAGTACATCCACCTCTTCCTTTTCTCACCTCATTCATTTGTCTTGGAGATGAGAGGCTGGTGGTTGACAGAGGAAAAGGAAACCAGGTAGAAAGAGGAGGATACAGGGCATTCAGAAAGGATTCTGACCCCTTGACTTTTTCCACATTTTGTTACGTTACAGCATTCTACAATTGATTAAATAAATAACAGTCCTCATCAAATCAAATCACATTTTATTTGTCACATACACATGTTTAGCAGATGTTATAGCGGGTGTAGCGAAATGCTTGTGCTTCTAGCTCCGACAGTGCAGTAATATCTAACAATTTCACAACATATACACACAAAACTAGTAAGGAATGGGATTTAAGAATATATACATATATGGACAAGCAATGACAGAGCGGCATTGACTAAGACACAGTAGTATATTATAGAATACAGTATATACATATGAGATGAGTAGTGCAAGATATGTAAACATTATTCATGGTCCACTGATTCATATTGATACCAGTCCATTCATTGGCTGTAAAAGTGGGTAAAAACAGAAAAGCATATAACTGTAGCTATGTGGTCTTTACTTGAGTGTGTTTCAGCAGGGTGAGGTCAGAGAGATGCTTCCAAGTCAGTATTTTTGTGAACGCATAAAATCCTTTACACAATCTGATGGGATGAATATTCAACCCCATTTAAATAACCATAAAGTATATATAGCACCTTTAAGTTAAGACCTCACAGATCTGTTCATGGCAAAGCAGTTCATTTAATGATATTAATTGATTCTTAAAGAATATAACTTTTAAATCATGAGCCTCATCTTGAGGAGTCACCTGTGACAGTATTCATAAAGAGTAGGAGTACTGATCTGGGATCAGTTTTTCATTTTAGATCATAATGAAACAGATTAAATGGACAGGGGGGACCTGATCCTAGATCAGCACTCCTACTCTGGGAAACTGCATGTATGAAACCGAACACATAATCGAAGTCTAGTTACAGCAGGTGTTTACTGCCATCTAGTGGAAGATACCAATAAAACACTTTATTATCAGGATGGGGAGACGGTTGAGCTGAAACAGAACGTGGAATAGCCTTCATTTCTCAGAACAAAGAATAGACTGACGAGTTTTAGAAGAAAGTTATTTGTTTCTGGCCATTTTGAGGCTGTAATCGAACCCACAATTGCTGATGATCCAGATACTCAACTAGTCTCAAGAAGGCCAGTTTTATTGCTTCTTTAATCAGCACAACAGTTTTCAGCTGTGCTAACATAATTGCAAATGGGTTTTCTAATGATCAATTATTCTTTTAAAATGATCAACTTGGATTAGCAAACACAACGTGCCATTGGAACACAGGACTGATGGTTGCTGATAATGGGCCTCTGCACGCCTATGTAGATATTCCATTAAAAATCAGCCGTTTCCAGCTACAATAGCCATTTACAACATTAACAATGTCTACACTGTATTTCTGATCAATTTGATGTTATTTTAATGGACAAAAAAATCGAAAACAAGGACATTTCAAAGTGACCCCAAACTTTTGAACGGTAGTGTATATACATTTACATTTTAGTCATTTAGCAGACGCTCTTATCCAGAGCGACTTACAGGAGCAATTAGGGTTAAGTGCCTTGCTCAAGGGCACATTTACGTCATTTAGCAGACGCTCTTATCCAGAGCGACTACAAATTGGTGCATTCACCCTATAGCCAGTGGGATAACCACTTTACAATTATACTTTTTTTTTTTTTTTTTGGGGGGGGGGGGGGGGGGGGGGTAGAAGGATTACTTTATCCTATTCTGTTCCTTAAAGAGGTGGGGTTTCAAATGTCTCCGGAAGGTGGTGAGTGACTCCGCTGTCCTGGCGTCGTGAGGGAGCTTGTTCCACCATTGGGGTGCCAGAGCAGCGAACAGTTTTGACTGGGCTGAGCAGGAACTATGCTTCCGCAGAGGAAGGGGAGCCAGCAGGCCAGAGGTGGATGAACGCAATGCCCTCGTTTGGGTGTAGGGACTGATCAGAGCCTGAAGGTACGGAGGTGCCGTTCCCCTCACTGCTCCATAGGCAAGCACCATGGACTTGTAACGGATGCGAGCTTCAACTGGAAGCCAGTGGAGTGTGCGGAGGAGGGGGGTGACGTGAGAGAACTTGGGAAGGTTGAACACCAGACGGGCTGCGGCATTCTGGATGAGTTGTAGGGGTTTAATGGCACAGGCAGGGAGCCCAGCCAACAGCGAGTTGCAGTAATCCAGACGGGAGATGACAAGTGCCTGGATTAGGACCTGTGCCGCTTCCTGTGTATTCCGGTCGTACTCTCCGAATGTTGTAGAGCATGAACCTGCAGGATCGGGTCACCGCCTTGATGTTAGCGGAGAACGACAGGGTGTTGTCCAGGGTCACGCCAAGGCTCTTCGCACTCTGGGAGGAGGACACAACGGAGTTGTCAACCGTGATGGCGAGATCATGGGAACGGGCAGTCCTTCCCCGGGAGGAAGAGCAGCTCCGTCTTGCCAGGGTTCAGCTTGAGGTGGTGATCCGTCATCCATACTGATATGTCGGCCAGACATGCAGAGATGCGATTCGCCACCTGGTTATCAGAAGGGGGAGTCAGAACAAATAGCAGCAGGAATGGTTATACAGCAAGAGACACAATACTGTTAAAATATATATCAGAACAAATAGCAGCAGGAATGGTTATACAGCAAGAGACACAATACTGTTAAAATATATATCAGAACAAATAGCAGCAGGAATGGTTATACAGCTAGAGACACAATACTGTTAAAATATATATCAGAACAAATAGCAGCAGGAATGGTTATACAGCTAGAGACACAATACTGTTAAAATATATATCAGAACAAATAGCAGCAGGAATGGTTATACAGCTAGAGACACAATACTGTTAAAATATATATCAGAACAAATAGCAGCAGGAATGGTTATACAGCTAGAGACACAATACTGTTAAAATATATATCAGAACAAATAGCAGCAGGAATGGTTATACAGCTAGAAACACAATACTGTATATTATGGAAACTAGTTATACAGCCAGTAATAACAGTTTGGGGGAACCTGGTCACTCCCAGTACATATGATTAAAGGAGCCCAAGGCACCTTGATTACATAGATCACACAGAGGAGCGAGTTGTGATTTCTATTAAATGATGTTTTCTAGGTGGAAGGTATACCCTGTGTATGAAATTAAAATGTATCAGCTGATGATTAGGATTGTTAGATCAAATCAAATCAAATTTTATTGGTCACATGCGCCGAATACAACAGGTGCAGACATTACAGTGAAATGCTTACTTACAGCCCTTAACCAACAGTGCATTTATTTTAAACAAAAAAGTAAGAATAAAACAACAACAAAAAAGTGTTGAGAAAAAAAGAGCAGAAGTAAAATAAAGTGACAGTAGGGAGGCTATATATACAGGGGGGTACCGTTGCAGAGTCAATGTGCGGGGGCACCGGCTAGTTGAGGTAGTTGAGGTAATATGTACATGTGGGTAGAGTTAAAGTGACTATGCATAAATACTTAACAGAGTAGCAGCAGCGTAAAAAGGATGGGGTGGGGGGGCAGTGCAAATAGTCCGGGTAGCCATGATTAGCTGTTCAGGAGTCTTATGGCTTGGGGGTAGAAGCTGTTGAGAAGTCTTTTGGACCTAGACTTGGCACTCCGGTACCGCTTGCCGTGCGGTAGCAGAGAGAACAGTCTGTGACTAGGGTGGCTGGAGTCTTTGACAATTTTGAGGGCCTTCCTCTGACACCGCCTGGTATAGAGGTCCTGGATGGCAGGAAGCTTTGCCCCAGTGATGTACTGGGCCGTACGCACTACCCTCTGTAGTGCCTTGCGGTCAGAGGCCAAGCAGTTGCCATACCAGGCGGTGATGCAACCAGTCAGGATGCTCTCGATGGTGCAGCTGTAGAATTTTTTGAGGATCTGAGGACCCATGCCAAATCTTTTTAGTCTCCTGAGGGGGAATAGGCTTTGTCGTGCCCTCTTCACGACTGTCTTGGTGTGTTTGGACCATGATAGTTCGTTGGTGATGTGGACACCAAGGAACTTGAAGTTCTCAACCTGTTCCACTACAGCCCCATCGATGAGAATGGGGGCGTGCTCAGTCCTCTTTTTTTTCCTGTAGTCCACAATCATCTCCTTTGTCTTGGTCACGTTGAGGGAGAGGTTGTGGTCCTGGCACCACACGGCCAGATCTCTGACCTCCTCCCTATAGGCTGTCTCATCGTTATCGGTGATCAGGCCTACCACTGTTGTGTCGTCGGCAAACTTAATGATGGTGTTGGAGTCGTGCCGGGCCATGCAGTTGGGTGAACAGAGAGTACAGGAGGGGACTGAGCACGCACCCCTGAGGGGCCCCCGTGTTGAGGATCAGTGTGGCAGATGTGTTGTTACCTACCCTTACCACCTGGGGGCGGCCCGTCAGGAAGTCCAGGATCCAGTTGCAGAGGGAGGTGTTTAGTCCCAGGATCCTTAGCTTAGTGATGAGCTTAGAGGGCACTATGGTGTTGAATGCTGAGCTGTAGTCAATGAAAAGCATTCTCACGTAGGTGTTCCTCTTGTCCAGGTGGGAAAGGGCAGTGTGGAGTGCGATAGAGATTGCATCATCTGTGGATCTGTTGGGGCGGTATGCAAATTGGAGTGGGTCTAGGGTTTCTGGGATTATGCTGTTGATGTGAGCCATGACCAGTCTTTCAAAGCACTTCATGGCTACAGACGTCAGTGCTACGGGACGGTAGTCATTTAGGCAGGTTATCTTAGAGTTCTTGGGCACGGGGACTATGGTGGTCTGCTTGAAACATGTTGGTATTACAGACTCAGTCAGGGGACATGTTGAAAATGTCAGTGAAGACACTTGCCAGTTGGTCAGCACATGCTCGGAGTACACGTCCTGGTAATCCGTCTGGCCCTGCGGCCTTGTGAATGTTGACCTGCTTAAAAGTCTTTTCTCACATCGGCTATGGAGAGCGTGATCACATAGTCATCCGGAACAGCTGGTGCTCTCATGCATGCTTCAGTGTTGCTTGCCTCGAAGCGAGCATAGAAGTGGTTTAGCTCGTCTGGTAGGCTTGTGTCACTGGGCAGCTCGCGGCTGTGCTTCCCTTTGTAGTCTGTAATAGTTTTCAAGCCCTGCCACATCCGACGAGCATCAGAGCCAGTGCAGTATGATTCAATCTTAGACCTGTATTGACTCTTTGCCTGTTTGATGGTTCGTCGGAGGTCATAGCGGGATTTCTTATAAGCGTCCGGGTTAGAGTCCCGTTCCTTGAAAGCGGCAGCTCTACCCTTTAGCTCAGTGCGGATGTTTCCTGTAATCCATGGCTTCTGGTTGGGGTATGTACGTACGGTCACTGTGGGGACGACATCATCGATGCACTTATTGATGAAGCCAGTGACTGATGTGGTGTACTCCTCAATGCTGTCTGAAGAATCCCGGAACATGTTCCAGTCTGTGCTAGCAAAACAGTCCTGTAGCTTAGCATCTGCGTCATCTGACCACTTTTTTATTAACCGAGTCACTGGTGCTTCCTGCTTCAGTTTTTGCTTATAAGCAGGAATCTGGAGGATAGAGTTATGGTCAGATTTGCCAAATGGAGGGCGATGGAGAGCTTTGTATGCGTCTCTGTGTGTGGAGTAAAGGTGGTCTAGAGTTAGTAGGGGCAGAGTGAGTAGTGTTGGAGGAGAGCGAGAGAGAAAAGGATACAAAGTAGTGGTCGGAGACATGGAGGGGAGTTGCAGTGAGATTAGTAGAAGAGCAGCATCTAGGAAAGATGAGGTCAAGCGTATTGCCTGCCTTGTGAGTAGGGGGGGACGGTGAGAGGGTGAGGTCAAAAGAGGAGAGGAGTGGAAAGAAGGAGGCAGAGAGAAATGAGTCAAATGTAGACGTAGGGAGGTTGAAATCCCCTAAAACTGTGAGGGGTGAGCCATCCTCAGGAAAGGAACTTATCAAGGCGTCAAGCTCATTGATGAACTCTCCAAGGGAATCTGGAGGGCGATAGATGACAAGGATATTAAGCTTAAATGGGCTAGTGACTGTGACAGCATGGAATTCAAATGAGGAGATAGACAGATGGGTTAGGGGAAAAATTGAGAATGTCCACTTGGGAGAGATGAGGATTCCTGTGCCACCACCCCTCTGACCAGATGCTCTCAGGGTATGCAAGAACACATGGTCAGACGAGGAGAGAGCAGTAGGAGTAGCAGTGTTTTCAGTGGTAATCCATGTTTCCGTCAGCGCCAGGAAGTCGAGGGACTGGAGGGTAGCATAGGCTGGGATGAAGTCAGCCTTGTTGGCAGCAGAACGGCAGTTCCAGAGGCTGCCTGAGACCTGGAACTCCAGGTGTGGGGTGCGTGCAGGGACCACCAGGTTAGAGAGGCAGCAGCCACGCGGTGTGAGGGGTTTGTGTAGCCTGTGCGGAGAGGAGAGAACAGGGATAGGCAGAGGCATAGTTGACAGGCTGTAGCAAATGGCTACAATAATGCAGAGGAGATCGAAATGAAATGAACTAAACATCTGGGAAAGGAGAGAGTAGGGCCTCCCTCACCAAAACTCCCAAATATAACTCACCCAACTTCCACCTCAGAAACTATCATTGTTTCACTGAACCACCCGAATAAAAACTCTCCCAACTTCCACTTTAGAAATTAGAATTGTTGTGAACTACAGCGGTTCAATGTTTCAAGGAATAGACTCAACTTACTTTATTCAGCTAGCTAACTATGACGCCATAGCTAACTAGCATGCTAGCATCCAATAACACACAGTTTAGCACCAATACTTGGTTACAACAAACTACCAATAGTGTGTTAACACACTAAACAGATAATTCGTGTCCGTGTCTAGTTCCTTTCATAACGCAGCAATAATTAAACGTAATGGCTGCTGTGTTGACTTTGTTTGAAAAACGGCGGCGCTGTGAACAAATGTAGCTGGCTAAAAGGATATTGTATCTAGTTGCTACCGTTGCTAATAGCTACTCGCCAGCTAGTCCAGGAGGTGAGTTAGCTAGCTAGCTAGCTTCGTGCTACACCCGGCACCGCCGAATACAATGCTAACCTACAATAACTACCCACAACAGCCCACGATGCCTACCTACAATACCTAACTACAATCTAAATACGTAATTTAAGCCTTACTCGACAAAGCCCAAGCTATGTATAAAGCCAAACTTACCCGACGCCAACTGTCTGGGTGGCAGACAAGAAGACATTTGTCTTCTGCAATCAGTAGCTGTTATTAAGTACAGTAGCTACTAACTACCTAACGTTAATGCCTCAGATAATGAGGTTAGAAAAACAGCTGAATGGTAGGTAGCTAGCTGGCTTAATTACAGGTACTCTTAAGCGTGAAATAACATTGGAAACAACTATCCACCATTGCTAAAAGTTACCAGTAGCTACCCGCTAGCTAGCTAGCTTTATTGGTCCAGGTAGTGGGTTAGCTAGCCTCGTGCTTCGCCGGGCTCCGCCGTATACAATACTTACCTACAATAATTACCTACAATAACCTACAATAACTACCTAAATAAACTACCTACAATACCTAACTACAACTACCTACCTACAATCTAAATACATGGTTTAAGCTTTACTCAACACCATATAAGAAGCCAAGCTTACCTCCTGTTAGAGAAAACACAACCTCAATACAATAGATAATAGAACATAATAGATGGGAACATAAGACCACGAAGCATCAGTTATAGGCTACAAGCAGCAATATGACATAAAATAGCTTGCAACCAAAGACTATATGTCCCATGATTTTCTAAAATGGTCACTCATTACTTTAGTTAGCTATATATCTCGTATTAGACCTGTGATGCTTTTGGAAGAGCAATTAAATAGTGACTATAGCAGGTGTTGAACCCCGGGTAAATAATCACTAGTCAGATGCTCCAACATCAAAGTCCCTATGGGACTCCAATCACGGCCGGTTGTGATACAGCCTGGAATCGAACCAGGTGGTCTGGAGTGACGCCTCAAGCACTGAGATGCAGCGCCTTAGACCGCTGCCGCCACTCGATAGTAATTACTCAGAATTTCAAAATATGACATTTTCTAGTTCATTTTACCACTTACAACCATAACATAACAATTTATAGCATAACAAACAATGAAACTGACATAAACAACATACATTTAGTTAATTATATATATATATATATATATTTTTTTTAACTCTTTATTTAGATGGGTGACCTTATCTGACTGTGTAAAACCTAGCAGTACTACTTATTTATCTGAGAGTGAGGCAGATATATTATTACTGTGTAAAACCTAGCAGTACTACTTATTTATCTGAGAGTGAGGCAGATATATTATTACTGTGTAAAACCTAGCAGTACTACTTATTTATCTGAGAGTGAGGCAGATATATTATTACTGTGTAAAACCTAGCAGTACTACTTCTTTCTCTGTGAGTGAGGCAGATATTTAGCATTTTGCAAAAAAACATGATTATTTGTCTCTCTGAAATGAAACCATCAAGTGATAGATTTTAAACAAATACATGTCTGTCATTGAACAACCCCATGCCATGATTAGATGGTGAAAAAACACATCAATCTCTTTCATAATTTCTTTAAACAATAAAAGTTAATTTATGAACATTTCTGAAAATGGATATATAGCATTTTGGAATGAAACTCTTGTTTCCCCATCTGAGCTCAGAGTAGATGAGATATGTAATGTTTGTCTCTGTTGTGTTGAAGTCCAATCAAGCAGGAGAGACCAGCCTCCCCTGTACCCAGCTGTGTGTCCATGAAGAGTGACCTGTCTATGAATCTTCCTATATCGTTTAGAGAGGGAGACTTTTCTGCTGAACAAAGGTAAGAAGAACTCATGGGTCATGGTCAGTGAGTTAAACAACACTGTCTCTAGTCATTTCTCCTCTCCCATTTTCCAATTTATTTTTGTTGTTTTAATAATCCATAGGCTAATCCTTTTTTCCATTTTCATAGTCCTGAAACAATATTAAACAAACACAACATTCCCTCTGTGTGTGTGTGTGTGTGTGTGTGTGTGTGTGTGTGTGTGTGTGTGTGTGTACTCCCTGGATGAGGAGATGTAATCTCTATCCTGATTTCCTAGTCACTTTTACCCCTACCTACATGTACATATTACCTCAATTACCTCAACTACCTGGTACCCCTGCACATTGACTCGGTACTGGTACTCCTTGTATATAGTCTAGTTATTACCTCAACTACCTGGTACCCCTGCATATTGACTCAGTACTGGTACTCCTTGTATATAGTCTAGTTATTACCTCAACTTCCTGGTACCCCTGGACATTGACTCAGTACTGGTACTCCTTATATATAGTCTAGTTATTATCTCAACTACCTGGTACTCCTGGACATTGACTCAGTACTGGTACTCCTTGTATATAGTCTAGTTATTACCTCAACTACCTGGTACCCCTGGACATTGACTCAGTACTGGTACTCCTTGTATATAGTCTAGTTATTACCTCAACTACCTGGTACTCCTGGACTTTGACTCAGTACTGGTACTCCTTGTATATAGTCTAGTTATTACCTCAACTTCCTGGTACCCCTGGACATTGACTTGGTACTCCTTATAGCCTCGTTATTGTTATTTTATTGTGTTAATATTTCCTTTTTTCATTTAGCAAATTTTTGTGACTTTTTAACTCTGCATTGTTGGGAAAGGGCTCGTAAGTAAGCATTTCACGGTAAAGTGTACCACTGTTGTATTCGGCGCATGTGAGAAATACAATTTGATTTGATTTGAAGCTCATGCGCAGAAATACGTCATTGGGTCTAATGGTCGTCTTGTGCCGAACTGCACATGTGCTGGATGTCAAATCAAAGGCACTCCTTCAATATAAAGTTGTTTTTGACCAACATGAAAATGTGTCAGTTTGTTAAACTACTTAAGACAGAACATTTTCTAAATGAACAACTAAGGAAGTGATTTTTATCTCTCATTGACTTCTCAAACCCCAAACCCTGGCCTGGTCTGCTTCATATGTATTCCCAGAAGACATGTTCTA
Organism: Coregonus lavaretus; assembly: GCF_964263955.1. Taxonomy (NCBI): domain Eukaryota; kingdom Metazoa; phylum Chordata; class Actinopteri; order Salmoniformes; family Salmonidae; genus Coregonus; species Coregonus lavaretus. The sequence continues at coordinate 86,604,685 of NC_139989.1, forward strand.
CATCAGCAGTTGTCCCAAAGTGCTTATATAGAAACCCAGTCTAAAACCACAAAGAGCAAGCAATGCAGATGTAGAAGCACAGTGGCTAGGAAAAACTCCATAGAAAGGCAGGAACCTAGGAAGAAACCTAGAGAGGAACCAGGCTCTGAGGGGAGGCCAGTCCTCTTCTGGCTGTGCTGGAGGGAGATTATAAGAGGATATGGCCATTAAGGCCAGATCGTTCTTCAAGATTTTCAAATGTGCATAGATGACTAGCAGGGTCAAACTGTGGTTATTGAGGGTGCAACACGTCAGCACCTCAGGAGTAAATGTCAGTTGGCTTTTCATAGCCGAGCATTCAGAGGTCGAGACAGCAGGTGTGGTAGGGAGAGAGAAGGAGAGGGAGAGAGAGAGAGGGTCGAAACAGCAGGTTCGGGACAAGGTCACACGTCAGGTGAACAGGTCAGAGTTCCAGATCCGCAGGCTGACCAGCAGAAACTGGATCAGTCACGTCCGGTGGAGCATGTATCGATACTGATAGGATCGAAAGAAGGGGACCGCTGCTCTCGGATCAGTTTTCTCCATTAAAATCATTCCTTAACATTATAATTATTTCACAATACTGACCACGGATCAGCTTCTAGAAAGATATTATTACCTACGGCTGCAAATATTGAGGTAGTTTATTCGAATGCTTACCCAATAAAAATGCACTAAATCACAGATTCGGCACATCATTGCGCACATGTTAGGCTACACATCATGAAATATATTGAGACAATTTACAGACAGTAGCCTACAAGTAGCAAAATAAAACTAAATATATTGAACATTGAATATATTCCAATATGATTGAAATAGGCCTATAGCCTACTGTTTATATTGTAATGCAGTCATCTCGGTTTTCATTTGAACCAAATGTGTGTACTTCTCTTGTTTGAATCAATTGCAAAGACATTTGCAACTTTGTATTTGTAGTCAACTTTGTTCTGAATTTATCTGCGGTCACAAAGAGACGGATAAAACATGTGATTCTATGTTTAGCGGAGATCTTCTGTGTATAAAGTGACGCGGGAGGGCAAAAAAGCATCTAACGACGCACTTGGCTGTTCTACAAGTGGTCTGAGGCAGGTGTTAGAATATGAGTGTTTTCAAGTGCAACGTTAATAACGATGGTTTTGGGAAACAGCTCAGAGATTTAACAATGCTCCTACGAAGGTTCTAATGATGAACTTGGCCTTAAGATGCTTTTGGAAAACCGGACCCTGGATAAAAAACATCTGCTAAATGTTAAATGACTAAATGACTAAAAAATAAACGTAAATGTTTTACATACAGATCTCATATTACTGTATTTATTATTATTTTTTAAATACATTTAAATATTGATGTCACAAGTGTATCATTTCTACAGTTCTTAATTACTTAGTACTGTCACGGCCGTCTACGGAAGGAGTGGACCAAAGCGCAGCGTTTGTAGCGAACATGACTTTATTAACGTTAAAGTGCACGAACGAGAAAACAATAAACAATGACGGATAGTGAAGTCCTCAGTACACAGACTGAAACACGGAACAAAAACCCACAACACCCACAGGAAAACATACAGATTAAATATGGCTCCCAATCAGAGATAACGAGCCGACAGCTGACACTCGTTACCTCCGATTGGGAGTCATTGACCAAACATAGAAATAAACCCAACAGAAATACAAACATAGAAATACACCCAACGAATGAACACACCCTGGCTCAAATTACAGAGTCCCGGAGCCAGAGCGTGACAGTACCCCCCCCTAAAGGCGCGGACTGCGACCGCGCCTCAATACGGGCTAAACAAGGGAGGGCTGGGTGGGCATACCTCCTCGGCGGTGGCTCTGGCTCTGGCCTTGATCCCCACCTCCTCTCCCACCCCCCAAAGTACCCCTGGTCCTGTCTAGCCCCGCTGGCCGGAGCCGGACTGACGACACGCGCCCCTGGCTTGGTGCGTGGAGGACGAACGGGCCTTACCAGGCTGACGACGCGCACCACTGCCTTGGCGCAGGGAGCAGGAATGGGCCGGACCGGGCTGACGAAGCGCACCCCTGACTTGGTGCGGAGAGCGGAACCGGGCCGGACAGGGCTGACGACACGCACCACAGACTTGGTGCGGGGAGCAGGAACGGGCCGGACAGGGCTGACGAAACGCACCACAGACTTGGTGCGGGGAGCAGGACTGGGCCGGACAGGGCTGACGAAGCGCACCACAGACCTGGTGCGGGGAGCAGGAACGGGCCGGACAGGGCTGACGAAACGCACCACAGACTTGGTGCGGGGAGCAGGACTGGGCCGGACAGGGCTGACGAAGCGCACCACAGACCTGGTGCGGGGAGCAGGAACGGGCCGGACAGGGCTGACGAAACGCACCACAGACTTGGTGCGGGGAGCAGGACTGGGCCGGACAGGGCTGACGAAGTGCACCACAGACCTGGTGCGGGGAGCAGGAACGGGCAGAGCCGGGCTGACGAGACGCACCACAGACCTGGTGCGGAGAGCAGGAACGGGCAGAGCCGGGCTGACGAGACGCACCACAGACTTGATGCGGGGAGCAGGAATGGGCCGGACTGGACTGACGACGCACACCACTGGCTTGGTGCGGGAAGCTTGGATGGGCCGGACTGTACTGGGGACACACACCACTGGCCCTACACCGGGATCTGGAACGGGCCGGACCGGACTGGCAACAAACGCCAGTACCTCTCGTCGTGCCTCTACTTCCTCCATCCCCTCTTTGACCAGTGGCCCCCGTAACCCGGCGGCCTTCTCCGGCAACCCACTGGACCGCTCTATCGCGGCCTCCTGCTGGTCCGCCGTCGTGAGCCCCCCCCTAAAAATTTTCGGGGCGTCTCTCCTACCCGTGGACCAGGTCTCCATATCCCTCGCCAGCCTCTCGCCCTTCTGCCATAGTGTCAAGCCCTTCTCCTCCTCACTCGGCTTGACCCAGTCCAGGAGGCGAAGGAGATCTGTGAGGGATCTCCCTGGCGACGGCTCCTGGATACGCTGCTTGGTCCCATCTTGGTGGGTTTTTCTGTCACGGCCGTCTACGGAAGGAGTGGACCAAAGCGCAGCGTTTGTAGCGAACATGACTTTATTAACGTTAAAGTGCACGAACGAGAAAACAATAAACAATGACGGATAGTGAAGTCCTCAGTACACAGACTGAAACACGGAACAAAAACCCACAACACCCACAGGAAAACATACAGATTAAATATGGCTCCCAATCAGAGATAACGAGCCGACAGCTGACACTCGTTACCTCCGATTGGGAGTCATTGACCAAACATAGAAATAAACCCAACAGAAATACAAACATAGAAATACACCCAACGAATGAACACACCCTGGCTCAAATTACAGAGTCCCGGAGCCAGAGCGTGACAAGTACTACTTATTTCTCTGAGAGTGAGGCAGATATATAGCATTTTGCAAAAAAAAACATTTGTCTCTCTAAAATTAAGCCATTATTTGATCGATTTTAAACAAATAAATGTCTGTTATTGAACAACCCCCTGCCATGATTAGATGGTGAGAAAACACAACCATTTATTTGATAATTTCTTTAAACAATAGAAGCTAATTTACGAACATTCTGAAAATGGATATATAACGTTTTAGAATGAAACTCTTGTTATGTTTCCAAATCTGAGCTCAGAGTAGATGAGAGACGTAATGTTTGTCTCTGTTGTGTTGAAGTCCATTCAAGCAGGAGAGACCAGCCTCCCCTGTACCCAGCTGTGTGTCCATGAAGAGTGTCCAGTCTATGGGTCATCCTATAGTGTTCAGAGAGGGAGACTTTTCTAGTGAACAAAGGTAAGAAGAACTCATGGGTCATGGTCAGTGAGTTAAACAACACTGTCTCTAGTCATTTCTCCTCTCCCATTTTACCATTTATTTTTGTTGTTTTCATAATCCATAGGCTAATCCTTTTTTCCATTTTCATAGTCCTGAAACAATATTAAACAAACACTACATTCCCTCCCTGTGTGTGTGTGTGTGTGTGTGTGTGTGTGTGTGTGTGTGTGTGTGTGTGTGTGTGTGTGTGTGTGTGTGTGTGTGTGTGTGTGTGTGTGTGTGTGTGTGTGTGTGCACTCCCTGGATGAGGAGATGTAATCTGATGTTTTGTCCACAGAAACCAACAGGAGAGATCAGAGTCAGAGATTCTCAGTGGTCAGACTTCCCAGAGTCATCAAACAGACCTGGCCTCCATATTCAGTGTATGTGGTCCTGTTATGTGTACATTTGTTTTTGTTTACCTCAAGTAAATTTGATCTGTAAATCATTCATTCATGTGTTAATGAGAAAGCATTTAGTCTCTTGCTTAACTTATTTACTTGATTTATTTCAGTTGCTTGAAGAGAATATTATGACATTTGTGAAGAACGAGCTGAAGATGTTCAAGAGGATTCTTAGTCCAGAACTCCCAGAAGGCTTTGAGAGTCAGAAGCAGGATAAGGAAGTGGTGAATGCTGAAGATGAGAAGCAGGAGAGCATTGCCAGAGAGGGGGCTCTGAAGATCACACTGCACGTCCTGAGGAAAATGAACCAGAAGGAGCTTGCTGACACACTGGAGAAAAGTAAGAGCTGTCTACCTCATGTTGAATGCTGTTTTAGAACATTTAAAAGCTGTAGCTAAAGTACAGCTAAAGTAGCTGTGTAACTAAGTGATATTGTAGCAGCCTTAACACAACACCTAGTGACCTCATTAAGTAGCAGTAGGGATGTGTTGTGTTGATTAATTTAGACAGAGAGAGAGAGAGAGAGAGACATTTTTATAATTTAAAATTTTATAACAGTCCTAGAATACTGTAGGCATTAAAACTGACGTAATATTAATATCCTCTGTGTTATTTCTTCATTCAGATGAGCTTGCTGTGATTTGCCAACGTGAACTCAAATCTAATCTAAAGAAGAAGTTTCAATGTGTATTTGAGGGGATCGCTAAACAAGGAAACCCAACACTTCTCAATAAGATCTACACAGAGCTCTACATCACAGAGGGTGGAACAGGAGAGGTCAATAATGAACATGAGCTGAGACAGATTGAGACAACAACCAGGAAACAAGCAAGACCAGAGACTGCAGTCAAATGTAACGACATCTTCAAACCCTTAACTGGACAAGACTAACTCATCAGAACTGTGCTGACAAAGGGAGTCGCTGGCATTGGAAAAACAGTCTCTGTGCAGAAGTTTGTTCTGGACTGGGCTGAAGGAAAAGCAAATCAGGATGTCCAATTTGTATTTTCATTCCCTTTTCGGGAGCTGAATTTGATGAACAGGGAAAAACACACTTTGATTGAACTTCTCAATCACTTCTCAAAGGAAACCAAAGAATCAAGAATCTCCAACTACAACAAGTACAAAGTTCTGTTCATCTTTGATGGTCTGGATGAGTGCCGACTGCCCCTAGACTTCCAGAAGAACAAGATGTGTTGTGACGTCACAGAGTCAACCTCAGTGGATGTTCTGCTGACAAATCTCATCAAAGGAAATCTGCTTCCCTCTGCTCTCCTCTGGATAACTACCCGACCTGCAGCAGCCAATAAGATCCCTTCAGGGTGTGTTGACCAGGTGGCAGAGGTACGAGGGTTCAATGACCCACAGAAGGAGGAGTACTTCAGGAAGAGATTCAGTGATGAGGACCTGGCCAGCAGAATCATCTCACACATAAAGACATCAAGGAGCCTCCACATCATGTGCCACATTCCAGTCTTCTGTTGGATTTCTGCAATAGTCCTTGAACACATGTTGAGTACAGACAAGACAGAAGAGATGCCCAAGACTCTGACTGAGATGTACTCACACCTTGTGGAGTTTCATACCAAACAGAAGAATGAAAAGTATCTTGGGAAAGAAGAGACAGGTCCACACTGGAATAAAGAGAGCATTCTGTCACTGGGAAAACTGGCTTTTCAACAGCTTGTGAATGGCAATCTGATTTTCTATGAAGAAGACCTGAAAGAGGCTGGCATTGATGTCAATGAAGCCTCAGTGTACTCAGGATTGTGCACACAGCTCTTTAAAGAGGAATGTGGGCTGTACCAGGACAAGGTGTACTGCTTCGTGCATCTGAGCATTCAGGAGTTTCTGGCTGCTGTATATGTGTTCCTCTCATTCATCAACAACAATGAGAATCTAATGGCCAATCCGCAATCAAAGTCCAGTAACTTTTCTTCGCTGTTCAGACACAAGCCTGAAGTTTCTTTCTACAAGAGTGCTGTGGATAAAGCCTTACAAAGTGAGACAGGAAACCTGGACCTGTTCCTCCGCTTCCTTTTGGGCCTCTCACTGAAGTCCAATCAGAAGCACTTACGAGGTCTACTGACAAAGACAAGAAGCAGCTCACAGAGCCATGAAGAAACAGTCAAGTACATCAAGGAGAAGATCAGGGAGAATCCCTCTCCAGAGAGGTGCATCAATCTGTTCCACTGTCTGAATGAACTGAATGACCATTCTCTAGTGGAGGAGATCCAAAGCTACCTGAGATCAGGAAGTCTCTCAGAAGAAGAACTGTCACCTGCACAGTGGTCAGCTCTGGTCTTTGTGTTGCTGACTTCAGAAAAGGAGCTGGATGTGTTTGACCTGAAGAAATACTCCAGATCAGAGGAAGGTCTTCTGAGGCTGCTGCCAGTGGTCAAAGCCTCCAGAGCTGCTCTGTGAGTACATAAAATGACATTTAAGTACTAATCATCAGGAAGAAATATTCAGTTTAGAGACAAATATGTATTATTGAAAAACATATTGAATCAATGCATTGATCTTCACATTAGTATAACAATATGACCATACAATTCTAGGAGACGGAAGATGAATCTATATGTTGTTTAAGAGAATAAACCAAATGCATCTGCCATTGTCCTTCTACACTACTGGTGTTAAATTAACAGTGTGTTCGTGAAATCATGATGATCTCTTTGCAGAGTGTCATTCTGTGGAGTCACAGAGGAAGGCTGTGCTTCTCTGGTCTCAGCTCTGAAGTCAAACCCCTCACACCTGAGAGAGCTGGATCTGAGTAACAATGACCTGAATGATTCAGGAGTGAAGCTGCTCTCTGCTGGACTGGGGAATCCCCACTGTAAACTGGAGACTCTGAGGTCAGTATTCCTGTATTTGGTCAACAAGTGATAACTGTTCACCTGATCCACATGTGTTTACCAGGCACACATAGTCCACAACATATGTGTTTGGACAGTGAAGCTTACAGTTTTACATTTGGTGCTATGCTCCATCATTTGGGATTTGAGATGGAATGTTTCATATTAGGCAACAGAACAGAATGTCACCTTTTATTTGATGTTAATGGTGAGAGGTTAGCATGTTTTGTTGTAGCCTCTGTAACTTTCTCACTCATTATTATTCATGATTCATTCATGATTTGTCTTAATCTAGGAATCATCAGGATTAATTTAGTAGTGTTTAGAAACCTGTTATCTACTCACTTAGACAGAAAATTACTCCAGTCATCATCCACCATTCAGTTACTATCGGGCAAAACACAACCCAAAACACAACCAAAACAAACTGCAAATGCAACCAACATGTTTGGAACAAAAACTAAACTTTAATGCACTATAAGTGAATTGGTCAGAATACTTATGACTTCTTCAAATAGGGGGACTAGATACATAAAGTGCTTTCATTTCTAAATGGTGAAACAGATATGTATGAAAATACCCTCAAATAAAAGATGACATTATATACTGTCACCTCATATGAAACATTTGATCTCAAATCCAATTTTAAAATGTTAGCTTCACTGTCAAAATAGATATGGTGTGGACTGTATACTCAATACAATCTAAATCTGATACCTCACTGTCTGTCTTTTGACTGATACTGCTTTTTAAACTGCTCTGGTCAGTCTACTCAAATATTTGTAATATACATTTTTCTCTCTACAAGCAATATTATGATAATTTCTAATAAAAATACAATCATTTATGAATAGATATGGCAGGTTTCAGGACACTGATATATCTGAACATGTAAAATGTTGTACAATTACTCACCACCAAAGAATAGCAGTGTGGTTTTAATATGATTTGACTCTTTGCAGGCTGTCAGGCTGTCTAGTCACAGAGGAAGGCTGTGCTTCTCTGGTCTCAGCTCTGAAGTCAAACCCCTCACACCTGAGAGAGCTGGACCTGAGCTACAATCACCCAGGAGACTCAGGAGTCAGACTGCTCTCTGCTGGACTGGAGGATCCACACTGCAGACTGGAGAAACTCAAGTATGTAGAGGGTTTATGTCAATGTTCATATCAGACATGTTGGAGTTATCAGGCTAGTTAAGACAAACATTCTGACCACCACTTGGACTAAGTTATATAAAGACTGTGTGTGTGTGTGTGGGTCCGTGTGTGTGTGTGTCTGTGTGTGCACGTGTATCAGTACACACACTGGACACACACACAAACACACTGGACACACACACACACACACATTGGACACACACTGGACACACACATACTGGACTCACACACACACACACTGGTCACACACACACACACACACACACTCTCACACTGGACACACACACACACACACTCACACTGGACACACACACACACACACAAACACACTAGACACACACACACACACACTGGACACACTGGACACACTGGACAGACACACACACACACACACACTGGATACACACACAAACAGTGGACACACACATTCACTTGACAAACACACACAAACTGGACACAGACACAAACTGGACACAGGCACACACTGGACACACACACACACACACTGGACACACACACACACACACACACACACACTGGACACACACACACTGGACACACACACACACACACACACACACACACACACACAAACAGGACACACACACACACAAACAGGACACACACACACACACACTGGACACACACACACACACACCACACACACACACACACACACACACACACACACTGGACATACACACACACACATAGACAAACATTCTTACCACCGCTTGGACAAAGTTATATGCTGTGTGTGTGTGTGTGTGTGTGTGTGTGTGTGTGTGTGTGTGTGTGTGTGTGTGTGTGTGTGTGTGTGTGTGTGTTTGTGTGTGTGTTTGTGTGAGTTCAGGTGTATCCCTCAATGACTGTCTGTTCTTCTGCTTACCGCTACAGTGTGGAACATGGTGGAGAGAACACAATGAAACCTGGACTTAGAAAATGTGAGTGTTGACTGCTGTGAATAATATGACTAAGAATAAGTCTTAATTCAAGTGAAGTCAAAGTCAAAGACCACCATCATTACTTACTTGGTCATATTAAATATCAGCTGTAGTTCTACAGAAGCACAAATCAGGGACACTGAAGTTTACAAAGAGTTGCTTTGACAATGTGTGTGTCTGTGTATGTGTGTCACGCCCTGGCTCTGGGGACTATTATATGTTGAGCCAGGGTGTTAGTTTCTATGTTTAGTGTTCTATGTTCAGGTTCTAGTTTGTGTGTTTCTATGTTGGCCGGGGTTGTTCCCAATCAGAGGCAACGTGTATCAGATGTTGCTTGTTGTCTCTGATTGGGAACCATACTTAGTCAGCCTGTTTGGCACTTGTCATTTGTGGGATCTTGTTCCGTGTAAGGTTTGTTTTGGTGTTTAACCTTGGACTTCACATATCGTTATCGTTTTGTTGTTTTGTTGCATAGTATAAAGTACACATTAAAAGAATGTACGCATATCACGCTGCGCCTTGGTCCACTCATTATGACGATCGTGACAGAAGATCCCACCAAAACAGGACCAAGCAGCGTGTTCAGGAGCAAAACGCCGGGTAAGGAGCTGGAGAAGTTGGCGATGGCCCAGGTGGGCCAATGGTGGTCCTGGGAGGACATGTTCGCGGGCAAAGGGCCATGGGCAAAAGTTAAAGCCCTGGCGAGAGAGGAGGTACGGCGCCAACAGTGCCGACGTCGGACAGGCGAGAGGCAACCCCAATAAAACATTTTTGGGGGGGGGCACACGGCGTGGACGACGGGGATGCTGGAGGCAGCTACAGGGCGAATCTGCAGAATAGGAGAGGAGGCCACCAGGTTACGGGGGCTATTGGTCATGAGGGAGCAGGAGTTAGTTGGTCAGAGGGAGGAACTACTGGAGGCGATAAGGGAGAAGGAGAGTGTAGAGGCACGGCGAGAGGAACTGAGTAGGCAGCAGAGGGAGCGGAGGTTTATGAGGAAACTCAGTCCCGCTCCTCGCACCAAGCAAGTGGTGTGTGTCACCAGTACGGTCAGGCCCGTTCCTGCTCCCCGCACTAATTTAGTGGTGCGTGTTCCCAGTACGGCCCGACCCGTTCCTGCTCCCCGCACAAGGCCAGTGGTGTGTGTTCCCAGTACGGTCAGGCCCGTTCCTGCTCCCCGCACTAATTTAGTGGTGCGTGTTCACAGTCCGGCCCGGCCCGTTCCTGCTCCCCGCACTAAGTTAGTGGTTCGTGTTCCCAGTACGGCCCAACCCGTTCCTGCTCCCCGCACTAAGTTAGTGGGGCGTGTTCCCGGCCCGGCCTGTTCCTGCCCCTCGCACCAAGCCTGTAGTGCGCGTCGCCAGCCCGGCCCGGCCTGTTCCTGCCCCTCGCACCAAGCCAGTGGTGCGCGTCGCCAGCCCGGCCCGGCCTGTTCCTGCCCCTCGCACCAAGCCAGTGGTGCGCGTCGCCAGCCCGGTCCGGCCTGTTCCTGCTCCCCGCACCAAGCCAGTGGTGCGCGTCGCCAGCCTGGTCCGGCCTGTTCCTGCTCCCCGCACCAGGCCAGTGGTGCGCGTCGTCAGCCCGGTCCGGCCCGTTCCTGCTCCCCGCACCAAGCCAGTGGTGCGCGTCGTCAGTCCGGCACAGCCCGTGCCTGTTCCACCGGTGCCTGGTCCGGCACCGGTCAGCTGCTCCACACCGGAGCCTAAGCAATCCGCTCCACCGATGTCCAGTCCAACTCCAGCCAGCGGGGCCAGACCAGACCAGAAGAGCTACGGGGGGGTAGCTAGAGAGTGGTGGTCACGCCCGGAGCCGGATCCGCCTCCGAGGCGGAATGCCCACCCGGCCCCTCCCCTGTTGGGTTTAGTTGGCGCGGTCGCAGTCCGCGCCTTTGGGGGGGGGGGGGGGGGGTACTGTCACGCCCTGGGACTCTTTATGTTGAGCCAGGGTGTTTAGTTTCTATGTTTAGTGTTCTATGTTCAGGTTCTAGTTTGTGTGTTTCTATATTGGCCAGAGTGGTTCCCAATCAGAGGCAACGAGTGTCAGCTGTTGCTTGTTGTCTCTGATTGGGAACCATACTTAGGCAGCCTGTTTGGCACTTGTCATTTGTGGGATCTTGTTCCGTGTAAGGTTTGTTTTGGTGTTTAACCTTGGACTTCACGTATCGTTATCGTTTTGTTGTTTTGTTGCATTGTATAAAGTACACATTAAAAGAATGTACGCATATCACGCTGCGCCTTGGTCCACTCATTATGACGATCGTGACAATGTGTGTGTGTAATCAATTGGAATAAGTGTGTTTTTTGTATTACCATACAGTATAACATATGATCATTGAACAAATCTCAAGCTACCTAAACTTCTCCTTTTGATACCTAGAAACATCTACATTAAATTAATTAGTGAAAAGTGAGTTAACATTCTAATGTGAATGATGATGATTTCTAATATTGTGTCTGGTTTCATCCATCAGATGTCTGTGATCTCACACTGGACCCAAACACAGTAAACAGACTCCTCTCTCTGTCTGAGGAGAACAGAAAGGTGACATGTAGGAGAGAGGAGCAGCCGTTTCCTGATCACCCAGAGAGATTTAAGGACTGTGGACAGGTGCTGTGTAAAGAGGGTCTGACTGGGCGCTGTTACTGGGAGGTAGAGTGGAGTGGGAGAGGGGCTGTTATAGGAGTGGCATATAAAGGAATCAGCAGGAGAGGAAGGGGTGATGACTGTTGGATTGGATGTAATGACAAGTCCTGGAGTCTGATCTGCTCTGACAACAGTTACTCTGCCTGGCACAATAATAAGTCCACTACCATAGACGTCCCCTCCTCCAGCTCCCACAGAGTAGGAGTGTATCTGGACTGGCCAGCCGGCACTCTGTCCTTCTACAGAGTCTCCTCTGACACACTGACCCACCTGTACACATTCCACTCCACATTCACTGAGCCCCTCTATCCAGGGTTTTGGGTTCATGTTGGCTCCTCAGTGTCCCTGTAAATAATAACCATGGTAACACTGACACACACACACACACACACATACACACACACACACACACACACACACACACACACACACACACACACACACACACACACACACACACACACACACACACACACTAACAGTCAGCATATAACTTTGTGTGTGTCCAGTGTGTGTGTGTCCAGTGAGGGTGTGTGTAACCAGTGTGTGTCCTGTGTGTGTGTGTCCAGTGTGTGTCCAGTGTGTGTGTGTGTCCAGTGTGTGTGTGTGTGTGTGTGTCCCCAGTGTGTGTTTGTGTCCAGTGTGTGTGTGTGTGTGTGTCAAGTGTGTGTGTCCAGTGTGTGTGTGTGTGTCCCGTGTGTGTGTGTCCAGTGTGTGTGTTTGTGTGTGTGTGTGTCCAGCGTGTGTATGTGTGTGTCCAATGTGTGTGTCCAGTGTGTGTGAGTGTTTGTGTAAGTCAGCATATAACTTAGTACAATTGGTGGTAAGAATGTTTGTCTTAACTAGCCTGATAACTCCAACATGTCTGATATGAACATTGACATAAACCCTCTACATACTTGAGTTTCTCCAGTCTGCAGTGTGGATCCTCCAGTCCAGCAGAGAGCAGTCTGACTCCTGAGTCTCCTGGGTGATTGTAGCTCAGGTCCAGCTCTCTCAGGTGTGAGGGGTTTGACTTCAGAGCTGAGACCAGAGAAGCACAGCCTTCCTCTGTGACTCCACAGCCTGACAGCCTGTAAAGACTCAAATCATATTAAAAACACACTGCTATTCTTTGGTGGTGAAAATAGTGGCAGTATATTTTTTCAACATATTCAGATTCATCAGAGTCCTGAAACCTGCCATATCTATTGATATATGTATATATACAGTACCAGTCAAAAGGTTGAACACACCTACTCATTCAAGTTTTTGTTTTTTTAAAGCTATTTTTTACATTGTAGAATAATAGTGAAGACATCAAAACTATGACATAACACATATGGAATCATGTAGTAACCAAAAAAGTGTTAAACAAATCCAAATATATTTGAGATTTTAGATTTTTCAAATAGCCACCCTTTGACTTGATGACAGGTTTGCACACTCTTGGCATTCTCTCAACCAGCTTCATAATGTAGTCACCTGGAATATATTTCAATTAACAGGTGTGCTTTCTTAAAAGTTAATTTGTTGAATTTATTTCCTTCTTAATGCGTTTGAGCCAATCAGTTGTGTTGTGACAAGGTAGGGGGGTACACAGAAGATAGCCCTATTTGGTAAAAGACCAAGTCCATATTATAGCAATAACAGCTCAAATAAGCAAAGAGAAACGACAGTCCATCATTACTTTAAGACATGACGGTCAGTCAATACGGAACATTTCAAGAACTTTTAAAGTTTCTTCAAGTGCAGTCGCAAAAAATATCAAGCGCTATGATGAAACTGGCTCTCATGAGGACCACCACAGGAATGGAAGACCCAAAGTTACCTCTGCTGCAGAGGATAAGTTCATTAGAGTTACCAGCCTCAGAAATTGCAGCCCAAATAAATGCTTCACAGAGTTCAAGTCAGAGACACATCTCTACATCAACTGTTCAGAGGGGACTGTGTGAATCAGGCCATCATGGTCGAATTGCTGCAAAAAACTCACAACTAAAGAACACCAATAATAATAAGAGACCTGCTTGGGCCAAGAAACACGAGCAATGGACATTACACCTTTGGTCTGGAGTCCAAATTGGAGAGTTTTGGTTCCAACCGCCGTGTCTTTGTGAGAAGCGGTGTGGGTGAATGGATGATCTCCGCATGTGTGCCTGGTAAACTATGTGTGCCTGGTATACACATGTGGATCTGGTGAACATTTATCACTTGTTGACCAACTACAGGAATACTGACCTCAGAGTCTCCAGTTTACAGTGGGGATTCCCCAGTCCAGCAGAGAGCAGCTTCACTCCTGAATCCTTCAGGTCATTGTTACTCAGATCCAGCTCTCTCAGGTGTGAGGGGTTTGACCTCAGAGCTGAGACCAGAGAATCACAGCCTTCCTCTGTGACTCCACAGCCTGACAGCCTGTAAAGAGTCAAATCATATTAAAACCACACTGCTATTCTTTGGTGGTGAAAATAGTGGCAGTATATTTTTTCTACATAGTCAGATTCATCAGAGTCCTGAAACCTGCCATATCTATTGATATATGTATATATACAGTACCAGTCAAAAGGTTGAACACACCTACTCATTCAAGTTTTTGTTTTTTTAAAGCTATTTTTTACATTGTAGAATAATAGTGAAGACGTCAAAACTATGAAATAACACATATGGAATCATGTAGTAACCAAAAAAGTGTTAAACAAATCAAAATATATTTGATATTTGAGATTTTTCAAATAGCCACCCTTTGCCTTGATGACAGGTTTGCACACTCTTGGCATTCTCTCAACCAGCTTCATAAGGTAGTCACCTGGAATGCATTTCAATTAACAGGTGTGCCTTCTTAAAAGTTAATTTGTTGAATTTATTTCCTTCTTAATGCGTTTGAGCCAATCAGTTGTGTTGTGACAAGGTAGGGGGGTATACAGAAGATAGCACTATTTGGTAAAAGACCAAGTCCATATTATAGCAATAACAGCTCAAATAAGCAAAGAGAAACAACAGTCCATCATTACTTTAAGACATGACGGTCAGTCAATACGGAACATTTCAAGAACTTTTAAAGTTTCTTCAAGTGCAGTCGCAAAAAATATCAAGCGCTTTGATGAAACTGGCTCTCATGAGGACCACCACAGGAATGGAAGACCCAGAGTTACCTCTGCTGCAGAGGATAAGTTCATTAGAGTTACCAGCCTCAGAAATTGCAGACCAAATAAATGCTTCACAGAGTTCAAGTCAGAGACACATCTCTACATCAACTGTTCAGAGGGGACTGTGTGAATCAGGCCTTCATGGTCGAATTGCTGCAAAAAACTCACAACTAAAGGACACCAATAATAATAAGAGACCTGCTTGGGCCAAGAAACACGAGCAATGGACATTACACCTTTGGTCTGGAGTCCAAATTGGAGATTTTTGGTTCCAACCGCCGTGTCTTTTTGAGAAGCGGTGTGGGTGAATGGATGATTTCCGCATGTGTAGTTCCCACCGTAAAGCATGGAGGAGGAGGTGTTATGGTGTAGGGGTGCTTTGCTGGTGACACTGTCTGTGATGTATTTAGAATTCAAGGCACACTAAACCAGCATGGCTAGCACAGCATTCTGCAGCGATACGCCATCCCATCTGGTTTGAGCTTAGTGGGACTGTCATTTGTTTTTTAACAGGACAATGACGCAACACAATTCCAGGCTGTGCAAGGGCTATTTGACCAAGAAAGAGAGTGATTGAGTGCTGCATCAGATGACCTGGCCTCCACAATCCCCCGACCTCAACCCAATTGAGATGGTTTGGTATGAGTTGGACCGCAGAGTGAAGGAAAAGCAACTAACAAGTGCTCAGCATATGTGGGAACTCCTTCAGGAATGTTGGAAAAGCATTCCAGGTGAAATTGGTTGAGAGAATACCAAGAGTGTGCAAAGCTGTCATCAAGACAAAGGGTGGCTATTTGAAGAATTTCAAATAAAAAATATATTTTCACTTTTTTGGTTACTACATGATTCCATATGTGTTATTTCATAGCTTTAATGTCTTATAGTAAAATAGTAAAAATAAAGAAAACCCTTGAATAATGTCCAAACTTTTGACAGGTAATATATATATATATATATATATATATATATATATATATATATATATGAATTAATGTATTATAATTAACAGTAGATAACATGTTTCTAAACACTACTAAATTAATCATTGTGTGTGTGTATGTGTCCCGTGTATGTGTCCAGTGTGTGTGTGTGTGTGGTGTGTGTGTGTCCAGTGTGTGTGTGTCCAGTGTGTGTGTGTGTGTGTGTGTGTGTGTGTGTCTGTGTGTGTGTGTCCAGTGTGTGTGTGTGTGTGTGTGTGTCCAGTGTGTGTGTGTTCATTGAGGAATACTGACCTCAGAGTCTCCAGTTTACAGTGGGGATTCCCCAGTCTATCTGAGAGCAGCTTCATTCCTGAATCCTTCAGGTCATTGTTACTCAGATCCAGCTCTCTCAGGTGTGAGGGGTTTGACTTCAGAGCTGAGACCAGAGAAGCACAGCCTTCCTCTGTGAATAGACAGCCTGACAGCCTGCAAAGAGTCAAATCATATTAAAACCACACTAATATTCGTTGGTGTTGAGTGATTTTCTTTCTAAGTGAGTAGATAACATGTTTCTAAATACTACTAAAGTAATCCTGATGATGACATGATTGAGAATAATCATGAATGAGAAAGTTACAGAGGCTACAACAAAATATGCTAACCTCTCACCATTACCTTCAAATAACAGGCAACATTCTGTAATGTCACTTAATATGAAACTTTCTATCTCAAATCCAAAATGCTGGAGCATAGCACCAAATGTAAAACTGTAAGCTTCACTGTCCAAACACATATGGTGTGGACTATGTGTACCTGGTAAACACATGTGGATATGGTGAACAGTTATCACTTGTTGACCAACTACAGGAATACTGACTTCAGAGTCTCCAGTTTACAGTGGGGATTCCCCAGTCCAGCAGAGAGCAGCTTCACTCCTGAATCCTTCAGGACATTGTTACTCAGATCCAGCTCTCTCAGGTGTGAGGGGTTTGACTTCAGAGCTGAGACCAGAGAAGCACAGCCTTCCTCTGTGACTCCACAGCCTGACAGCCTGACAAAGAGATCATCATGATTTCAAAAACACACTGTTAATTTAACACCAGTAGTGTAGAAGGACAATGGCAGATGCATTTGGTTTATTCTCTTAAACAACATATAGATTCATCTTCCATCTCCTAGAATTGCATGGTCATATTTTTATACAAATGTGAACACCAATGCACTGATTCAGTAAGTTTTTCAATTTAATATTATATATTATATACATATTATAATACATGTTTTTCTCTAAACGTAATATTTATTCCTGATGATTAGTACTTAAATATAATTGTATTTACTCACAGAGCAGCTCTGGAGGCTTTGACCACTGGCAGCAGCCTCAGAAGACCTTCCTCTGATCTGGAGTATTTCTTTGGGTCAAACACATCCAGCTCCTTTTCTGAAGTCAGCAACACAAAGACCAGAGCTGACCACTGTGCAGGTGACAGTTCTTCTTTTGAGAGACTTCCTGAACTCAGGTAGCTTTGCATCTCCTCCACTAGAGAATGGTCATTCAGTTCATTCAGACAGTGGAACAGATTGATGCACCTCTCTGGAGAGGGATTCTCCCTGATCTTCTCCTTGATATACTTGACTGTTTCTTCATGGCTCTGTGAGCTGCTTCTTGTCTTTGTCAGTAGACCTCGTAAGTGCTTCTGATTGGACTCCAGTGAGAGGCCCAGAAGGAAGCGGAGGAACAGGTCCAGGTTTCCTGTCTCACTTTGTAAGGCTTTATCCACAGCACTCTTGTAGACAGTAACTTCAGTAACTTGAGGTTCGGCCATTAGATTCTCATTGTTGTTGATGAATGAGAGGAACACATATACAGCAGCCAGAAACTCCTGAATGCTCAGATGCACGAAGCAGTACACCTTGTCCTGGTACAGCCCACATTCCTCTTTAAAGAGCTGTGTGCACAATCCTGAGTACACTGAGGCTTCATTGACATCAATGCCAGCCTCTTTCAGGTCTTCTTCATAGAAAATCAGATTGCCATTCACAAGCTGTTGAAAAGCCAGTTTTCCCAGTGACAGAATGCTCTCTTTATTCCAGTGTGGAGCTGTCTCTTCTTTCCCAAGATACTTTTCATTCTTCTGTTTGGTATGAAACTCCACAAGGTGTGTGTACATCTCAGTGAGTGTTTTTGGCATCTCTTCTCTCTTATGTTTCAGCATGTGTTCAAGGACTATTGCAGAAATCCAACAGAAGACTGGAATGTGGCACATGATGTGGAGGCTCCTTGATGTCTTTATGTGTGAGATGATTCTGCTGGCCAGGTCCTCATCACTGAATCTCTTCCTGAAATACTCCTCCTTCTGTGGGTCATTGAACCCTCGTACCTCTGTCACCTGGTGAACACACCCTGAAGGGATTTTATTGGCTGCTGCAGGTCGGGTAGTTATCCAGAGGAGAGCAGAGGGAAGCAGATTTCCCTTGATGAGATTTGTCAGCAGAACATCCACTGAGGTTGACTCTGTGACGTCACAACAGATCTTGTTCTTCTGGAAGTCTAGGGGCAGTCGGCATTCATCCAGACCATCAAAGATGAACAGAACTTTGTACTTGTCGTAGTTGGAGATTCTTGATTCTTTGGTTTCCATTGAGAAGTGATTGAGAAGTTCAATGAAAGTGTGTTTTTCCTCTTTCATCAAATTCAGCTCCCGAAAAGGGATTGAAAATACAAATTGGACATCCTGATTTGCTTTTCCTTTAGCCCAGTCCAGAATGAACTTCTGCACAGAGACTGTTTTTCCAATGCCAGCGACTCCCTTTGTCAGCACAGTTCTGATAAGTTTGTCTTGTCCAGTTAAGGGTTTGAAGATGTCGTTACATTTGATTGCAGTCTCTGGTCTTGCTTGTTTCCTGGTTGTTGTCTCAATCTGTCTCAGCTCATGTTCATTATTGACCTCTCCTGTTCCACCCTCTGTGATGTAGAGCTCTGTGTAGATCTTATTGAGAAGTGTTGGGTTTCCTTGTTTAGTGATCCCCTCAAATACACATTGAAACTTCTTCTTTAGATTAGATTTGAGTTCACGTTGAAGAATCACAGCACGCTCATCTGAATCTAGAAATAACACAGAGGATATTAATATTACATCTGTTTTAATGCCTACAGTATTCTAAGACTGTCTTATAAAGATTAAATTATAATCATTTATTCTCTTGTCTGTATAAATCTGTAAATGTTTTCATAATGCATTAAACACTGGTGTGACTGATTTATATCATTATTGGTATTATTGATGGCATTAATAATGTTGTCTCTCTCTCTCTCTCTCCTCTGTCTAAATTAATCAACACAACACCTCCCTGCTGCTACTTGATGAGGTCACTAGGTGTTGTGTTAAGGCTGCTACAATATCATTGAGTTACACAGCTACTTTAGCTGTACTTTAGCTACAGCTTTAAAATGTTCTAAAACAGCATTCAACATGAGGCAGACAGCTCTTACTTTTCTCCAGTGTGTCAGCAAGCTCCTTCTGGTTCATTTTCCTCAGGACGTGCAGTGTGATCTTCAGAGCCCCCTCTCTGGCACTGCTCTCCTGCTTCTCATCTTCAGCATCCACCACTTCCTTATCCTGCTTCTGACTCTCAAAGCCTTCTGGGAGTTCTGGACTAAGAATCCTCTTGAACATCTTCAGCTCGTTCTTCACAAATGTCATAATATTCTCTTCAAGCAACTGAAATAAATCAAGTAAATCAGTTAAGCAAGAGACTAAATGCTTTCTCATTAACACATGAATGAATGATTGACAGATCAACTTTACTTGAGGTAAACAAAAACAAATGTACATAACAGGACCACATACACTGAATATGGAGGCCAGGTCTGTTTGATGACTCTGGGAAGACTGACCACTGAGAATCTCTGACTCTGATCTCTCCTGTTGGTTTCTGTGGACAAAACATCAGATTACATCTCCTCATCCAGGGAGTACACACACACACACACACACACACACACACACACACACACACACACACACACACACACACACACACACACACACACACACACACACACACACACACACACACACACACACACACATACACACACACACACACACACAGGGAGGGAATGTTGTGTTAGTTTAATATTGATTCAGGGCTATGAAAATGGAAAAAATGATTAGCCTATGGATTATGAAAACAACAATATTAAATGGGAAAATGGGAGAGGAGAAATGACTAGAGACAGTGTTGTTTAACTCACTGACCATGACCCATGAGTTCTTCTTACCTTTGTTCAGTAGAAAAGTCTCCCTCTCTAAACCTCATAGGTAGATTCATAGACTTGTCACTCTTCATGGACACACAGCTGGGTACAGGAGAGGCTGGTCTCTCCTGCTTGATTGGGCTTCAACATAACAGAGACAAACATTACGTCTCTCATCTACTCTGAGCTCAGATGGAGAAACAAGAGTTTCATTCCAAAACGCTATATATCAATTTTCAGAAATGCTGGTAAATTATATAATTTTATTGTTTAAAGAAATGATGAAAGAGATTGGTGTGTTTTTTCACTATCTAATCATGGCATGGGATTGTTCAATGACAGACATGTATTTGTTTAAAATCTATCACTTGATGGTTTCATTTCAGACAGACAAATAATCATGTTTTTTTGCAAAATGCTATATATCTGCCTCACTCTCAGAGAAATAAGTAGTACTGCTAGGTTTTACACAGTAATAATATATATCTGCCTCACTATCAGAGAAATAAGTAGTACTGCTAGGTTTTACGCAGTAATAATATATATCTGCCTCACTATCAGAGAAATAAGTAGTACTGCTAGGTTTTACGCAGTAATAATATATATCTGCCTCACTCTCAGAGAAATAAGTAGTACTGCTAGGTTTTACACAGTATTAATATATCTGCCTCACTCTCAGATAAATAAGTAGTACTGCTAGGTTTTACACAGTAATAATATATATCTGCCTCACTATCAGATAAATAAGTAGTACTGCTGGGTTTTACACAGTCAAATGTAACAAATAACTACATTGTTTAACAAAAATCTGTCCAAATGTACAAAATTCAATACAGTAATATGAGATCTGTACGTAAAACATTACATTATAGTCATTTAGCAGATGTTCTTATACAAAAGCATCTTAAGGCTATCTAGTTTATTGATAGAACATTCGTAGGAACATTGTTAAATCTCTGAGCTGGTTCAAAAAACCGTTGTTATTAACGTTGCACTTGAAAACGCTCATATCTATAGAACTCTGTAGAACTCTGTAGAACTCTGTAGAACTCTATAGAAATCTGTAGAACTCTATAGAACTCTATAGAACTCTGTACAACTCTGTATAACTCTGTAGAACTCTGTAGAACTCTATAGAACTCTGTAGAACTCTATAGAACTCTGTAGAACTCTATAGAACTATGTAGAACTCTGTAGAACTCTGTAGAACTCTGTAGAACTCTGTAGAACTCTGTAGAACTTTGTAGAACTCTGTAGAACAGCGTCGGTAGATGTAGAAAGTTGTGAATCGTTAGAAACTTTTATTTTTTCATGCGTCACTTTAAACACAGAAGATCTAAGCATAGAATCACATGGTTTATCCATCTCTCTGTGATGCTGGTTTAAACCCCCTGGTTCCGCTCTAGGTTTCTTCCTAGGTTCCTGCCTTTCTAGGGAGTTTTTCCTAGCCACCGTGCTTCTACATCTGCATTGCTTGCTCTTTGGGGTGTTAGACTGGGTTTCTATATAAGCACTTTGTGACAACTGCTGATGTAAAAAATGTCTTCTGGGAAGGCATATGAAGCACTGCTAACGCAAGAGGAACGACTGAAAAAGCATTTAACAGATTACTGTGATGTTTATTATTACTCTATAGGTTATTTACTCCTAAAAGCTTGTGCCGTCAGCGGCAGCGAGTACTCTGCCTTCTAGCACAAGCGAGGGGCATGTTGAGGTACATTTGCTTACCGGGAGGGTTACATGATGTAATTTATTGGCCGGCTGGAAGACGCACTCTTGTCTTATCTATTCCGAGGTTATAATGCATGTATACTAGGGTTGAGGTTGGAGCATCTGACTAGTGATTATTTACCCGGGGTTCAACACCTGCTATAGTCACTATTTAATTGCTCTTCCAAAAGCATCACAGGCCTAATACGAGATATATAGCTAACTAAAGTAATGAGTGACCATTTTAGACATGGGACATATAGTATTTGGTTGCATGCTATTTTATGTCAATCATATTGCTGCTTGTAGCCTATAACTGATGCTTCATGGTCTTCTGCTGCCATCTATTGGAAATATTTAGCATTACAAGTTATTAATTTACGTACGGACATTAGTGAGGCAGCTGAAAAATAAAGTCTATTTTTCTTGTTAATTCCTTTGATCAGTCTCAAACCTGCCCCACCTATCCCATGGCAATTGCTGGACTTTCACACAGAGGTTACTAGGTCACCCAATTCAAACCATATTAGAAAAATAACACAAATGTGTCTAAGTGTTCTGCCTTGCAATAATAAATATCATAAAATAACTAATTTAAAAAAACAACAACAGCAAAACGCTTAGACAGGTTTTGAGTAACAAAATAATACTATAATTGTATTTACTAAGTTAATATTATATCCAAAATAGTTTAGAAAGGTGTTCTAGGCTACCCTACCCTAGAATTAGGGTTACGGTTAATGCTAAAATAGGTTATACCTAGGGTTAGAGTTTCTGTATAGCACTTTGTGACATCTGCTGGTGTAAAAAGAGCTTTATAAATACATTTGATTGATTGTTAGGTTTAGGGTTTATATGGCAAAAAACAGTATGGGTTTATGGCACTCTTGCTCCTCCTTGTGGCCGTATGTGGGTACTACATAACTCATTCATGACATTTACATTTTTTTTTAGTCACGGGTCTCCCGGTCGCGGCCGGCTACAACAGTCTGGATTCGAACCAAGATCTCTAGTGGCCTTAGACCACTGCGGGAGACCTGACACTTCATGACACTTGCTAGGCTTGCTCGGCTTAGGCTCATAATCTGAGGTAGCAACTGCGTCTGATCTACAAATCCATTCGCTAGACCACCCGATTAGACAACAATCACCCCATTATACCCATTTGGTTTGCAACTCAGTGAACCTGCGCAGCATTCGCTCAATTTGATGCCTATGAACGAAGATTTCGATGCATATCAAATTACCCAGCAGCCATTTAGAAACCACAAGCCGTCAAAAAAAAAGGTTATTTCTTAATTAAAAAATGTCTTCTGGCTGTTTAAAATCAGCCACATCTTGAAAAAGAGGACAGGGACTTGCGTTTTGTTTAGATTGTACACTTTTTTCTTAAAACAAATATGGCTAACCATGACCAGAAAATGTTTAATGTTTGATGGATATCCGCCAGCCATCGCCTCCTTGACCGTGTCTCACCTCACTATTGGTGACCACAACATGTACGCAGGTGAACAGTGTGCGCGCTCACCAAGTAGCCTTCACCTTGTTAATAATAAGTTACCTGAGGTAAACCTACAGGGTTAACGCTCACGAAGTAGCCGTAACCTTGTTAATAATAAGTTACCTGAGGTAAACCTACAGGGTTAATGCTCACCAAGTAGCCGTAACCTTGGTAATAATAAGTTACCTGAGGTAAACCTACAGGGTTAACGCTCACCAAGTAGCCATAACCTTGTTAATAATAAGTTACCTGAGGTAAACCTACAGGGTTAGCGCTCACCAAGTAGCCATAACCTTGTTAATAATAAGTTACCTGAGGTAAACCTACAGGGTTAGCGCTCACCAAGTAGCCGTAACCTTGTTAATAATAAGTTACCTGAGGTAAACATACAGGGTTAACGCTCACCAAGTAGCCGTAACCTTGTTAATAATAAGTTACCTGAGGTAAACCTACAGGGTTAATGCTCACCAAGTAGCCGTAACCTTGGTAATAATAAGTTACCTGAGGTAAACCTACAGGGTTAATGCTCACCAAGTAGCCATAACCTTGTTAATAATAAGTTACCTGAGGTAAACCTACAGGGTTAGCGCTCACCAAGTAGCCGTAACCTTGTTAATAATAAGTTACCTGAGGTAAACCTACAGGGTTAACGCAGGCAGGTCTCATTGATAACAATAGTGAAGCTGGCATTGTGACGCAGAACAATGGGCTGGGAATAGAATGTTCTGAAGTCGAGTCGGTGTCACGGAGCTCAATATAACTAATAGGAGCTGGTAGGGTCAAAAATGCCCAAACATAAGGCTTGTTTTTTCGCGATTACTTCATAACCAGGGACAGAAGGTAATAATATGAAATTGGGCTCCATGGCGGATGCAATGAACTAATTTTATCAAAAATAAACGTTGTAAAAAATGTCACTTGAGGCGCCCCGAAAATAATATTCAAAAGTTCAGTCCTTGGACACAGAGGGGTTAATAAATACTAAAGTTACCGTCCATCTAGTGAAGAGAGGAGAACCGGACAGAGGGAGCGTAGGCCAGCATCCGTCAACGAGAGAGGGAGAAGCCCTTCACGGTATTTAACAGGTGGAAGAAACAACCAGGGAGCTCCATCGGTCCACAAGAAATGCACAAGAAATGCAGGCAGCCGGTGATGATGTAGTGGTAGCTAGGATAACTAGGATGCTGCTGGTAAAGAGTAGCTAGCTTAGCTAGCTGTACCGACTAGCTTGGCTAACTAGCAGGTCGTTCGTCTGTCCCTCGAGGATGATGACGAATCCGGTGAACCACAAGATGAAACAATGATAGCGAGTGAAAAGGATCTGGCTACACTCATACGGTCCCTGACCATTACGCAAAAAAAGCTAATTGAACAATAAACTTCGGCGTCTCAACACTGTAACGAACTCCGTCGTTATTCCCCAACATCACCTCAGTCCACTCAGCGCGTAACTGGACAATATGCTTGGCGCCAAACCGTACGTGGACGCGGACAGTTCTGTACGGGGACGCGGACAGTTCCAGAATGCGGACATGAGCACTGCAACACAATAAACTAAACCGTCTTTACAGTGGCTTACATTAGTAATATTCTTTTATTTATTTTTTATATGTAAAACAAACATTCAAAGTTTTTTTATAACAATATTTTGAGATCTGGGCCCATATCCACAAAGTATCTCAGAGTAGAAAATTGGTCGTATAAGTGCTGAGAATTAAGACATTTACTCTTATGGGTATAAATCAATGCATAGCATTTTGTCTTCGGTTTGGCATATTAACTCATGCTTATTTCTGAAGAGAAACTCAGGTTTTTGCCCAGCGCCTAAGGAGTTGGAGCTGTGGCAGGAGTTGGACCTATGGCAGAAAGGTGGCTGGTTTAAATCACGGGCCGGGCGCTGGAAATAACGGGCAGGCTTGATCTGACCACTGGAGGGCTGCTGGGTTCACATCCTCAAAACATTCACCTTTCGTTGATCAGAACTCTAGAGGTTCTTCTTCACTGAACCCAAAAATATATCTAACTTTTAGTGGTTCAATATATTAATGAAGTGATAGAAGCCTTTTTGGTTCTATAAGGAACCTTATTTTCTAAGTGTATAATAAACACGATTTTCTTTTGATTATTTAATTACCTACATCATGTTATTTCAAGTTATCCCTTGGGAGCGCAACATCACGTTGTTAAAAAATAATCATAAATTGGCCATGGCTATAAATTGGGCAATTGAAGGCATTTAGGGGGAAATATGTGTTCGATGAAAATGAACATTGTATGCAAAGTTGTAGGCAACATTATTGACAAGGGACCCTGATGCCAACGATGCCAAAGCTATTTAGAGTTGTTAAATGGGTGTGAAGAGTGTGTTGGTATAACGGTAATATTGTCAAAATTCCGCTTGTAACAACCATCAGAATTGGTTAAAGAAATATGCATTCCATTATATTAGGCAATAATGAAGAGTAGGCAAAGTGGTTGTGTCGTATTAAAATTCTATCAAATGTTTTACATTGCAACGAGTCCAGTCAGGGTGCTGCAGAACCCCTGCAGTACCTCCACTGACCCCGGATTGAGAACTCCTGATTTAGCAGATACTCTAATCCAGAGTGATTTACAGTAAGTGCATTCATCTTAAGATAGCTATTTATTTTGTAAATAAAATTAATACATTCTTAATAAAATTGTCATCTCACCTCTTAGCTTTGGTGTCATGTTCCCCAGAGAGACGCATTTTAGAGGCAGGGCCCCCCTCCTCTCTCTCCCCAGAGAGACTCCTTTTAGAGGCAGGGCCCCCCTCCTCTCTCTCCCCAGAGAGACTCAATTTAGAGGCAGGGACCCCCTCCTCTCTCTCTCCAGAGAGACTCATTTTATACCACTGACCCCTAAACAGAGATGCAGCATGTTGGTTGTGTTGAACACAGTGACAACTCATTCTAGAATGTCAATTCTTCTCTTTTACTCATGATCTCTTAGAAATAAAACATTTACTAACAGACATATCCAAACAGTCGGGTGATTTAATTTAATCACATGAACATTGTTACATTCCTCAACAAGAAATAAAACATTGTCTCTCAAACAGAAGAAGGAACTAACAAAGAGTCACTAACAACAACCAAAACGAAACAGGTGGTTTTAGGAGGGGTTCTGAAAGACACTCATGGGGGTGTCCACTAGTGATGGGAATCAGAGGCTTTCTGAACGCTTTGGGGCTTTCACCAAATTGTGCCGAAAATGCCCTTGATAGATTTGAGTGCTAATAAACAACATTTAGTTAGAATGTGGGGTTCGCTTTTTGCCTCCAGGTTCACTATGTTTTGAAAAACGATGCATATGTGACTTTCAACGTGGCACCGTCATAGGATGCCACCTTTCCAACAAGTCAGTTCGTCAAATTCCTGCCCTGCTAGAGCTGAATGTTTTTTTTTCTTCTTTTTTTTCATTTTTTTTTTTCATATTGAGTCTTTCCAAGTTATTACACATTTCATGATTTACAATCAGATTACTTCGTACAGTTACATTCATTTAGATGGGTCAGAGGGGCATGTACATTCAAGGTCATGGACATTTTTACATTGCTCAAATGCAGTGCTTCTCAGTCCTGGTCCCGGGGACCCAAAGGGGCGCACACTCCAACCCCCGCCCCATCCCACCCCCGCCCTCTCACACCCAACCCAAACGAGAGGCTCCATGATGAGTTGAATAAAGTGTGAGAGAGAATGCGCACTAGCAAAAGCGATTGGACCCTGCATTGCCCTGGGCAAGATTAAACCAGTAGGTGAAAGCCCAAAAAGGGCCACCAGATGACACACTTCTACATTGACTGCAAACATCATAGACTGTTGTTAATTAATGCATTAAAAAAAAGAAAAGACAATTAGCTCTAAAATAGCCCACAAGTTCTTTAAATGAATCATTGCTTAACTATATTTTATGCATGACAGATGAATCAGTGCAGAGCTGAAAGCAGGCAATAGTTTGACAACCACCATGTTCTATGCAGTTGATTTTACAGGCAATCCCTTTTGAATGCTTCTCTTTTCTCACTGCGGACAAACAAAGGACAGGAAGAGGTCCACTTCATTTTGGATCTCCACGGGGGGCGGGTGAATGTTATCCGGAGAATAGTGGCAGGAGGTCATCTGCCAAACGTCAATGAGGACCACGGGCAAGTCCCTGAATATTTCCCTTAGAGCCATGTCGAGCTGCCAGGAGAGCCAGTCGCTGCCGTACACATCCTTGTAGCCCGTGTTGGCTGATTTGATCACTACCAGAGTAGTGGGAGATCGTCTTAGCAGCGACGCCACAGCCCTACGGATGACGACCAGACGGTGTGCATACACAGCCAGTGGGTACGTGGTGAAATGAGCCCTGATGGTGAAGACGACTACAGAGTGTGCACCCCCTGCCAGACCCTCCACCTCCCTGCCGATGTAGTGGAGGTCAGCCCAGGGGGTCTTGCTCGTCCGTATAGGTATCCCATGGGCCCGCCAGATGATACGGGTGTTGGACTGGGTGTCGACTGCCTCAAAGGGGCCCGATTTGCTTGATGTGTGAAGGTTCAGGCGTTTCAGTGTTGGCACAGTGTTCTCCAGGTACTCCAACCATTGACGGAGAGTGGAGTCACCCATCATAAGGATCTGTTTGTCCTTCAGGCATCCAGATATCAGTTTAGCTGAGGGAAATGATTTTGAGTCACACACCATGGACGTCCAGCGATCCTGGAGGTAGAATCCAGACGGTACTGGGGTGTGCAAACCAGGACGACATTTTGTGTTTGGACCTAGAGAGAGAGAAATCATTGTTAGATCATCTGAGCCGAATCTGCATCGCTAGCATGAGATAAAATGTTATTTTCACGTGCCGAATACCGTGAAATGCTTACTTACAAGCCCTTAACCAACAATGCATGAAAAAGTTAAGAAAATATTTACTAAATAAAATAAAGTAAAAAATCAAATATACAGGGGGTACTGAGTCAATGTATGGGGATACAGGTTAGTCGAGGTAGAGGGCGCTGATTTGTGATAATGACACCAGTTTGCAAGTTGATAACAAGCCAGGTTTAAACCAGATAACAAAGGATATGACTTGTTTAAAGATTGTGACTTATGTAGGTAGCAAGGTACTGCTCTATTCTGTGTAGTGGTATTACAATAACCCAAGGAACTGCTGTATTCTGTGTAATGGTATTACAGTAATGCAATGTACTGCTGTATTCTGTGTAATGGTATTACAGTAATGCAAGGTACTGCTGTATTCTGTGTAGTGGTATTACAGTAACCCAAGGTACTGCTGTATTCTGTGTAGTGGTATTACAGTAACCCAAGGTACTGCTGTATTCTGTGTAGTGGTATTACAGTAACCCAAGGTACTGCTGTATTCTGTGTAATGGTATTACAGTAACCCAAGGTACTGCTGTATTCTGTGTAATGGTATTACAGTAACCCAAGGTACTGCTGTATTCTGTGTAGTGGTATTACAGTAACCCAAGGTACTTCTGTATTCTGTGTAATGGTATTACAGTAATGCAAGGTACTGCTGTATTCTGTGTAGTGGTATTACAGTAACCCAAGGTACTGCTGTATTCTGTGTAGTGGTATTACAGTAACCCAAGGTACTGCTGTATTCTGTGTAATGGTATTACAGTAACCCAAGGTACTGCTGTATTCTGTGTAATGGTATTACAGTAACCCAAGGTACTGCTGTATTCTGTGTAATGGTATTACAGTAACCCAAGGTACTGCTGTATTCTGTGTAATGGTATTACAGTAAAAGGAGGGAAAGGAGGAATATGTTGTAGGGACTTACGGGTTTCATTGCCCTGTTGCTGGACATGTACAACTGAATTATCATATGGTACAATAATGTTTGTGAATCTGCAAAAAATGAAATATTATTTGAGTGTGAAGAACAATAATCAATAATTTGGAGACACTACCATTAAGTGATGGAACAGGATGCCGTGCAGTCATGGTTTGTAGACATTTCTGCTAACATTGGGTCTACAGCAATTTACTTTATTTTCCTGAACAGCATGAATTGTCAATTCACCAATGTTATGTGAGTTCCTCTTTCCCCAACATAAAATATTTTCAAATAATAGGATAGGATTGTGTTTGGATAACAAGAGGGGCCACATTAAATCAGATGGTGGGTAAACAATGACCCCCAACCTGCATATTTGACACCCGATTGAAAGATATCTACCTATTAAGAAGAGTTGTCTCCAACTTGGAGAGTACTGCCTGGTAACCACCCATGCTTTGGTAGGTCAAAGCATGGCAGGGCAGGGAAGATGGCCGACGACAGAACCAGGACTCTCCGGTGACTGGCTCTCTGTACTCACAGCAACACTGCAAGTCATTCCCCACCAGCCTAGGACTTCTCTGGGCATTGCACATCACTGTTTCCTGCATGCCACCATCCTCAAAGTAGCCTTGGAAGTAGACCTTATCTGGGTCCTGTTCCCTTTGCCTGCACAGTACCTGCACGGCCTCACTGGAGTGCACTTGGCGGATGGACACCTTGGCAGGTCCGGGCCAAAGCAGGGCCAGGCGGGCAGTGTAGGTGCCATTAAAGTGGTCTGTTACAGCTCCATAAGTACTGGCCTTAAGTTCTGCATTAAACAACTTGGCCTGAAAAAAGTCCCCTCCATAGGTTTTGATCCTGTTTTTAGTATCTCTAGCTATCAAAATGACATCTATAAACCCTCCAACTGTGTGGTTTGAATTGGGGTTGACAACAGAGAATGAGCACTTAGTGGGGTTTGTGGCCTCATCTGTGGATAAGAGGTCAACAGGCGGTAATGTCCATTGTAGCTTTGTGACCAGAGTTTCCCATTCCTCTGTACTTATTAAGGAGTCATTGGTTGGCATAAATGTCCTGTTGGTGATTCCATTACAAATATCAACATGTGGAGTTTGAATGGTAATATATGGGGTATGAGTGGTAACATATGGAGTATCAGTGGTAAAGGTAGTGTGGTTGACTTTAAGGTAATGTGAAAGAATATTCAATTGGCAATGGTTGTCTCGACACACCTGAAATAGAAAGACATGGTAGCCCTTACTACATTTAAAATATGATCTCATGAACTCTGCTATATTTGATGTTTGTCCAAAAGATGCAAATGTTGAACTGCATGCTCAACGATCCTCTTGTGGACAAAATACCGCCACTGCTAAATTGCCTCCCGGTGTATAATTTCATCTTGGAGAAACATTGAATGTAGCAGTGTAAAGCTGGGGAACAGGCTGTCAAGTTAACAAGTAACTCTTTGAATGATCAATAACTAATAATTCCATGAATCATTATTTTGACCAAAACCTGAGCAATAAAAAGTAATCTGACTGAACAAAGGCAAATTAAAATGGCATTTTAAATTAGAATAGACCTTAATGGAGCCTAAGCTTTTTAATGATTTCAAGCATCTTACAGTACTTGTATTTATATGTCTTATAATCATTTATAAGATCAAGAATATAAAAAGTGCTTTAGAACTTACTGACAAAAACAAAATGGTGATCGTTACCACCATAAACAATATCTGTAGCCGCAGTCTTCCCATTCTCAATCTGTTGGTAAATCAGAAGGTAAAAGATTATCAAAGTTTGAACAGACAGGAAAGGCAGCTCTCCAAATCTTGAATATGATGGACAGGAAAATGTCAAAATTAGAGCCATATACATAACTTACTTTTGGACAGTTTTACTTTTTATGAGTTCCTGTGACATTTTTTGTGCAGGGCCCCAGTATTGACTAACTAACAATACTACTGGAAATATGTTTTCATTCTCTTAAGGGTTCTTTTTTTTTTTTTTTTTTTTTTTTTTTTATGGATCAGCTTAATATTGCAGATAGATTTTATCTTCTATCAATGTAATTGTCTGCATCACTTCCAATCCCCCATGTTTTTTATTTATTTATTTATTTATTTATTTATATATACTCCCCTTTATTACTTTTCAACCCCACCATCCTTTCCCTACTTGGAGTAAATTAGTGAACAACAATGCCCAGGCCTCTACTTCCGGTCTATACTTACTTTCTACACCTTATGGACAGAGTTCATTTTACAATAATTCTATTATATATATATTAGCTATCTTTGTTTTTATTTGTTGTTATTTGTTATTAGTCCCATCCTTCAACTCTATTCAATGCCTCCCATCTATCTCTTAACACCATCCATATAGGATTTCTATTTGCCATATATATTTCAACCGTACTGTGATGTTTTACAAAAGTTCTGAACCTTTCTATTCTCATTGCTTCTACAGATTGTGAATTAAAAATAAACATTTTTGCTAAAAGTATTATTATATTATTGATTGATTGACTATGACTTTTCAGATCACCCAGTAATGCTATCTGCAAGGTTAGTTCCAGGTAAATATTGCAATCCTTTAGCCATTCCTGGACCTGTGTCCAAAAACAAGCTACAAATGGACAGAAACAAAACAAATGATCTAATGATTCTGTCTCTTCACAGCAAAATATGCAGAGCTGGGAAGATTGTATCCCCCATATAAATAACATTCTATTGGTAGCAAGAATTTTATATAATAATTTAAATTGAAAGATTCTAATTTTTGAATCCGGTGTCGTTTTGCGTGTCAGTTCATAAACACTGTGCCATGGGATCGGTACTTCAAAGATCTCTTCCCAACTATTTTGCAATCTATATGGGACGGCTGTCAATCCTTTGGTCCTTAAGTGAAACTGATATACTTTTTTATTTATCACCGTTTTCTTTAACCAATTATGTTCTTTAATGCAAGGCCGACAGACAAGTTCCTTACTTTCTCCCCCTTCCACTTTCCTCTTGCACTTTTGCGGTAAGGCTGCAATCATTTGGTTGACATTTCCATATGTTTTTGTTAGCTGCATGTGCTTCATAACTCCACCAGTCCTACCGATGATATCATTTACGAAGATTATACCTTTTTTAAACATTCTGTCAAAAAAAAAGTTTTTTTGTCAATTAGTATATTTGAATTTAACTACAATATTTGTTGCATTATTTGTTCTGTTGTTTCTGGAGGATTAAATTGAAATTGCAACCAACTTTCTATGGCTTGTTTTAGAAATAGTGACATTTGGGAGATGATTTCCTTTTCAAATAACTGAAAGTGAGAGGTTGTAATCTGAATAAAGGGAAAAAGGCCTTTCTTGAACATTGGGTGAGACAATCTTACTAATTTGCTTGAGAACCAGTTCGGATTTAAGTTTGAGTTTGAGTTGAGTTTGAGTTTATTTTTACAGGGACAGTGCACATTAATCAACGTTTCAGTAAAAGTGCCGGTTTTAGCCAGCCGGCTAATTTTCAACCGCAGTCCCTGGGCAGGTTATTAAAAACAATTACAATATAGACAATAACAACATAGAACAAGACATAGCATACAGACATAGCAACATAGGACAAACAAGACGTAGCATACAGACCGAGCAACATAGAACAAAAAGAAGCAAGACAAAATTCATAAAAGCAACAAAGTGTTTCCACACCTCACAAGTTACAGACAACAGACATGGAAAGCGGCAACACACAGCTAGGGACCATGTTCACAAATCTGATTGACCTTTAGCCATGTCTTCAAGCATTTTGTGAAAGTGTGATATGTGGTGCAGTTATGTGTGTCTGATGGCAGTGTATTCCAGACATGGAATAATAAAAGTATAACTTTTGTATGACTGAAGCTTTTAGTGATAGGTCTAATGCTTTAATATTTAATAATTTCTGTACTCCGAATTCATATTCATTATATAAATATGCTCTTTTAATTTTGTCTGGCTTGCCGTTCCAAATAAAATTGAATATTTTTTTCTCATATAATTAAAAAAACTGTTTGCTAGGCGTAGGCAAGACCATAAGCAAATAGGTAAACTGGGATAATACTAAAGAGTTAATCAGGGTGATTTTTCCACAAATTGACAGGTATTTTCCTTTCCATGGTAGTAAGATCTTATCTATTTTTGCTAACTTTCTATTAAAATGTATTGAAGTGAGATCATTTATTTCCTTTGGGATATGTATTCCGAGTATATCCACATCACCATAAGACCATTTTATTGGTAAACTACATGGTAATGTAAAAATTGTATTTTTTAGTGATCCAATACGTAATATAGTACATTTGTCATAATTTGGTTGTAATCCAGAGAGGTTAGAAAATGTATCTAGATCCTCTATGAGGCTGTGGAGGGATTCTAGTTGTGGATTTAAAAGAAAACATGAATCATCAGCGTACAATGACACCTTTGTTTTTAAGCCCTGTATTTCTAATCCTCTGATATTATTATTGGATCTGATTTTAATAGCTAACATCTCGATGGCCACAATAAATAGATATGCCGATAGTAGACAACCTTGTTTCACTCCTCTTGACAGTTTAAAACTTTCTGAGAAATAGCCATTATTTACTATTTTACACCTAGGGTTACTATACATGATTTTGACCCATTTTATAAGAGATTCTCCAAAATTGAAATGCTCCAGGCATTTATATATAAACCCCAGTCGAACTTTATCAAATGCCTTTTCGAAGTCTGCTATGAATAGCAGGCCTGGTTTCCCATATTTTCCATAGTGTTCTATTGTTTCCAATACTTGCCTTATATTATCTCCAATGTATCTTCCATGTAAAAAACCTGTCTGATTAGAATTAATAATATCCGACAATACCTTTTTAATTCTATGCGCTATACATTTTGCTAGGATTTTTGCATCACAACACTGAAGTGTAAGGGGCCTCCAATTTTGTAAATGGACTGGATCTTTATATTTTCCACTTGTATCCTGTTTCAGTAATAATGAGATCAGACCTTCTTCTTGAGTGTCAGATAATCTACCATTTACATAGGAGTGGTTAAAACATGCTAATAACGGTCCTCTTAGTATATCAAAAAAGGTTTGGTATACCTCGACTGGTATGCCATCCAACCCTGGAGTTTTCCCAGACTTAAAGTTTTTAATTGCATCCAGAAGTTCCTCCTCTGTAATTTCACCTTCACATGAGTCTTTCTGTGTGGCTGTTAATTTGACATTATCAATAGAAAAAAAAATTCTACAATTAGCTTCAGTTAGAGGAGATGGAGGCGACTGAAAAGAAAACTTATGCTTAAAGTACTTTGTTTCTTCCTTCAAAATATCATTTGGTGAATTATGGGTGACTCCGTCAATTGTAACCAGTTTCATTAAGTTCTTTTTGGTAGCATTCCTATGTTGAAGATTAAAAAATAATTTTGTGCATTTTTCCCCATATTCCATCCAGTTTGCTTTATTTTTATAATATATTACACTTGATCTTTCTTGAATAAGTTTCTCCATTTCTTTTTGTTTTTCCTCTAATTTATTCTGAGCCTCTATGTTACAGTTTTTATTGCCATCTATCTGTTCTGTTAGACTTTCTATTTCCTTTCTTAGTATAAACTCTTTTGACCTAAATTGCTTTTGTTTTCGAGATGAGTACTGAATTGCATGGCCTCTAAAGGCACATTTAAAGGTGTCCCATACAATAAGGGGATTCGCTGTACCTGTGTTATGTTGGAAAAAGTCAGTTATAAATTCCTTTGTTCTAATTATAAATAAATTATCATTCAATAGGCTTTGATTAAATTTCCAATATCCTCGCCCACGTGGAAATTCAGTAAGAGTAATGTATATGCCTATTATATGATGGTCCGACCGCATTCTGTCCACTATCAACACTTTTTTAAACTTTTGGTGCCAACGAGAATGAGATAAGAAAGAAGTCGAGACGACTAGCTTGATTCAGTCTCCGCCATGTATATCTCACTAGATCAGTATATTTAAGCCTCCATATATCTACTAGTTCTAATGTATCCATGACATTCACAATTTCCTTAAGAGCATGTGGGTGATTGTTTGTGGTGTGATTTCCTTTACGGTCCATTGAGCTATTTAAAACAGTATTATAATCCCCCACCATAATAATATTGTCTTGAGTTGCTTGCAGGCTTGAAAATGTATTATATATATTGTCAAAGAATTGTGGATCATTTTATTTGGTCCGTAAAGGTTAATGAGCCATATCTGTTTATGGTCCAATAACATATTTAAAATAATCCATTTACCTTGTGTATCTATTTGTACAATTTGCACATTCGGATCGAAATTACTATTAATTAATATCATCACCCCTTTTGAATTTCTTTGCCCATGGGAGAAGTATATTTCCCACCCCCCATTCTTTTTTCCACGCTACTTCATCTCGAATTGTTGAATGAGTTTCCTGTATACAATAGATATTATATTCTTTCGCTTTGAGCCATGTAAATATTGTTCTTCTTTTGTTATTATCAGCTAAGCCATTACAATTATAACTGGCTATACTTATTTCACCATACACCATAATGAGATACAAGTTTCAAGTCTATTTATCATTATATATGTTTGTAAATTTACCAATAAAAAAATAGCGTAATGATTGAGCGTCCATATAGCTGTACCGTGATATTTGCATTGCTACGGAGTAACCCTTCAATTGTTCTCCACTAATTCCCCCGCTAAAGCCCCTCCCCATCCCAAGTTGAGCCGTCATCCCAGTGATCAGCATCCCACCCACGTCCCTCCATATCCCTAAGGCCCCGAGAGGCCAGGACCCATCCATCGAAAACAGCACACAGTGCCACCCACAAAACAGAAGCAGATTAACCGCCAAAAGCATTTCCAATGCTTTCACCTCTATATATGTATATATCTATATAACTATTTTGTTTTTAATTAGAGCTGCATGTTTGTTGATTTATGTAGTGGCATATATTTTAATGCTTTATGTAATGTATTTTATCTATTGAAATATAATTTTGATATATTTTAAAATGTAGTTTCATGGTGATTTATTATGTTTTCCAGAATCTCCAACCAAACTCTGAGATCAGTCTCTCCAGTACCCAGTCATCTGTCCATGAAGAGTGACATCTCTATGGATCATCCTATACATTTTAGTGATAAATCAGGGACCTTTGACCCCAGGTAAGTTACTGGTCAGAATTGATGATATTACTATTGAAGAGGAGAATCTTCTAGATCTGAAACCAGATGTATTTTGTGTATCTGAGCATATCATTTGTTGTTTATGTTACATATTTTAATACACTGAGTGTACAACATTTTCCACAACATTTCCAATGGAGACCATCAGGTTGGTAAGTCATCATACTGTAGCTCAAACCTACTGTGATGACGACCTAACTTTATAATAGTTCGTAGCCTACCTAGCAGAATCTGCCCGTCTTTCTTTCAAAATCAACACATTTATCCGTCTTCTAATGCAGTGGTGTAAAGTACTTAAGTAAAAATACTTTAAAGTACTACTTAGGTCGTTTTTTGGGGGTATCTGTACTTTACTATTAATATTTTTAACAACTTTTACTTTTACTTCACTACATTCATAAAGAAAATGATGTACTTTTTACTCCATACATTTTCCCTAAGACCCAAAAGTACTTGTTACATTCAGAAAATGGTCCAATTCACACTTATCAAGAGAACATCGCTGGTCATCCCTGGTCACAAATGCTTTTTTAAAAAGATGTCTGAGTGTTGGAATGTGACCCTGGCTATCCGTAAATGAAAATAACAGGAAAATTGTGCCGTCTGGTTTGCTTCATATAAGTAATTTTAATTTTAATTATTCCTACTTTACTTTAGAAATTACATTTACTTTTGATACTTAAGTATATTTAAAATCAAATACTTTTAGACGTTTACTCAAGTAGTATTTTACTGGGTGACTTTCACTTTTACTTGAGTCATTTTCTATTAAGGTATCTTTACTTTTTCCACCACTGTTCTAATGTTCCATATGCGCCACAGTTTGAACAGACATTTTGTAACTGCGTAGGCTACAAAGTCACTTCCAATTTCAAATAAGGAAATAAAGTCATAACGGTGACTGGGTGAATTAGTTTTCCATTGGCCGGCTCCCCGGGTGAGCAGAGTTTGCACGTTTTAGACCATTCCATTGGTCATTAAATTAAAATGTCCACCAGGTTTAGCTGTGCTTTTTTTCCCTCCAAAATGTGATTTACTGTAGGCCTTTAATAATTGTAAACAGGCCTACAAATCCAAAAGGTTTAAATTTGAGAATGTTCATTTGTATGCCTCAAATATTCAACTGTCTTAAATTATCTGATGATTAGTTGAATCAGGTGTGTAAATGCTGGGCAAGAACAAAAGGATTGAGAAACCCTGAGATAAACATAAAACCCTATCATTTAAAAGCTCCTCCACCATCTTTACCAGACGTTTGACTGATAACATGTGATAACACTTTGAAAACTGCTGTCTGTCAGCAACTAAGCTCAAGTAGCAGTTCTACTAACTAGTACTATCTCATTCCAGGTATTCATTCTCTTACTCTGTCCATTAGAATAGATTATTATTCAGAAATACTCACTTTATTTTTTTGTTCTCTCCATATAGCGTTTTCTGCTCAGTAGTCTTAAAATGGATCCTGTACAAAAGAACAACTTTACTTTCTGTTTCAGCTCATCCGTCTCCCCATCCTGATAATAAAGTGTTTTATTGGTATCTTCCACTAGATGGCAGTAAACACCTGCTGTAACTAGACTACGACTATGTGTTCTGTTTCATACATGCAGTTTCCCAGAGGAGGAGTGCTGATCTAGGATCAGGTCCCCCCTGTCCATTTAATCTTATTCATTATGATCTAAAAGGAAAAACTGATCCCAGATCAGTACTCCTACTCTTTATGAATACTGTCACATGTGACTCCTCAAGATGAGGCTCATGATTTATAAGTTATATTCTTTAAGAATCAATTAATATCATTAATTGAACTGCTTTGCCATGAACAGATCTGTGAGGTCTTAAATTAAAGGTGCTATATAGACTTTATGGTCATTTTAATGGGGTTGAACATTCATCCCATCAGATCGTGTAAAGGATTTTATGAGTTCAGAAAAATACTGACTTGGAAGCATCTCTCTGACCTCACCCTGCTGAAACACACCCATGTAAAGACCACATAGCTACAGTTATATGCTTGTCTGGTTTTACCCACTTTTACAGCCAATGTATGGACTTGCATCCATATGAATCAGTGGAAAATACAGACTAGTTAGCCATCTCCCAATAGATGGACCCCACGCAGAACTTTCAGCAATGCATCATCTTCAGTAAGCGAGTATTCCAGACACTCTCTTCTTATGAACCAGTTGCTATTAAATGAAGTTTTTTTGGACAGAAAACCTGCGGCTACGGTAGGATTCTAGGCTAATCTGGGCTGGCACCTCTGTTCCAAGATAGTGAGGAACAGTCGGAGGTGGAGGGGGCTGTGGAGCCATTATCCTGGCGGTGCTTGTGGAAGGGTGGGTAGGCTCTGCACACGGAGCTAACTGGAGCTCGGCAGCATCATCACTGTTGGGCTTGCCGGCGGCCTCGCTGGTTTGATGATGCTGCTGCTGCTCATCACTCTCCTTTGGCTTTGTTTGGCTACTTTTTGTCCCATTGTCTGAAGAAGCCTATTGTGGTGAAATGTCAGGAGTACGTTTTTTTTTTGTTAAAACTTTTAAATGAGCCACAGGAATGCTAACTGGGGACTCAGCTAAAACTAGACAAATACACCTTTTTATTTTGGTATTTTGGGGACCAAATAAATGTACACCAACAGTGGACAATTCCCAGCAAAAGCATGGAGCTCCAACTCTCTAGTGGAGAATAGAGGGAGTATTCCCCTTGGAGAATCCAGAGGGGCTCACTGAAGAAAAACATATTGGAGAATAACAACAATCTCAATCTGAAGCTTTAAAAAAATAAGGGGAATTCTTCTGAAAATCAGGAACACCATTCTTCCTCCTGCCCCACCTATTGTCCCTGTATGAATATTAGTTGGCATCTAATTGAAGAACATACTGCTTTATAGATCCCAGCCTGACAAACAATTGTTTGGGCCTAACTTTGAGCACTTTGCACTGTGCCTCCATTGAGTCTCCATGTGTCAAGCAGTACAGAGAAAACGCCCTCTAGATGACAGCAGAGGCCTGCTCTTGGATCTACCCTGTCTAACCACCAGTTTAGTGACCTTGTTCCATCAATATGTCCATACTACTTCACAACCGATTTGAGGCCTTGTCCAGCAATGTCCCGTTGGGCTCAACCAAGCCGAGAGTGAGGTTCTAGAAAGAGGACTGACTTTCATACCAACTCCTAAACAGGTGGACTGCGGGGAGCTCCGGAGGGATCTACACTTCTATCATAGAAGATTGAAGTTATTACATCATTTTGATTATGAAACAGATTTTCCTCATTTACTATTTCCAAACCCCTCACATTGGGAACCTCAGTTGGAGTCAGTGTCAGAAACTATACAGACTGTTATACGTAGGGATGTGGCTTCCTTTCACAATTCAGAACCAGACCTGTATATCAGCTTAACCTTACACATTTAAAAAAAAATCAAGCTCTAGAAACATTGAACATCAATCAGAATATAGTGATTAAACCAGCAGATA
Source organism: Coregonus lavaretus (assembly GCF_964263955.1). Classification (NCBI taxonomy): domain Eukaryota; kingdom Metazoa; phylum Chordata; class Actinopteri; order Salmoniformes; family Salmonidae; genus Coregonus; species Coregonus lavaretus. Next base: position 86,644,560 of record NC_139989.1, read on the forward strand.
AGGGGGCTCAGATTGTTGTAATGGATAAAGTGAATATCTTCTTGAGTCAATAGCCAATGGGATAATGGTAAACACTATGTTCCATTGTCCCACTCAACACAACCAGAAAACACAAAGATTAATCCAGGAGATAGTGAGTAAACTATATGAGGATAAGTACATTACAGATAAACAGATGGTCTATCTTTTTGGGGCAGATTCTCCAAGGCAGTTTTACTTACTGCCTAAAATACATATCTCCTGAGACGTTGGCGGTTCCCTACGGCTGACCAATAGTAAGTGATTGTGTCTCAGAATCTTCCTGTATTGCTGATTATATTGACTTTTATATCAACCCTCTATCCCAGAAACACCCCAGGTATGTTAAGGATAGTTATGAATGCAGGGTTTATTACTATTGTATTACTCTTTATATTACATTTACATTTTAGTCATTTAGCAGACGCTCTTATCCAGAGCGACTTACAGGAGCAATTAGGGTTAAGTGCCTTGCTCAAGGGCACATTAGTCGCACATCCAGAGCGCATCCAGAGCGACTCACAAATTGGTGCGTTCACCCTATAGCCAGTGGGATAACCACTTTACAATTGGGGGGGGGGGGGGGGGGTAGAAGGATTCCTTTATCCTATCCCAGGTATTCCTTAAAGAGGTGGGGTTTCAAATGTCTCCGGAAGGTGGTGAGTGACTCCGCTGTCCTGGCGTCGTGAGGGAGCTTGTTCCACCATTGGGGTGCCAGAGCAGCGAACAGTTTTGACTGGGCTGAGCGGGAACTATGCTTCCGCAGAGGAAGGGGAGCCAGCAGGCCAGAGGTGGATGAGCGCAATGCCCTCGTTTGGGTGTAGGGACTGATCAGAGCCTGAAGGTACAGAGGTGCCGTTCCCCTCACTGCTCCATAGGCAAGCACCATGGTCTTGTAGCGGATGCGAGCTTCAACTGGAAGCCAGTGGAGTGTGCGGAGGAGGGGGGTGACGTGAGAGAACTTGGGAAGGTTGAACACCAGACGGGCTGCGGCATTCTGGATGAGTTGTAGGGGTTTAATGGCACAGGCAGGGAGGCCAGCCAACAGCGAGTTGCAGTAGTCCAGACGGGATATTAACTTAGCTACTGACTTGTTCTATTGTTGTTGTCAAGAGGTTAACCTGCTAGTCAGCATTTCATTGCACTGTTAACTCCATGTATATGACAAATAAACCACATTGAACTTAGAAGGGAAGGGGGAGGGCAGCCAGAAAGGGAGGGGAAAAGATGGCCAGCTAAATTACAGTATGTGTCCTCAAATGTTATGTCATCTAAACATCTCACATTAGCTGGAAGAACTGACAAATGAAATGAATCATAGAGGTCTTATGACTTATTCCATTCTACAGGTCCATTGTTTTGTCTCATGTCTCTTTATATTCATATACCCTGGGGACCATGTAGCTGTATTGAAATCACCTTGTTTTATAACCTTCTTTGTTGCTCAGTGGTACTTCATTTGGCCGTACCATGCCCAATTCTTTCACACGGTAATGCTCCAGCATCCACTCAGAGCGTATGCATCCAATGCATTCCTCAAATACTGCAGAGTTGTTAAGCAAGTCCCTGAGATCGTCATGTTCAACCACGTTTATTTGCTTTTTTGTAAGATGAAACCTGAGGGGATCGCTGTAGTGTGTCATAAATGCATCAAAAATGGTTCTGAGGTCCTCAACAATGCTATTCTGTACCGTAGCTGGGATGCAGTGTTCTTTCATGATTTTCAAAATAAAAAGACAGATATTGATTTTGAGACCTTCAATTAGCTGCTCAGTGTTGATCTCTGTGGCTTGAACATATTCAGCCTCTGGCAGACTCTCTACATCACTCATGTCATCTTCAATGGGATCAGTCCCCGTCTCAAATTCATCATGAGGGCAATTCTCATCTAAGTTGGGGCTTAAAAGCTCTGTGGTTTTGGTAGATGTGTGACCGATAGGCGCTAAAACATCTATTTGCTTTCCCACACCCATTAAGTCCACAGGTAATTAGACAATGTGGTTCATGCTGGTGATAGAGGCCAATATGTGTGAGTCGTCTGGACACAGAGAAAGTATGCTCGTTGCAAAGTGGACAATTGAAGAGAGTTGGCATTCTTCAGAAAGATTGTGAACCTTGGAATGATGGGATGGAATCATGGAGATCATTGGTACTCAGCCACTTGCAGACATCATCAAGGGACCAGTCTTCCACAGCCACACTCAAATAAAAGTTGACACATAGCGCAAAAGTGAAATGTATTAGTGTTGAGGCTAAAACAAAACCTATCCCACTCTTTCCAGACAACCACCTTTCCTCCTAATTTGTATTTCTGGTTGTTCCATAAAGAAGCAGAGCTTGTCAGGAAAGGTGAAGATGTCTGTCTCTTATAATATGGGATTCTGCAGTCCCACATTTAAGTGTTGACACAGATAATATGATGATCCAAATGGGGCATTAAGTTCTTCTTCCATGTCAACCCAAATTGGCCTATTAGAGTTCTCAATAAAGAGAGTCTATTTGGGCAGTTATAAAGGCGTCTTGCTATAATTACATGTTAGGGAGCTTTAATCCTCCCTTCTAAATCTTTACCTGTGATCTAGCTTGGTTCATCCTGGCCCTTTTAATAGTCCAAATGAATCATTTTGTCTATGGTGTTAAAGGTGTAGGCAGGTATGGACAGTGGAAACATGCTGATGATGTAATTCCGTTTAGGAGCTTTAACCATCTTCATATAGCTTGTCCCAGTTCTTCAACTGGAGTTGAATTTTGTTCAAACACTGTATTGATTGATTGATTGATTGACTGCAAATATATTCATTCACCATTCAGTTAGTATTGGAAAAGACTAAAGGAATGACACAGAACACACTATAATCACACTGTATTGATTGATTGATTCACTATTCAGTTAGTATTGGATTGACAAAGGAGTAACACAGAACACACTATAATCACACTTCAAATACATCCAAAGACTTTCTAGAGGCTAACCTGTTAGTAGATCCATAGTGAGCTTTAAACATTGTCTTGCTTTTGTCAAAGTCGCGTTAATTCAAATCTGGTATCAGGAACAAAAGAGGTCAACACGACTTCTAAGGTATACTAGTTATTTTAATTAATGCAAAAACCTTCAATGGTAAATATTATGTTTCGTATATACGGGCTCTCTGTGATGTCTCGCAGGACACTCCAGAGAACTAAAACATTGTTCCAGAAACAATACCCAAATACTCTGACAGAGGAAGTTTCCCACTTCTCTGCTGGCCAATTAGAGTAAAGACTTGAGCGTGGTTTAAACTTTCTCAGCCAATCCGTTGATTCAGGGGTTGCTCTCATCTCCTCGGCGCCATTTGTTGCACACTTCAGCCAGGCACAAGATTATCATAACAACCTATCATAGTGAGAAGAGCCAGCTCCCTTAGACATCATTCCTAGTCAAAGGAAGGCTCACAGATCACAAATAACTATTATAGTCTAGCATTTGAAGACACAATCCTTATCTTATTTGAACCCCTAAAACAGCTCTTCACATCAATCACAGCCTTGCCAGGTGTCACAGCCTACATTAGCCCAGTCAAGAATGCATTCTTTCTAAGTTAGTCATCCCATCAATTTAGGAGAATAATAAATCCCCAATAGTCCCCCTTTTCACACCTAATAAGGTGTGATTCAAAAAATAAGAAAACACAGATTGTCATTCATTATAATACAATACAAACAAAAAATCACACTTTTATTAATAGGCCATAATGATACTAAAATATTCAAACCCTCAGTCCATCTACACCCCACTTGCAAATTGTTACCAGTCATCAAAGAACTTCAAACCATAACACACAGGATCAATAAAACACAAAACATAAGACTATTAAAACATAAAACACAAACAGAGAAGTATATTTTGGCCCCCTTTAATCAATCAATTTCAATCAATTTTATTTTATATAGCCCTTCTTACATCAGCTAATATCTCGAAGTGCTGTACAGAAACCCAGCCTAAAACCCCAAACAGCTAGTAATGCAGGTGTAGAAGCACGGTGGCTAGGAAAAACTCCCTAGAAAGGCGAAAACCTAGGAAGAAACCTAGAGAGGAACCAGGCTATGAGGGGTGGCCAGTCCTCTTCTGGCTGTGCCGGGTGAAGATTATAACAGAACCATGCCAAGATGTTCAAAAATGTTCATAAGTGACAAGCATGGTCAAATAATAATCAGGAATAAATCTCAGTTGGCTTTTCATAGCCGATCATTAAGAGTTGAAAACAGCAGGTCTGGGACAGGTAGGGGTTCCATAACCGCAGGCAGAACAGTTGAAACTGGAATAGCAGCAAGGCCAGGCGGACTGGGGACAGCAAGGAGTCACCACGGCCGGTAGTCCCGACGTATGGTCCTAGGGCTCAGGTCTCTCAGTTGGCTTTTCATAGCCGATCATTAAGAGTTGAAAACAGCAGGTCTGGGACAGGTAGGGGTTTCGTAACCGCAGGCAGAACAGTTGAAACTGGAATAGCAGCAAGGCCAGGCGGACTGGGGACAGCAAGGTGTCATCATGCCCGGTAGTCCTGACGTATGGTCCTAGGGCTCAGGTTCTCAGAGAGAAAGAGAGAACGAGAGAATTAGAGAGAGCATACTTAAATTCACACAGGACACTGGATAAGACAGGAGAAGTACTCCAGGTATAACCAACTAACCCCAGCCCCCCGACACATAAACTACTGCAGCATAAATACTGGAGGCTGAGACAGGAGCGGTCCGGAGACACTGTGGCCCCATCCGAAGAAACCCCCGGACAGGGCCAAACAGGAAGGATATAACCCCACCCACTCTGCCAAAGCACAGCCCCCGCACCACTAGAGGGATATCCTCAACCACCAACTTACAATCCTGAGACAAGGCCGAGTATAGCCCACAGAGGTCTCCACCACAGCACAAACCAAGGGGGGGGGCGCCAACCCAGACAGGAAGATCACGTCAGTAACTCAACCCACTCAAGTGACGCACCCCTCCCAGGGACGGCATGAAAGAGCACCAGCAAGCCAGTGACTCAGCCCCTGCAACAGGGTTAGAGGCAGAGAACCCCAGTGGAGAGGGGAACCGGCCTGGCAGAGACAGCAAGGGCTGTTCGTTGCTCCAGAGCCTTTCCGTTCACCTTCACACTCCTGGGCCAGACTACACTCAATCATAGGACCTACTGAAGAGATAAGTCTTCAGTAAAGACTTAAAGGTTGAGACCGAGTCTGCGTCTCTCACATGGGTAGGCAGACTGTTCCATAAAAATGGAGATCTATAGGAGAAAGCCCTGCCTCCCGCTGTTTGCTTAGAAATTCTAGGGACAATTAGGAGGCCTGCGTCTTGTGACCGTAGCGTACGTATTGGTATGTACGGCAGGACCAACTCGGAAAGATAGGTAGGAGCAAGCCCATGTAACGCTTTATAGGTTAACAGTAAAACCTTGAAATCAGCCCTTGCCTTAACAGGAAGCCAGTGTAGGGAAGCTAGCACTGGAGTAATATGATCAAATTTCTTGGTTCTAGTCAGGATTCTAGCAGCCGTATTTAGCACTAACTGAAGTTTATTTAGTGCTTTATCCGGGTAGCCGGAAAATAGAGCATTGCAGTAGTCTAACCTAGAAGTAACAAATGCATGGATTAATTTTTCTGCATCATTTTTGGACAGAAAATTTCTGATTTTTGCAATGTTACGTAGATGGAAAAAAGCTGTCCTTGAAACAGTCTTGATATGTTCGTCAAAAGAGAGATCAGGGTCAAGAGTAACGCCGAGGTCCTTCACAGTTTTATTTGAGACGACTTTACAACCATCAAGATGAATTGTCAGATTTAACAGAAGATCTCTTTGTTTCTTGGGACCTAGAACAAGCATCTCTGTTTTGTCCGAGTTTAAAAGTAAAAAGTTTTCAGCCATCCACTTCCTTATGTCTGAAACACAGGCTTCTAGCGAGGGCAATTTTGGGGCTTCACCATGTTTCATTGAAATGTACAGCTGTGTGTCATCCGCATAGCAGTGAAAGTTAACATTATGTTTTCGAATAACATCCCAAAGAGGTAAAATATATAGTGAAAACAATAGTGGTCCTAAAACGGAACCTTGAGGAACACCGAAATGTACAGTTGATTTGTCGGAGGACAGACCATTCACAGAGACAAACTGATATCTTTCCGACAGGTAAGATCTAAACCAGGCCAGAACTTGTCCGTGTAGACCAATTTGGGTTTCCAGTCTCTCCAAAAGAATGTGGTGATCGATGGTGTCAAAGGCAGCACTAAGGTCTAGTAGCACGAGGACAGATGCAGAGCCTCGGTCTGACGCCATTAAAAGGTCATTTACCACCTTCACAAGTGCAGTCTCAGTGCTATGATGGGGTCTAAAACCAGACTGAAGCATTTCGTATACATTGTTTGTCTTCAGAAAGGCAGTGAGTTGCTGCGCAACAGCTTTTTCTAAAATTTTTGAGAGGAATGGAAGATTCGATATAGGCCGGTAGTTTTTTATATTTTCCGGGTCAAGGTTTGGCTTTTTCAAGAGAGGCTTTATCACTGCCACTTTTAGTGAGTTTGGTACACATCCGGTGGATAGAGAGCTGTTTATTATGTTCAACATAGGAGGGCCAAGCACAGGAAGCAGCTCCTTCAGCAGTTTAGTAGGAATAGGATCCAGTATGCAGCTTGAAGGTTTAGAGGCCATGATTATTTTCATCATTGTGTCAAGAGATATAGTACTAAAACACTTAAGTGACTCTCCCGATCCCAGGCCCTCACAGAGCTGTGCAGATCCAGGACAGCTAAGCCCTGGAGGAATACGCAGATTCAAAGAGGAGTCCGTAATTTGCTTTCTAATGGTCATGATCTTTTCCTCAAAGAAGTTCATGAATTTATTACTGCTGAAGTGAAAGCCATCCTCTCTTGGGGAATGCTGCTTTTTAGTTAGCTTTGCAACAGTATCAAAAAGAAATTTTGGATTATTCTTATTTTCCTCGATTAAGTTGGAAAAGTAGGATGATCGAGCAGCAGTGAGGGCTCTTCGGTACTGCACGGTACTGTCTTTCCAAGCTAGTCGGAAGACTTCCAGTTTGGTGTGGCGCCATTTCCGTTCCAATTTCCTGGAAGCTTGCTTCAAAGCTCGGGTATTTTCTGTATACCAGGGAGCTAGTTTCTTATGACAAATGTTTTTCGTTTTTAGGGGTGCAACTGCATCTAGGGTATTGCGCAAGGTTAAATTGAGTTCCTCAGTTAAGTGGTTAACTGATTTTTGTCCTCTGACGTCCTTGGGTAGGCAGAAGGAGTCTGGAAGGGCATCAAGGAATTTTTGTGTTGTCTGAGAATTTATAGCACGACTTTTGATGCTCCTTGGTTGGGGTCTGAGCAGATTATTTGTTGCGATTGCAAACGTAATAAAATGGTGGTCCGATAGTCCAGGATTTTGTGGAAAAACATTAAGATCTACAACATTTATTCCATGGGACAAAACTAGGTCCAGAGTATGACTGTGGCAGTGAGTAGGTCCAGAGACATGTTGGACAAAACCCACTGAGTCGATGATGGCTCTGAAAGACTTTTGGAGTGGGTCTGTGGACTTCTCCATGTGAATATTAAAATCACCAAAAATTAGAATATGATCTGCTATGACTACAAGGTCTGATAGGAATTCAGGAAACTCAGAGAGGAACGCTGTATATGGCCCAGGAGGCCTGTAAACAGTAGCTATAAAAAGTGATTGAGTAGGCTGCATAGATTTCATGACTAGAAGCTCAAAAGATGAAAACGCCATTTTTTTTTTTGTAAATTGAAATTTGCTATCGTAAATGTTAGCAACACCTCCGCCCTTGCGGGATGCACGGGGAATATGGTCACTAGTGTAACCAGGAGGTGAGGCCTCATTTAACACAGCAAATTCATCAGGCTTAAGCCATGTTTCAGTCAGGCCAATCACATCAAGATTATGATCAGTGATTAGTTCATTGACTATGACTGCCTTTGAAGTGAGGGATCTAACATTAAGTAACCCTATTTTGAGATGTGAGGTATCACGATCTCTTTCAATAATGGCAGGAATGGAGGAGGTCTTTATCCTAATAAGATTGCTAGGGTGAACACCGCCATGTTTAGTTTTGCCCAACCTAGGTCGAGGCACAGACACAGTCTCAATGGGTATGGCTGAGCTGACTACACTGACTATGCTATTGGCAGACTCCACTAAGCTGGCAGGTTGGCTAACAGCCTGCTGCCTGGCCTGCACCCTATTTCACTGTGGGGCTAGAGGAGTTAGAGCCCTATCTATGTTGGTAGATAAGAGGAGAGCACCCTTCCAGCTAGGATGGAGTCCGTCACTCCTCAGCAGGTCAGGCTTGGTCCTGTTTGTGGGTGAGTCCCAGAAAGAGGGCCAATTATCCACAAATGTTATCTTTTGGGAGGGGCAGAAAACAGTTTTCAACCAGCGATTGAGTGCTGAGACTCTGCTGTAGAGCTCGTCACTTCCCCTAACTGGGAGGGGGCCAGAGACAATTACTCGATGCCGACACATCTTTCTAGCTAATTTACACACTGAAGCTATGTTGCACTTGGTGACCTCTGACTGTTTCATCCTAACATCGTTGGTGCCGACGTGGATAACAATATCTCTATACTCTCTACACTCGCCAGTTTTAGCTTTAGCCAGCACCATCTTTAGATTAGCCTTAACGTCGGTAGCCCTGCCCCCTGGTAAACAGTGTATGATCACTGGGTGATTCGTTTTAAGTCTAATACTGCGGGTAATGGAGTCGCCAATGACTAGGGTTTTCAATTTGTCAGAGCTAATGGTGGGAGCCTTCGGCGTCTCAGACCCCGTAACGGGAGGAGTAGAGACAAGAGAAGACTCAGACTCAGACTCCGACTCGCTACATAATGGGGAAAACTGGTTGAAGGTTTCTGTCGGCTGAATGAGCGACACCGGTTGAGCATTCCAACAGTATTTCCCTCCAGAAGCCATGAGAAAGTTGTCCGGCTGCGGGGACTGTGCGGGGGGATTTATACTAACGTTACTGTCTGTACTTACTGGTGGCACAGACGCTGTTTCTTCCTTTTCTACACTGAAATTACCCTTGCCTAACGATTGCGTCTGAAGCTGGGCTTGTAGCACAGCTATTCTCGCCGTAAGGCGATCGTTCTCCTGTATATTATGAATACAGCGACTGCAATTAGAAGACATCATGTTAATGTTACTACTTAGCTTCGGCTGTTGAAGATGTTGACGAACCATGTCCAGATAAAGCGTCCGGAGTGAAAAAGTTGAATAAGGGAAAAAAGTTGCGATGGAGAAATGGAAAATAAAGTAAAATTGGCAGCTAAAACGCACAGGAAAATGACTCTTCTGTCTCGGGATAAAACGTCCGGGGTGAAAAAGTTTAACGAAAAAAGATGAGTGAGGACAAAACTAAAAAGTTGGTAAATTTGTTGAACACAGAGATTGATTAAACGTTTATTAAAAGTAAAACGTGAATAGTTTGGCAGGTAGCCAAGTAGCAACAAACAGCACAGCAGCACGGAGACAATGCGGAAGCGAGACGGAAGTCACGTGTCAGGTTACATTTGAAATCATCCAGAGCTTGATGACACCCTCTAGTGTCACTCCACCAAGCCTGGTAGGTCATATCCTCCATTCCTAGGTTGGAGTCCAGGATTGGGCCTTATCTCACCATCTGTGGAAAATCACCTTCTCCGTCTCCTTTCTCACCAAACCTAAGACACAGGAAATAAGACAACATCCACAAAGAACAAGTATACCCATAGAGGCTATAACTTCACCCAGAATAGTTACAACAATATTTTCCATTTACCAAATATGTTATCAAACCAACCGTTTATGGAGCTATCAATATCAGATCTCTCAGCCAGTTTGTTCGTCAGTGTAGTTACTCCCCTGAAGCTCTTTTGTCACTGACCCGTCCGGTGCTATATTGTTTGAGGATGAAAATACAGCACATAGATCCAGACAGAACACAAACTCCGCCCCTCTCAGCCAAAAGCATATCTAAAGCTATTCTATTCTTCCATGTCATTAAGATAGTTGCTGCTGTCTGCTCATCTAATCCCTTTATTGCATCACAAGTGTGGTTTATAAATCTTTGCTGGTTATAGTAAATATAATTTATCCAATCTACGGTTTCATTAATTGTTGACCACCAAAAAATACTTGATTCAAACTCAACTGCGATCTGATTCCTAGCTTTGAATTGTTCTGGAACCTCTCGAGGTACTCCTATCCCATCACAGGATCCTTTCATCAAAGGATCCCGGGAGGAGGTCCTACTTTCTACGTGACAACTCACCAGTCTCTGACACGTTTGATTGTTTGCGTATGTAGGTGAGTTCACAATCAGTTATCACCACACAACCATCAGATGTCAGCACGGGCCTGGTTTTAGTTCCTACAATCCTCTGGCTGCAACAAAGAAGAGAGATTAGTCATGTTCTCTTTCAGTTGTGATATTCTCTGTGTAGGAGCAGAGCTTAGATGCCCTACTCTGTATCCTATCTTACTAGTCCTAGAAAAACAATTAGAATCCCCTGAGACTTCAAACGTAGGCAACCTAGGTCGGAATGACTTTGTTATCGGGGGATACTGATAGTTCAAGTTACTACAAGACTCTTTCACCACATTCCCAGGTGGCTTGTATGGAGGATAAACCTGTTTTTGCGTACTTCAGACATTCAGACAGTACCTACCCTTCTATGGGTCGCACTGCCATTTCTGGTAATTCCCTATTTTCACAATACTTCACCTGTCCCTAAACTGTGCATGGAGATTTACATATCCCCCACGCTCTCGATATGAGCAACTACATAGTCCCAGGATGTACACGGCGACACACATACAGTGATGTCCTTCCCTAAAGTCCCTAGTACTTCCCCTTTCCCTACGTCTAGCTGTCTCCTATGCCTTCATAGACTGTGCTCAGGTATTATTTTATCAACTTGTTTTAGGTTAACTACTACTTTTGGCTGATCAGAAGTGTTTGAGTGTGTTAGGAATATGGCCCCCACAATCAGACAGCTACCTACCGTCAGGAAACCTGTGAATCCCCACCCTTGCCCTGAGAACATGTCAGACGCCAACCCATTACTTCACCTTCTACCAAACTCACACAGGGATGATCAGACAGGGTAAGGGAATCTTCGTTAAGGAGCCAACCCCCGAGCCCTAATGGTGATCGGATCTTTCTCCTAACTCTGTGTTTGTTCATCAGGTGTAACTGGGTTTACCTTTTTGCAGTGTGTGACATGCACCCAGATGGATCTAATAGGACTTGATAGGGCCCTTTCCAACAGGCCTGCTTCCAGTTTTTCTTCTTTTAGGGACTGGATCCACACCCAGTCTCCTGGTGAGATAGAGTGGGTCACCTTCTCCTTTAGTTCACCTGTGGGGCACAAAACCTCTGACATACGGGTGTGGTTAATAAACTATCTTCACACATACATGTTGAGCTCTCAATTTCTATTGTTGTTTTTAATTTTTATTTAATCCTATCATTATTATTTAATCCTATCACTATTATTTAATCCTATCACTCCCCCTTTTTTGACACATGATTTGCCCATGTGTCAATATTACCACCTTTCTAAACCCTTCCTTATGCAATTTATCATCCAATTGCCATGCCTTTCATTTTTTAGATTATCTTTTGCTTCTTTATTACTCCTCCCACTTCCTTTGTCTTTTATGGCAGCTAAATTCAACTTTCATCCAGTTCAGAATCAATTAGTAATCCAATCATTCAATCTCTTATCTTGTAAAAACACTCATGTTTAGTTCAAACTCTGTTCTACCCAGGCTCTCCCGGGCTTGACCTGAAGACTAATTGTTGGACATGACAAGTCTATTTCTTAGGTCACCTAAGTCTTCTGTCTAGCAACAAAGAATAAAAATATCTATGTTCATGATTAACCCAGTTATATCTAATAGCCCACCAAAAAACCTCATCATCTTTAAATCACTACCAATGTCATATCCCTCGTTACTCTCTACCATTTGGATAACATCCCTGATGTATGTATGCCTCCTTAGAGTTCCAAATTACTTTACCATGGGCTACCATTGCCTTCCCATAGCTAAGATCACTTACTTTACCCGTATGCAGTACATAATGGAGTACGCAAACTTTACAGCACTTTATCATTAACAAAAAGCTGATCATTTGTTTTTTTGTTTTAACGGTTTTGGCGCTTCAAATATAGCAGTTTTCCTGGATGAATTTAACATTCGCCCCTCCTGTGTTATAGTGTGTCCTAGGTAAATGACCTCGCTCTACCAAAGTTGAAGTTTCTTTTTGCTCACTTTGTGTCCCTGTTCTGCCAGGAAGGTTAACAATTGGATTGTATCCCTCTTACATCCCTCCTGAGTGGGATTAGCCAATAGAATATCATCTACATAAACTAACATTTGCTTCCTTCCCTAGGTTCAAACTTTCCCAAATTTTTAGTTATAGCCTGGGCTAAGATTGTAAGACTTTCTGAAACTAACTGTAAGTCCATGACCATCCTCCAGTCGGCGCTAGGTGCCTCCTTTCTAACAGGAAATATTGGAGAGTTTCATTGTACCTCATCTCCAGGAATTATCACCCCTCCCTTAAGTAAATGCTCAAATGTAGGTGTTATCCCTTTTATTGCTTCTGGTTTCATAGTATATCATTTTTGGTATGGTCTATTATTGAATCGAGGAATCACTTTTACTGGAGCTACCCCCTTTATTAGTCCTACATCTGTTGTCCTTGTGACCATAATTTGAACGGAATTGCTTCTAACTCAGCCTCCTGTTCCTGAGTTAAGAAAATCTCTTCCTGTCATCCGTTAAAACTTATCTCCAGATGGACACTGGGCTGGGTTTTTGCTTTCCAATTTAACTTTCTTCTATATCTCCCAGTGGAGTGGCCATACTGATCCCCATTTGGTGTATTCTGCCAGTCAGTAATGTTTTTCCCCTGTTTTATCCAATTACCTAGTGATAACCATTCCTCTGAATGTTCTTTCACTAGGGCAACATGGGGGCTCCACCTTTCTCTCTACAGCCTCTGGCTCTGTGAACCATTTTAACCCAATTTGAAAAAACAACAATCACAAAGAAAGAGATGAGCTAATCTCCCTCTCCTAGTTATAATCTAAAGATGGTAGTACACACAAAACATGATAGATATTCCCAGTCTTAACCCATCAATAATTGTTTGTATCATTCTAATTCCTCCCAACTAATCCATTAAACCACTCAAAATTCCTCGAGTATACAATGATTATTTAATTGATGACCCTAACTCTGCTACATGTGATCTCATCTCAAATGATCCATTTATCAATTATTTATTCAACCCCCTAGGAAAACCTGTCTTCCCTTCTATTGTTCCTGTCCTCCCTGTAAATGTCATATTTGAGTTTTTAGCCAATACAATCACGGTTACATCAAATGTTCCCTCATTTAATGGTATTTTCTTCCTAATATAACTTCCCTAAATGAGATTAAATCCCCTGTCTTCCTCTACTATCCTTATATCATTACTGGATCAATGATAATAACCGTAACAACTATCAACAACAATTGTAATAACTATTTCACATTAAATTGTGTCTTTTTTCTGATAATGCTACAATTGTAGCCTATTCTATCACCCCAGTCCAAAATATAAGTTTATGTAACAAATCCATAACCCACTACAGGCTGGCGCTATTCCCCAGCACAACAGCCAATGCATACTTTCATCCTAACCAAAATAAATTATTGTTTTATAATCGTCCAATTATTTTGTATTTTTCCCGCTAACCCATTTCAGTTCGCTATTCAATTTATTTAACTGTTCTCTCTGATTAGGCCCTAATTATTAAAACAAATACTTGCTATCGTTGGTCAGCATACGCTTAATGACATTCCTACCATCTGAACTATACTGTCTCTCACCCTCCCCTTGCTCCTTCGGGGAGAGCGCATGGTAACCTTATAACATATTTTCATAGACTTTTCTAGAATACTTATATTTAAGCTATCTAATTCAACCTTTTACATTTCTCAATCCACATAGTAATCTAGGTATATAGCCCCACTGCGAAAGCTTTGTCTACTGTCCCTACCTGTGTTCGAACCAGGGACATCGCCAGTCACTCCACACCATCTGCGATGCTCTCAAAGTAACTACTCCCAGTTCATAGAGCAAGTGACGTCACCAAATGAAAATCGCAGTAGCTTTCACCTCAGCAAAAAACTCTCTCTCTCTTTGATTCCCTATTGAATGTTAGTTTTTCTATTTAACCCCTAAACACGCTCGCTACAAATAGTCCATTCAACATTACCAAACCAAATACTCATCGTACCCATTCAATCAACACATCAGCCGTGGAATTTACACTCATAAATGCAGATTGTTACTCCATGCCTTGAAATGATAAATAGATTTCCACCAATAGCATATTACAATGATTTCTCATTTTACCCTCTGACACAAAATAAAGTTCCCTCACTGTACTACGTTAGCTCTACCATGATAATTAGTTCAATTTAACCCTCTATTTGTTTTGTACTATATTATACATTACGTCTAAAACAACATTTACTTAGTTTATTCCACCATCACATTATCCAACAACGCCACAATCTTAAACTCATATGGGGCGGCTGGCAGTTTAGTGACCAATAGCGCCGCGCCAACAACTGAGAGGTCGCCGGTTCCAATCCCCGAGCCGACCAGGCGAAAAATCTGCCGATGTGCCCTCGAGCAAGGCACTCAACCCCAATTGCTCCCATAAATCGCTCTAGACAAGAGCGTCTGCCAAATTACCAAAAATGCAAATGTAAACATTCTCTACTTTCTCACCCAACGCACGTCTACGCTCGGTGAGCAAGTTTAGAACATTCTCTCGTCAGATACCCACATGCGTTCCCAGCCAGCTGCCAGTCTTATCTGGCTCCAAAAGCCACACTTTCGCTCTCTCCAGCCCCTCCCCTCGCAACTCTACCTTTTTGAGGAGCTGTGAGGAGCTGCTTCTCGTCCCAGCGCGCCTCCAATATTCCGTCGTTACTCAAAGTACTCCAGTCCATTTATTTAAATCAAATAATTCCCACCTAATTAGTTAAAGTTGGTGCACGTTTATAAACCGAATTATTTCGGTCTAATTGTTTAACCAGTATTTTGCACGGTCAAACATCAAACGTTAAATCAAATAATAAACCGAATTGCTTCGACACAACTATTCAAAAGCAGTATTATGCTATGTCAAACACCAAATGTTATATTTCAAATATCAAGGTACTTTATCATTCACACCCTCATGCATACAGTAACACTCTAGCTTTAAAGTACCTCCTATGGATCTCTAACCATAGCTCGCACCGTTTTTAAAGGTACCTCCTATGGTTGTCTAACCATAGCTCGCACCTCCCATGGGTTTTAACCATCACATTTACCAAAGGTTTGCATGTCACAATATTGTGCTTATCTACTCATAATAGTTTCATAATTTAGTTCACTTACATCAGACAGTTGTTTCACAAAATTAATTTGGATAAAGCCAATGTGCAGATCTTTGGTTATTTAACAACAGGTATCTGCTTACCTTTTTAGAAGCCTGGGCAGTTTGTGAAACATACGGTTCGATGAAAGAGTTGACCAAATGTGCCGGACATTACCCAGCAAAGTCCCTTCTACCAGACCGCGTCGGGGTCACCAATTGTTAGAATTTGCGTCAATTCAAATCTAGTATTAGGAACAAAAGAGGTCAACACGACTTCTAAGATATACTAGTTATTTTAATTAATGCAAAAACCTTCAATGGTAAATATGATGTTTCGTATATACGGGCTCTCTGTGATGCCTCGCAGGACACTCCAGAGAACTAACACATTGTTTCAGAAACAATACCCAAATACTCTGACAGAGGGAATTTCCCACTTCTCTGCTGGCCAATTAGAGTAAAGACTTGAGCGTGGTTTAAACTTTCTCAGCCAATCCGTTGGTTCAGGGGTTGGTCTCATCTCCTCGGCGCCATTTGTTGCACACTTCAGCCAGGCACAAGATTATCATAACAACCTATCATAGTGAGAAGAGCCAGCTCCCTTAGACATCATTCCTATGTCCAAGGAAGGCTCACAGATCACAAAGAACCATTATAGTCTAGCATTTGAAGACACAATCCTTATCTTATTTTATCCCCTAAAACAGCTCTTCACATCAATCACAGCCTTGCCAGGTGTCACAACCTACATTAGCCCAGTCAAGAATGCATTCTTTCTAAGTTAGTCATCCCATCAATTTAGGAGAATAATAAATCCCCAATAGTCTTCATTTGCTCCATTTCATTAGTCTTGTTGATTGATTGCTGATATCTAGTTTCACAGGTGAGATGGTGTTGATGAAGAGCATCCATCCGTTTTAGTACTGCATTAATAGTAATGCATTCATAGACATATAGTTGATACTGGTGGTCCTACCCATCCCCCACTTCACTCCATTAACCCTACACTTGCTGCTCACATGGTGGTTTGTCTCAATGTATCTGACTTTAGGTCAGTTTTTAAGGTTCAGAAGGTAAAGATTGTGTTAGGCTGTGTCAGGAGCACTAGTGGTAGTGCTGCCGCTCCCAGATCACACATTGCCCTATATAAGTATATACTGTAGCAAGCTGAACCCAACACCTACCAATTACCACCTTCTGATCTCTTGGTGTAATGGATAAGCTGTTGGCTTGATAGTCACTGGACCTGGGTTTGAGTCCCGGTTGGAGCTACCCCCAAATTCGTTACATTGGTGTCAGAAGTGGGATAGTGCCTGTGAGGCCATCAAAGAGGCATGTACCCGTGAGAGACTTGCTATAAAGAGTGTGGGGGCATGCAAGGGGGTAATGTAGCGACCTTAATCCAACACCTAGCCACATCATCGAGAGTTTCGGACCTCTTGGCGTAGCGCTTGTTGGGTTCTGACTTCTAAACATGAAATAGACTTATTCATGTCACTGAGGGAGAGAGGGGAATGTATAACGTTTCCATTCTGTCAGGATATGTTATTGTTAGCCATCAGGGATCCTATTGGAGGAGAAGAGACACAGTCTGGTAGAAGTCAACATGACAGCCGTGAGTTGGGGAGGAGTGAGCAATTTGGGCAGAGGTCAGGTTAGATGAAGTGAGGAAGAACATATATCACTCATCTTCTGGATAGCAACAGAGGTGTATTGGCTGTTCAGATGTGGAAGGAGGGACTCAGCATAGGAGAAAGGGTTAAATACCAGTGCTTGTGTGAATATGTTCTTTGTCTTATGCAGCTGTATGATCCAATGGGTGAATAAACTTGGTTTGAGCTTTACTAAACGTCCCTGAGTTTTACTAGGTTCATTTAGAACCTAACATGCTTAAGGTGTTGGCTTAACAGTTGATGGACCCAGGTTCAAAACCCGTTTGGGGCTTCCCCCTGAATTCACTACAATATATTTGTTTGCCTACGGGCAGGGAGACCCGGGTTTGAGACGAAAGGGGCATTACACCGTTGCTGTTTACAAAAAAACACTACATTGGTGGAAGCAGTGGAATGGTGCCTTGGGAGAGGAGTGCACATTTCATGGGCGGGATCTGTACCCAGGTGTCCCATGGGAAAAACCAGTGTCTTGACCATTAGACCAAGAGGTAATGCCCTCTTGACCTGAGGGTGACACTGATTTTGAAGTTGAAGGCAGGACTACCTCATTACCAGATCATGAGACAGACTCATGTTTTCTACACACATGGGATAGTGTAAAAGGAAATTTGCCTAGGAAGCCCATGCTAGAAGTGTTAGGAGGTGGAAGTTAGAGAATTAGTCCAGTAACTGAAAGTTCATTGGTTTGAGTCCTGAGCCAGACAACAAAATGTGGGATTTGATCTGAACTGGCAGATCTGTGACCAACCCCTTCAGAAAGACAAATTCCCTTTGTTCCCTGTAACATGGACTAATAAAGTTGTACTGTACTGTGCTGTGCTGCACTTTATTGAACAGAACCTGAGAGTCCAGCATGTCAGGGGATGGGGTGGGGGGTGGGGGGTGAGAGCAGCAGTGGGGGATGGGTAGCTAGTCCTTGATTGGCTGTAGACCTGGGAGCCACAACTGCCAAGAGAAATTCAATCTACCCTTTTTATCAGCCAAGCCAACATACTGTTTTACACACCCTTTTTGTGGACTGTTAATGTTTATATTTAAAATCAACACTGAGCTTTTCATGCTATAATCTGTTATTTATCAAATCTGATAGTAAGAGGTTAACTGATTTAATAGTTCAATATTGAAACCATATACAATATGCACTAGAAATGGTTGTAGTGAAAACCTGAGACACTCCTATAGACCTATGGAATTATGAGGAGGGGGGGGAAATTATGTATTTCTGAAAGGTATCAAGTAATTTAGGATTTGAAGTCAATTCTTGCGTGGGAAACTGCAGTCTGGTTTGTTTGTCTGAGTGAACAGAGCAGTTGGGGGAAGGGAATACACATACAATGTTTCAATCTCCAACTGTCTTGTTTCACAGACTCCTGTGAGAGAGAATATAGTAGACGGTTGCTGTCAAAAAGTGATTGGTGAGTTTTCCTGTGTCCTGTGTTTATGACCTTTTAAGGACATCCTGTCCGGACGTTCTCTTCACTATTTAGGGTGTGCTTATGTAACTTGATAGTGCAGCTGTTTCTTTGAAGTAAAACACATTGATGAGGAATATATGATCTATTATGCTGTGAGAGAAAGAGCACATATTTACCTGATTTGTCAAATATTAATAGTTAACAATGAATATGATTAACAATAGCAGAGACATTTCTTAACTACCAATGCTGTGCTTTTGGTAAGGATGGTTCCCTCTAGCTCCCTGCAGCTGGTCTGGGCGTGTAGTCAAGGACATGGGATAGAGATCAACTGGAGGAACAGGTAGACCTGTAGTGTTTCAATTTCTCGTTGCTTCCACACAGACACAAGAAGAAAACATGGTGGCTCCTGATCTGCCAGGGAGGGGCGTGCTTGGATGAAAAGCAGAGATTGTTTTGGACAATTTGCAGAACTTATGAAGAGCTATACAAATCATGTTGACTCTGTATTAACTTCTGCCTGCAATTGCATAACTAAAGATATTTTACATATACTCAGAAGCCGTGTCATTTTCTAAAGTTTAAAGTTTGTTTAAGAATAAGAGAATGTCAGCACTGTGCAAAGAACCCTCTACAACATGTTTGAAATAAAAAGTAATGGCCTGGTGATTGATGTGTTGTGTACTGACCTAGTTGAACTTAAAGTTTGAACTGTTTGAAAAATGTGAAACAGTTGGGAATTTTTGTAGTGAACTTATGGAGCTGCTGTGTAGTGAGCTTGTGACCCCTTGTAGAATGAAAAAGTAATTTCCGGGTAGGTCTGCCTGAGTATGAGTAAGTGTTAGACTTGTCCTGTGAACACTACGAGCGACAAGAAACCTCAAGAGAGATCAACCACAGAAAACTCCAGAAAACACGTCTCCTAGCCCAATTCTAGGTGTGTTGTGTCCTTCATGTCTGGGCCACAATGACAAAACCATCGATGCCATTCTTTGTGATGCACCTGATTGTTTTAATGGTGGGATTGATATGAGTGGAGGCCAACCGGACGATTCAACAGTGAAGATTTTCACACACAGCTGTCTCAACAACCTTTTTCAGCCAAAAACCGCTGGAGTTTTTCTCCTGCGTTTCGCATGAGGGAATGGCTTAAGATAAGACTTGCTCTATGTCAGATCTAAAAGGCCCTGAATGGAACATCCCTGCCTGGGTACGCATTGGAAGAGGAAGTCTGTGGGTCAGATGATTTGAAAGTCATACGAATCTCTTCAGTAGCGTATAGTCCAGACTCCAAAGTGACAATTTTAGGTTGTTCTGAATTCAATAGTGCAAATGCCACCTAATCTGTTAGTTCGTATGTATTTTCAAACGCTTGCACAGAGGTCAACAATTTTGTGCCTGTCTTTAGCTTCAAGTGGCGAGATTGGTTTAAGGTGCTTGATATGATGAAACAAGTGCAACAGTTTTTCCACCATCGTGAACATTTACGAAGATGGTCCCTTCTGTCCTCAAGACAAAACTTGGGCTTATCGGCAAGAAGGTTGATCTATCATGGAAAAGAAAACATGTGAAACCTTGAAGGCCATGGAGAGCCTGCGTGGAAGAGGCAACGTCTGAGTCCCTCACAGCTTGAAGACGGGGATTTGGAGACTGATGGGGGTGTCGGGTTACAAAAGGCCCCTGAAAAGGAGAAAAATGCTGATTTTGCTTTTTTTCTAAGAAAATAATTATTATAATAATTATACATTTAAACATGTATTGTTTAGTAAGGTGTAGTATTGTGTAATAATAGAGTTTATGATCCATATAAAGGTTTAGTAGTAAACATTAGTGTCATAGTTTAATATTCAATACTGTATAGTGAACTTTAATAACTTGTATATATATGCTTCCATTTCTGTAGCAACATTTTAGAAGAAAATAAAAGGTTTGAAAGAAAATTGTATTTACCTTCAATGAATTACAGCTCTCTCTCTCTTTCTCCGTCCCTCCCCCCTCTCTCTCTCTCTCTCTCTCTCTCTCTCTCTCTCTCTCTCTCTCTCTCTCTCTCTTCTCCGTCCCTCCCCCCTCTCTCTCTCTCTCTCTCTCTCTCTCTATCTCAATTCAATTTAAGGGCTTTATTGGCATGGGAAACGTATGTTAACATTGCCAAAGCAAGTGAAGTAGATAGTAAACAAAAGTGAAATAAACAATAAATATTAACAGTAAACATTACACTCAGAAGTTCCAAAAGAATAAAGACATTTCAAATGTCATATTATGTATATATACAGTGTTGTAACAATGTGCAAATAGTTAAAGTACAAATGGGAAAATAAATGAACATAAATATGGGTTGTATTTACAATGGTGTTTGTTCTTCACTGGTTGCCCTTTTCTTGTGGCAACAGGTCACAAATCTTGCAGCTGTGATGGCACACTGTGGTTTTTCACCCAGTAGATAAGGGAGTTTATCAAAATTGGATTTGTTTTCGAATTCTTTGTGGATCGCTGTAATCTGAGGGAAATATGTGTCTCTAATATGGTCATACATTTGGCAGGAGGTTAGGAAGTGCAGCTCAGTTTCCACCTCATTTTGTGGGCAGTGTGCACATAGCCTGTCTTCTCTTGAGAGCCAGGTCTGCCTACGGCGGCCTTTCTCAATAGCAAGGCTATGCTCACTATCTCTCTCTCTCTCTCTCTCTCTCTCTACACAAGAGCCACTGGTTCTTTGGGTTGTGTGTGTGTGTGTGTGTGTGTGTGTGTGTGTGAGTGTGTGTGGTGTTTCTTTAAAACAACTGTTTTGTAAACCTGTTTACCCTTTTAGAAAGAGTTCTCAGCTATCCATATTTTAATGGTCAACAGTTTGCTCATCTAGGGGGTCCCTTACAAACAAGGGAACTGAATGTACACATGGGGTCCCCCAAGTGTCTTTGAAACTATTTTTTAAAACCTGTTTATCCTTTAACCTTTTAAAAATAGCTCTCAGCGTCCGGGAATGTCCGCAAATCGTCCGAGGATGGAATGTCCAGTGGATGTCTCAGTCAATTAAAAACAAAAAAGGTAATTGTATTCTTAAAGATGTCCCGTTTTACTGCTGACCTAAACAGATCCATTTGACCCCATAAAAGAGCGTCCGTGGGATGTCTCAGTCAACCAAGAAAAAAGACCCAGAGGACCATAAGGCCTGAAGACATACATCTTAAAGAGACTCCTTGAATCATTTATTCCTCATGGAGCATTTTGAAGGTGAGTTGAATTTTCAATATGATGAAGGCTTTTATATATAACTATGCATATATATATATATATATATATATATATATATATATATATATATATATATAAATATATATATATATATATATATATTATTTATGTTGTATATTATAAATGAATGTTTTTAATAATGTATTGTATAAAATGATATAGTATATAATGAATGAGATGTTGTGTTACTGATTTTTTTAAACGAGAATGGACTCTACCTACATATGTATATATCCTACTGTTTATACCAAACAAATGTCAATTTTATGTGACATGTCTCAAGGTGTCTCAGAACCCATGAAAATGCATGCCAAACCAAGTCTCTACTTAAGAGTGGACCACTGGCTTCACCTAGTGGAGGTTCAGTTACATCACAGTTATAGAAAAAAATGACTAGTCAATTGAATGTGTGTGTGTTTGTGTGTGTGTGTGTGTATCTAGAATGTTAGTATAATAATATATATATATATATATATATATATATATATATATATATATATATATATATATATATATATATATATATATCTACCTACATATGTATTTATCCTACTGTTTTTACCAAACAAATTTCTATTTTATGTGAAGTGTTTAATCAAGAGTGGACCACTGGCTCCACCTAGTGGATGATCAGTTACATCACAGTTGTAGAAATAAATTACCTAGCACGTATAGTATACTATTCTATATCCCTCTCTCAATGGATAACAATTCACTCAATGGATAACAATGGGTTTTTAAATATTTAACAGTATTTCAATATTTGGTTTTTGCAGACATTTTAAGACTGGGTGACATACAATTTTCAGGTAATTAATATGATTATTTTATTTATTAGTTTTTTTTAAGGGGGTAGATCAGCTTAATATTGCAGATAGATTGTATCTTCTATCAATGTAATTGTCTGCATCACTTCCAGTCCCCCATGTTTTTTATATATATACACACACACACATATTTACATTTACGTCATTTAGCAGACGCTCTTATCCAGAGTGAGTGAGTGCATACATTATTTTATTTTTTTCTCCATACTGGCCCCCCGTGGGAATCGAACCCTCAACCCTGGCGTTGCAAACGCCATGCTATACCAACTGAGCTACATCCCTGCCGGCCATTCCCTCCCCTACCCTGGACGACGCTGGGCCAATTGTGAGCTGCCCCATGGGTCTCCCGGTCGCGGCTGGCTACGACAGAGCCTGGATTTGAACCAGGATCTCTAGTAGACCACTGCGCCACTCGGGAGATAATACACATACACATACATATACACATATATACATATATATACATATATACACACATACAGTGAGGGAAAAAGGTATTTGATCCCCTGCTGATTTTGTGATTGACAGTTATTTTGTGTTTCTTCCATTTGCGAATAATCGCACCAACTGTTGTCACCTTCTCACCAAGCTGCTTGGCGATGGTCTTGTAGCCCATTCCAGCCTTGTGTAGGTCTACAATCTTGTCCCTGACATCCTTGGAGAGCTCTTTGGTCTTGGCCATGGTGGAGAGTTTGGAATCTGATTGATTGATTGCTTCTGTGGACAGGTGTCTTTTATACAGGTAACAAACTGAGAATGTGTACTTCCTAATATAAAAGGCTTATCAGGACTGATAAGAAGACAGGATGAAGTAGCATGCTGTGTCTCAACTAACAATGTTATGCAGACTTTCTTTAGAAAAGGTGAAGGCTTCTCTGACAGACCTACCAGGAGAATCTGGACATTTTCTGCGACTTGGAGACTATGTGGTGGTAAAGGATTAAGGAAGTCATTGATGGACAACACCCAAGTGGGAAGGTTAGTAATAGGTGTTGATGGCTACCTTGATGGAGGGCCAAGTAAGAGAGAGAGATTCCTAGATCTATATGTACCATTGTAGGACTTTTCTAACGCAAAGGAGGAAGGTGGCACCGCTTCGGCGGAGCATTGTTTTGTTTTGTCTGTGTGTTTTTGCAGCAGAGACTAT
Organism: Coregonus lavaretus; assembly: GCF_964263955.1. Taxonomy (NCBI): domain Eukaryota; kingdom Metazoa; phylum Chordata; class Actinopteri; order Salmoniformes; family Salmonidae; genus Coregonus; species Coregonus lavaretus. The sequence continues at coordinate 86,668,350 of NC_139989.1, forward strand.
TGGTACGCTGATAGAAGGATACACTCCACAGAGAGATGGTGATAAATGGAGAAGGACTCTGCATGATCATAGAACTAGTGAAGGAAGAAGGTTCATGCATCATCACACAGTCTACACCAACGGAGGTATGGATAGAGGGGAGATTGAACAGGTATCATGTCAACCAATGCTACAGATGACTACGAGGAAACTGGCGATCTGGAGATGATAGTAGGTATATACACTGCTAAAGTGATAGTATTGAGAATGCATTGAGATAATGATCTGTGTTTATTTTCAGGATGAGGAAAGTCATAATTGAATTATGAATGTTTATAATGTATGTTAATATAAGTATACATTCTGAAAGTCGTAATGGGTGATTAAGTTGGGAGTTTTCATTTTCAGTGATAAGGATAAAGTGAATAAGAATTGTCATTTTAAATTTGGTTGAGTTCAGTAATTTGGTTGGTTATAATTTATAAGATTAATGAGTGATTTAAGTGAATTATTAGTATGTATAAGCATATAAATGTTTTCTATAGATATTAGGGGTTTAAACAGTGATACATTAAGGTCATGTCTTAGGATACATTTATAGGATTTATTGAATAGACATTGTTGACTCATACTGTTTGAAACATGGAAGTTAAGGTGAGGATTGTGAATGAAATCATGAACATGTTGATTAATTGGGTTAAAGTATTAACATATTAGTAATGATATAGATTTGAAGTATGGGGTGATATTGATATGGATGTTTAGAGTGGTAAATATCTATGTTGATAGGAAAGTAATTAATTGGTTCCTATCACGGGGTTATGATATTTTCATATGATGTGAATTTGGTTGAATTATTAAAGCAGGAATAGTCTAGGGATGTGATGATGTAACAGGGAGGGATAATAGAGTGTTATAATGTGTATGTTATATCAGGTATATTAGGAGGACAAAGGCGGAGGTGAACATTGTATATTTTAATAATCATGGGTTGTTAAGCAATTGGGTCTGAGATGTTAATCATTAGAATGTGTAATTGATAATCACATAGAATTGGAGGCTATTATATTAAGATGAGGAGGATATGGTAATTTGAATGTTGTTGAAGTCTTTTAAAGGTTGTTTTAGTGGGTAATTCCGTAGGAACATAGATGGCAAGTATTCTAGGTCCTCTAATGGCCATAGTAATTATTGTAGCAATATTTATGGGGGGTTGTTTTCACATTTTTCGGGGATTGATTTTAAGATCTGTACGCCAGATGAATAACATGCCTGTGATTACAGTTAGAGATGTATCAGTTAATGGTAATACAAGGAGGGAGAGGACTAATTATAGATGTATCAGTTAATGGTAATACAAGGAGGGAGAGGACTAATTATAGATGTATCAGTTAATGGTAATACAAGGAGGGAGAGGACTAATTATAGATGTATCAGTTAATGGTAATACAAGGAGGGAGAGGACTAATTATAGATGTATCAGTTAATGGTAATCCAAGGAGGGAGAGGACTAATTATAGATGTATCAGTTAATGTTAATACAAGGAGGGAGAGGACTAATTATAGATGTATCAGTTAATGTTAATACAAGGAGGGAGAGGACTAATTATTATTATTCTACATCATCTTATTGCAGTTTAGAGTCCATTGATAATGTTGATTGAGGAATGGGAATGTTAAGTTGGAAATGTATACCATGGCATTTAAGGTTTACAGGATCGAAGATGGATATCTCAGTGGATCAGATAGAGCCCCTTGTGACCAGGGAGAAACTTGGGGTTCCTCTGACTGCGCGTGGATGAAGTAGACGGATGTTTTTGTTATTTTTATAGTCATGTGTATAGAATATAATATCCATGTAATTTAGTAATGAGTATGTATAAGTGTTGTGTATTGTTGATGTCATTCTGTTAACAATTTATTTCTATGTATGTTTTATTTTATTTTTTATTAGCATGTATCAGAAAAAGGGGTTATTTTAAAAGAGGGGATGATGTCTATGTGGGATTTTTCCTTATATATGAAAAGTAAGGTTTTGACTACATATATTATTAGCATGAATATATAGTAGTTAATTATCTGTTTATCTTTTACTCAGGCTGAGTTTATAGAGGTTTGAGAGGTTTGATATCGCATAAGATAGATGACTGGGAATTTATACCTTTGTTGATTAAATATATGGAGAATCAAGTTGGATTCAGGTATGAAAGGTGGAAGGGATCAATTCTCAGTTATCTAGCATAGTTTAGGATCTAGGCAGAGAGGTATGTACTACTGATTGGAGAATATTGTATTTTATATGAAGTTATATATGAACTTATGGGGGTTCTAACTTACCACAAGATAATAACAAAAAAAGTGGATTGATATGATGTTTTTATGGTATAATGATGTCATGTCATAGTATTGTTAGCACCAACGGAGGTATGGATAGAGGGGAGATTGAACAGGTATCATGTCAACTGATGCTACAGATGGCTACGAGGAAACTGACGATCTGGAGATGATAGTAGGTATATACACTGCTAAAGTGATAGTATTGAGAATGCATTGAGATAATGATCTGTATTTATTTTCAGGATGAGGAGAGTCATAATTGAATTATGAATGTTTATAATGTATGTTAATATAAGTATAACTTTCAGTCAACAGTCTCTTTTGTGTAGCTTCACTCCGTAGCCCACATACTAGTCTGTCTCTAATGATGTCATTTAGAACAGCATTAACCTCAGTGTTCTGGTAGTTTCTTTAATGCAGCAGCAAACATTGTTACTGATTCTCCCTCTTCCTGATGTCTCCTGTGGAACCTGAACCTTTCAACATTAACTAGTGGTTCTGGTGAAAAATGTCCTTTAAGTATCTCCACAATATCCCCATACGTCTTATTACCTGTTCTGACTGGCTGTAGCAGGCTGCCTAGTAAATTAAATGTATTTAGCCCCATTACACTAAAACATGTAGACACAATGTTGTCCTCATCCATGTCATTTACAAGAACAAAATATTCAAACCGTTCTGTATATGAGCTCCACTGCTCAATACCTTCATCAAACTGTCCAATGTTTTCAACAATTCCAATAATTTTTTGTTTCTCAATAAGCTCCTGATTGTCACTCAGTTCAATATTGTCCTCAACCAAAGCAATATTTTCCTCAGTCACGTGATCTTCATTCACTTCACTCACTGACGTTTCCTCCTAAATTCGCTAATTTAGCAGTTTTAAATAAAAGGTTTGTCTTCACAGTTGAATAAATGTCCTTTCCTTTAATCACGTTGTTTTCCCGCTCCGATGTCCGTCTCCAGTCCTTTTCTGCCGTCCATGACAATGTTAACTCCAGTGGTGGAAAAAGTACCCAATTGTCATACTTGAGTAAAAGTAAAGATACCTTAATAGAAAATGACTCAACTAAAAGTGAAAGTCACCCAGTAAAATACTACTTGAGTAAAAGTCTAAAAGTATTTGGTTTTAAATATACTTAAGTATCAAAAGTAAATGTAATTGCTAAAATATACTTAAGTATCAAAAGTAAAACTACAAGTATAAATCATTTCAAATTCCTTACATAAAGCAAACCAGACGATTTTCTTGTTTTTAAAATGTACGTTCAGCCAGAAGCAAACTCCAACACTCAGACAATTTACAAACAAAGCATTTGTGTTTAGTGAGTCTGCCAGATCAGAGGCAGTAGGGATGTTCTCTTGATAAGGGCGTGAATTGGACCATTTCCTGTCCTGCTAAGCGTTCAAAATGTAACGAGTACTTTTGGGTGTCAGGGAAAATGTATGGAGTAAAAAGTATATTATTTTCTTTAGGAATGTAGTGAAGTAAAAGTAAAAGTAGTCAAAAATATAAATTGTAAAGTCAAGTACAGATACCCCAAAAAACTACTTAAGTAGTACTTTAAAGTATTTTTACTTAAGTACTTTACACCACTGTTTAACGCTCTTTCTTAGCTAGCTCGACTATGCACTTGCCTCTGCTAGCAATACACTGTGCTAACATTAGCCTATTCTGGACCACATAAAATAACAGTTTTAAACAGTTGTAAAAACCCACTTCTTCCAGACAGAATAGCTCCTTAATCAGACTTAATCATCACCAATCTTTTGTTATGTCTCGTTGGATTCATAACCACGTCTGTATAACAATTCAATAATGATGAGACAGGTGTGTGTGTGTGTGTGTCCAGTGTGTGTGAGTGTGTGTGTCCAGTGTGTGTGTGTGTGTCAGGTGTGTGTGTGTGTGTCCAGTGTGTGTGAGTGTGTGTCCAGTGTGTGTGTGTGTCCTGTGTGTGTCCTGTGTGTGGTAGCTTAGTGGTTAAGAGTGTGGCAGTAACCGAAAGGTCGCTGGTTCTAATCCCTGAGCCGACTAGGTGAAAAATCTGTTGATGTGCCCTTGAGCAAGGCACTTAACCCTATTTGCTCTTGTAAGTCGCTCTGGATAAGAGCTTCTGCTAAATGACTAAAATGTAAATGTAAAATGTAAAAATGTGTGTGTGTCAGGTGTGTGTGTTTCCAGTGTGTATGTCTGTGTGTTTATGAGTGTGTGTGTGTGTGTGTGTGTGTGTGTGTGTGTGTGTGTCCAGTGTGTGTTTGTTCAATGTGTGTGTGTTCAGTGTGTTTGTTTAGTGTGTGTGTGTGTGTGTGTACAGTGTGTGTGTATCAAGTGTGTTTGTGTGTCCAGTGTGGCCAGTGTGTGTGTGTGTGTGTGTGTGTGTGTGTGTGTGTGTGTGTGTGTGTGTGTGTGTGTGTGTGTGTGTGTGTGTGTGTGTGTGTGTGTGTGTGTGTGTCCAGTGTTTGTGTGTGTCCAGTGTGTGTGTGTGTCCAGTGTGTGTGTCCAGTGTGTCCTGTGTGTGTGTGTTCAGTGTGTGTGTGTTCCCAGTGTGTGTGTGTGTGTGTGTTATGTTTGACACAGGGACACTGAGGAACCCCAAAGGTCAAAGGGGTCATCCCAAACCCTAAACCCTGGATAGAGGGGCTCAGTGAATGTGGAGTGGAATGTGTTCAGGTGGGTCAGTGTGTCAGAGGAGACTCTGTAGAAGGACAGAGTGCCGGCTGGCCAGTCCAGATACACTCCTACTCTGTGGGATCTGGAGGAGGGGACGTCTATGGTAGTGGACTTATTATTGTGACAGGCAGAGTAACTGTTGTCAGAGCAGTCCAGACTCCAGGACTTGTCATTGTCTCCAAGACAACAGTCATTACCCCCTCCTCTCCTGCTGATTCCTTTATATGTCACTCCTATATCAGCCCCTTCCCCACTCCACTCTACCTCCCAGTAACAGCGCCCAGTCAGACCCTCTCTACACAGCACCTGTCTCCAGCCCTCAAATCTCTCTGGGTGATCAGGATACGGCTGCTCCTCTCTCCTACATGTCACCTTTCTGTTCTCCTCAGACAGAGAGAGGAATCTGTTTACTGTGTTTAGGTCCAGTGTGAGATCACAGACATCTGATGGATGAAACCAGACACAATATTAGAAATCATCATCATCCTGAACACACAAACACACACACACACACACATCCTGAACACACACACACACACACACTGGATACACACTCACACTTCTATGCATGAACACACACACATCCTGAACACACACACACACACATCCTGAACACACACACACTAGACACACACACACACACACACACACCCGGAACACACACTCACACACCTGTATGCATGCAAGCATACACACACACACACATTATTAAAACAACTCTTTGTAAATTTTGGTGTCCCTGATTTGTGCTTCTGTAGAACTACAGCTGATATTTAATATGACCAAGTAAGTAATGATGGTGGTCTTTGACTTTGACTTCACTTGAATTAAGACGTATTCTTAGTCATATTCTTCACAGCAGTCAACACTCACATTTTCTAAGTCCAGGTTTCATTGTGTTCTCTCCACCATGTTCCACACTGTAGCGGTAAGCAGAAGAACAGACAGTCATTGAGGGATAGTCTCCTGAGTGGCGCAGTGGTCTAAGGCACTGCATCGCAGTGCAAAACTGTGCCACTAGAGATCCTGGTTCGAATCCAGGCTCTGTCGCAGCCGGCCGTGACCGGGAGACTCATGGGCGGCGCACAATTGGCCCAGCGTCGTCCAGGGTAGGGGAGGGAATGGCCGGCAGGGATGTAGCTCAGTTGATAGAGCATGGCATTTGCAATGCCAGGGTTGTGGGTTCGATTCCCACGGGGGGCCAGTATAAAAAAAAATAATAATAATAATAATAATAAATAAAAAAAATATATATATATGTATTCACTGACTGTAAGTCGCTCTGGATAAGAGCGTCTGCTAAATGACTAAAAATGTAAAAAAAAAAATGGATACACCTGAACTCACACACACACAAACACACTGGACAGACACACACTGGACACACACACACTCACACACTGAACACACACACACTGACACTGAACACACACACATACTGGACACACACACACACACACACACACACACTGGACAAACACACACACTGGACACACACACACACACACACACACTGGACACACATACATACACTGGACACACATACATACACTGGACACACATACATACACTGGACACACACACACACTGGACACACACACACTGAACACAACCAGCCCTGCCATTTCTACCTGTCCTGATCTAGTGTTTCACCCCTGACCTCCTCACACCGTCTCTCTGTCCATGTCTGCTTTTAGCTCCCACCTCTACTTCACTGTGTTATAATGGACCTTATGCTTGTTATGTCACCTCTGTAACCAGTTATCAAACATACTGACCTTTCTGACCCTATCCCATGGCCCTACTTTCTACAGCTGAACATTTAAATTCCTCTATGAGTTTTGTTTAGTGTCCATTTACTTATGTATGTATTTGTTGTATATTGGGGTTGTGCTGCAGAGCATCATGGGGGTTTGTATGTATTGAGATGATCACGTTCCAGATAAATGGTTGAACTGATTCCTGTCTCCTGTCTCATCATTATTGAATTGTTATACAGACGTGGTTATGAAACCCACGAGACATAACAAAAGATTGGTGATGAGTAAGTCTGAATCTACAGGAACTATTCTGTCTGGAAGAAGTGGGTTTTTACAACTGTTTAAAACTGTTATTTTCTGTGGTACAGAATAGGCTAATGTTAGCACAGTGTATTGATAGCAGAGGCAAGTGCATAGTCTAGCTAACTAAGAAAGAGAGTTAACCAGTGGTGTAAAGTACTTAAGTAAAAATACTTTAAAGTACTACTTAAATAGTTTTTTTGGATATCTGTACTTGACTTTACTATTTATATTTTTGACTACTTTTACGTTTACTTCACTACATTCCTAAAGAAAATAATGTACTTTTTACTCCATACATTTTCCCTGACACCCAAAAGTACTCGTTATATTTTGAATGCTTAGCAGGACAGAAAATGGTCCAATTCACACACTTATCAAGAGAACATCCCTACTGCCTCTGATCTGGCAGACTCACTAAACACAAATGCTTAGTTTGTAAATTGTCTGAGTGTTGGAGTGTGCCTCTGGCTGAACGTACATTTTAAAAACAAGACAATCGTCTGGTTTGCTTTATGTAAGGAATTTGAAATGATTTATACTTGTACTTTTACTTTTGATACTTAAGGGTATTTAAAACCAAATACTTTTAGACTTTTACTCAAGTATTATTTTACTGGGTGACTTTCACTTTTACTTGAGTAATTTTCTGTGAAGGTATCTTTACTTTTACTCAAGTATGACAATTGGGTACTTTTTCCACCACTCGAGTTAACATCGTCATGGACGGCAGAAAAGGACTCGAGACTGACATTGGAGCGGGAAAACAACGTGATTAAAGGATAGGAAATTTTTTCAACTATGAAGACAAACCTTTTAATTAAATCTGCTAAATGAGCGAATTTAGGAGGAAATGTCAGTGAGTGAAGTGAATGAAGATCACGTGACTGAGGAAAATATTGCTGTGGACAATACTGAAGTGAGTGACAATCAGGAGCCTATTGAGAAATGAAAAATGGCTGGAATTGTTGGAAACATTGGACAGGTTGATAAAAGTATTGAGTAGTGGAGCTCATATACAGAACGGTTTGAATATTTTGTTCTTGTAAATGACATGGATGAGGACAACATTGTGCCTACATGTTTTAGTGTAATGGGGCCAAAGACATTTAATTTACTAGGCAGCCTGCTACAGCCAGACTGTAACGTGAACGCTGGGAGTCGGGAAGCAAATACAGGAAGTGAATTCAATAATACATAGAACAAAACAAGAAACAGGAGTAGTGTACAGACATGAAGCACTGAAACAGAATCAATAACGCCTGGGGAAGGAACCAAAGAGAGTGACTGATATAGGGGAGGTAATCAGGAAGGTGATGGAGTCCAGGTGAGTCTGATTGGTCGCAGGTGGTGTAACGATGGTGACAGGTGTGCATAATAATGAGCAGACTGGTAACCTGGAACGCCGGAGAGGGAGTATACGTGACACAGACAGAACAGGTAATAAGACGTGTGGGGATATTGGGGAGATACTTCAGTAGAATTTACCTGGTCCTGACTTCAATTAAACTCTGTCTGGGAAACCGCCGCTCAGTCTCTCGTCTACTCTGAGCTCAGATGGGGAAACATGAGAAGAGTTTCATTCCAAAACGCTATATATCAATTTTCAGAAATGTTGGTAAATTTGCCTTTATTGTTTAAAGGAATTATGAAAGAGATAGGTGTGTTTTTTCACTATCTAATCATGGCATGGGGTTGTTCAATGACAGACATGAATTTGTTTAAAATCTATCACTTGATGGTTTCATTTCAGATAGACAAATAATCATGTTTGTTTTTGTTGCAAAATGCTACATATCTGCCTCACTCTCAGAGAAATAAGTAGTACTACTAGGTTTTACACAGTAATAGTATATATCTGCCTCACTCTCAGAGAAATATGTAGTACTACTAGGTTTTACACAGTCAAATCTAAAAAATAACTACATTTTTAATAAAGAACTGTACAAATAAAATATTTGTATTTCCAAAAATACAGTAATATGATATTTGTGTTTAAAACCTTACATTTGACATTTTAGTCATTTAGCAGATGGTCTCATCCAGGATCCGGTTTCCCAAAAGCATCTTAAGGCTAAGTTCATCATTAGAACCTTTGTAGGAGCATTGTTAAATCTCTGAGCAGTTCCCCAAAACAATCGTTATTAAATTGTGCGCCTCCAGTCTCCCGAGTGGTGCAGTGGTCTAAGGCACTGCATCGCAGTGCTAGCTGTGCCACTAGAGATCCTGGTTCGAATCCAGGCTCTGTCGTAGCCGGCCACGACCGGGAGACCCATGGGGAGGCACACAATTTGCCCAGCGTCGTCCATGGTAGGGGAGGGAATGGCCGGCAGGGATGTAGCTCAGTTGGTAGAGCATGGCATTTGCAACGCCAGGGTTGTGGGTTCGATTCCCACGGGGGGTCAGTATAAAAAATGTAATGTATGCATAACTGTAAGTCGCTCTGGAGAAGAGCGTCTGCTAAATGACTAAACATTTAAAATGTAATGTTACACTTGAAAAAGCTTGTAATCTAACGCCTGCCTCAGACCATTCGTACTCGTAGAACAGGTAATCTCAGGGGTTAAAGCAAAAAAAACTATCCTTACGTCGATCTCAGATTGATTGTCTTGTGCTAAATTAATCTCCCCTTTCATGTAAACAAGTCATGACCGTCATGCTTTTAGGAAAAGAGGATCATTTTCTGTAAATGTATCAAACTGCAAATGTGACCAATTCCAGTCCCCTTGCTCAGGGTTCCCAGGGTGCTCCTGGGATACTTATCGAGAAGTCCAGCTAGCTAAGAAAGATAGTTAACCAGTGGTGTAAAGGACTTAAGTAAAAATACTTTAAAGTACTACTTACAGTGGGGAAAAAAAGTATTTAGTCAGCCACCAATTGTGCAAGTTCTCCCACTTAAAAAGATGAGAGAGGCCTGTAATTTTCATCATAGGTACATGTCAACTATGACAGACAAATTGAGAAAAAATAATCCAGATAATCACATTGTAGGATTTTTTATGAATTCATTTGCAAATTATGGTGGAAAATAAGTATTTGGTCACCTACAAACAAGCAAGATTTCTGGCTCTCACAGACCTGTAACTTCTTCTTTAAGAGGCTCCTCTGTCCTCCACTCGTTACCTGTATTAATGGCACCTGTTTGAACTTGTTATCAGTATAAAAGACACCTGTCCACAACCTCAAACAGTCACACTCCAAACTCCACTATGGCCAAGACCAAAGAGCTGTCAAAGGACACCAGAAACAAAATTGTAGACCTGCACCAGGCTGGGAAGACTGAATCTGCAATAGGTAAGCAGCTTGGTTTGAAGAAATCAACTGTGGGAGCAATTATTAGGAAATGGAAGACATACAAGACCACTGATAATCTCCCTCGATCTGGGGCTCCACGCAAGATCTCACCCCGTGGGGTCAAAATGATCACAAGAACGGTGAGCAAAAATCCCAGAACCACACGGGGGGACCTAGTGAATGACCTGCAGAGAGCTGGGACCAAAGTAACAAAGCTACCATCAGTAACACACTACGCCGCCAGGGACTCAAATCCTGCAGTGCCAGACGTGTCCCCCTGCTTAAGCCAGTACAAGCATGGGGGTGGAAACATCATGCTTTGGGGCTGTTTTTCTGAAAAGGGACCAGGACGACTGATCCGTGTAAAGGAAAGAATGAATGGGGCCATGTATCGTGAGATTTTGAGTGAAAACCTCCTTCCATCAGCAAGGGCATTGAAGATGAAACGTGGCTGGGTCTTTCAGCATGACAATGATCCCAAACACACCGCCCGGGCAACGAAGGAGTGGCTTCGTAAGAAGCATTTCAAGGTCCTGGAGTGGCCTAGCCAGTCTCCAGATCTCAACCCCATAGAAAATCTTTGGAGGGAGTTGAAAGTCCGTGTTGCCCAGTGACAGCCCCAAAACATCACTGCTCTAGAGGAGATCTGCATGGAGGAATGGGCCAAAATACCAGCCACAGTGTGTGAAAACCTTGTGAAGACTTACAGAAAACGTTTGACCTGTGTCATTGCCAACAAAGGGTATATAACAAAGTATTGAGAAACTTTTGTTATTGACCAAATACTTATTTTCCACCATAATTTGCAAATAAATTCATAAAAAATCCTACAATGTGATTTTCTGGATTATTTTTTCTCAATTTGTCTGTCATAGTTGACGTGTACCTATGATGAAAATTACCTCTCTCATATTTTTAAGTGGTGGCTGACTAAATACATTTTTTTCCCCACTGTAAGTAGTTTTTTTGGGTATCTGTACTTCACTTTACTATTTATATGTTTGACTACTTTTACTTTTACTTCACTACATTCCTAAAGAAAATAATGTACATTTTACTCCATACATTTTCCCTGACACCCAAAAGTACTCATTACATTTTGAATGCTTAGCAGGACAGAAAATGGTCCAATTCACACACTTATCAAGAGAACATCCCTACTGCCTCTGATCTGGCAGACTCAGTAAACACAAATGCTTTGTTTGTAAATTGTCTGAGTGTTGGAGTGTGCCTCTGGCTGAACGTACATTTTAAAAACAATAAAATTGTCTGGTTTGCTTTATGTAAGGAATTTTAAATGATTTATACTTGTACTTTTACTTTTGATACTTTTGTATATTTTAGCAATTACATTTCACTTTTACATTTCACTTTCACTTTTAGTTGAGTCATTTTCTGTTAAGGTATCTTTACTTTTACTCAAGTATGACAATTGGGTACTTTTTCCACCACTGGAGTTAACATCATGGACGGCAGAAAAGGACTGGAGACGGACTTCGGAGTGGGAAAACAACGTGATTAAAAAGGAGGAATATACAGTGATTAAAGGAAAGGACATTTATTCAACTGTGAAGATAAACCTTTTAATTAAATCTGCTAAATGAGCGAATTTAGGAGGAAACGTCAGTGAGTGAAGTGAATGAAGATCACGTGACTGAGGAAAATATTGCTGTGGACAATACTGAAGTGAGTGACAATCAGGAGCCTATTGAGAAATGAAAAATGGCTGGAATTGTTGGAAACATTGGACAGTTTGATAAAAGTATTGAGTAGTGGAGCTCATATACAGAACGGTTTGAATATTTTGTTCTTGTAAATGACATGGATGAGGACAACATTGTGCCTACATGTTTTAGTGTAATGGGGCCAAAGACATTTAATTTACTAGGCAGCCTGCTACAGCCAGACTGTAACGTGAACGCTGGGAGTCGGGAAGCAAATACAGGAAGTGAATTCAATAATACATAGAACAAAACAAGAAACAGGAGTAGTGTACAGACATGACGCACTGAAACAGAATCAATAACGCCTGGGGAAGGAACCAAAGGGAGTGACTGATATAGGGGAGGTAATCAGGAAGGTGATGGAGTCCAGGTGAGTCTGATTGGTCGCAGGTGGTGTAACGATGGTGACAGGTGTGCATAATAATGAGCAGACTGGTAACCTGGAACGCCGGAGAGGGAGTATACGTGACACAGACAGAACAGGTAATAAGACGTGTGGGGATATTCGGGAGATACTTCAGTAGAATTTACCTGGTCCTGACTTCAATTAAACTCTGTCTGGGAAACCGCCGCTCAGTCTCTCATCTACTCTGAGCTCAGATGGGGAAACATGAGAAGAGTTTCATTCCAAAACGCTATATATCAATTTTCAGAAATGTTGGTAAATTTGCCTTTATTGTTTAAAGGAATTATGAAAGAGATAGGTGTGTTTTTTCACTATCTAATCATGGCATGGGGTTGTTCAATGACAGACATGAATTTGTTTAAAATCTATCACTTGATGGTTTCATTTCAGATAGACAAATAATCATGTTTTTTTTTGTTGCAAAATGCTACATATCTGCTCACTCTCAGAGAAATAAGTAGTACTACTAGGTTTTACACAGTAATAGTATATATCTGCCTCACTCTCAGAGAAATATGTAGTACTACTAGGTTTTACACAGTCAAATCTAAAAAATAACTACACTTTTAATAAAGAACTGTACAAATAAAATATTTGTATTTCCAAAAATACAGTAATATGATATTTGTGTTTAAAACCTTACATTTGACATTTTAGTCATTTAGCAGATGGTCTCATCCAGGATCCGGTTTCCCAAAAGCATCTTAAGGCTAAGTTCATCATTAGAACCTTTGTAGGAGCATTGTTAAATCTCTGAGCAGTTCCCCAAAACAATCGTTATTAAATTGTGCGCCTCCAGTCTCCCGAGTGGTGCAGTGGTCTAAGGCACTGCATCGCAGTGCTAGCTGTGCCACTAGAGATCCTGGTTCGAATCCAGGCTCTGTCGTAGCCGGCCACGACCGGGAGACCCATGGGGAGGCACACAATTTGCCCAGCGTCGTCCATGGTAGGGGAGGGAATGGCCGGCAGGGATGTAGCTCAGTTGGTAGAGCATGGCATTTGCAACGCCAGGGTTGTGGGTTCGATTCCCACGGGGGGTCAGTATAAAAAATGTAATGTATGCATAACTGTAAGTCGCTCTGGATAAGAGCGTCTGCTAAATGACTAAACATTTAAAATGTAATGTTACACTTGAAAAAGCTGGTAATCTAACGCCTGCCTCAGACCATTCGTACTCGTAGAACAGGTAAATCTCAGGGGTTAAAGCAAAAAAAACTGTCCTTACGTCGATCTCAGATTGATTGTCTTGTGCTAAATTAATCTCTCCTTTCATGTAAACAAGTCATGACCGTCATGCTTTTAGGAAAAGAGGATCATTTTCTGTAAATGTATCAAACTGCAAATGTGACCAATTCCAGTCCCCTTGCTCAGGGTTCCCAGGGTGCTCCTGGGATACTTATTGAGAAGTCCAGCTAGCTAAGAAAGATAGTTAACCAGTGGTGTAAAGGACTTAAGTAAAAATACTTTAAAGTACTACTTACAGTGGGGAAAAAAAGTATTTAGTCAGCCACCAATTGTGCAAGTTCTCCCACTTAAAAAGATGAGAGAGGCCTGTAATTTTCATCATAGGTACATGTCAACTATGACAGACAAATTGAGAAAAAATAATCCAGATAATCACATTGTAGGATTTTTTATGAATTTATTTGCAAATTATGGTGGAAAATAAGTATTTGGTCACCTACAAACAAGCAAGATTTCTGGCTCTCACAGACCTGTAACTTCTTCTTTAAGAGGCTCCTCTGTCCTCCACTCGTTACCTGTATTAATGGCACCTGTTTGAACTTGTTATCAGTATAAAAGACACCTGTCCACAACCTCAAACAGTCACACTCCAAACTCCACTATGGCCAAGACCAAAGAGCTGTCAAAGGACACCAGAAACAAAATTGTAGACCTGCACCAGGCTGGGAAGACTGAATCTGCAATAGGTAAGCAGCTTGGTTTGAAGAAATCAACTGTGGGAGCAATTATTAGGAAATGGAAGACATACAAGACCACTGATAATCTCCCTCGATCTGGGGCTCCACGCAAGATCTCACCCCGTGGGGTCAAAATGATCACAAGAACGGTGAGCAAAAATCCCAGAACCACACGGGGGGACCTAGTGAATGACCTGCAGAGAGCTGGGACCAAAGTAACAAAGCTACCATCAGTAACACACTACGCCGCCAGGGACTCAAATCCTGCAGTGCCAGACGTGTCCCCCTGCTTAAGCCAGTACAAGCATGGGGGTGGAAACATCATGCTTTGGGGCTGTTTTTCTGAAAAGGGACCAGGACGACTGATCCGTGTAAAGGAAAGAATGAATGGGGCCATGTATCGTGAGATTTTGAGTGAAAACCTCCTTCCATCAGCAAGGGCATTGAAGATGAAACGTGGCTGGGTCTTTCAGCATGACAATGATCCCAAACACACCGCCCGGGCAACGAAGGAGTGGCTTCGTAAGAAGCATTTCAAGGTCCTGGAGTGGCCTAGCCAGTCTCCAGATCTCAACCCCATAGAAAATCTTTGGAGGGAGTTGAAAGTCCGTGTTGCCCAGTGACAGCCCCAAAACATCACTGCTCTAGAGGAGATCTGCATGGAGGAATGGGCCAAAATACCAGCCACAGTGTGTGAAAACCTTGTGAAGACTTACAGAAAACGTTTGACCTGTGTCATTGCCAACAAAGGGTATATAACAAAGTATTGAGAAACTTTTGTTATTGACCAAATACTTATTTTCCACCATAATTTGCAAATAAATTCATAAAAAATCCTACAATGTGATTTTCTGGATTATTTTTTCTCAATTTGTCTGTCATAGTTGACGTGTACCTATGATGAAAATTACCTCTCTCATATTTTTAAGTGGTGGCTGACTAAATACATTTTTTTCCCCACTGTAAGTAGTTTTTTTGGGTATCTGTACTTCACTTTACTATTTATATGTTTGACTACTTTTACTTTTACTTCACTACATTCCTAAAGAAAATAATGTACTTTTTACTCCATACATTTTCCCTGACACCCAAAAGTACTCATTACATTTTGAATGCTTAGCAGGACAGAAAATGGTCCAATTCACACACTTATCAAGAGAACATCCCTACTGCCTCTGATCTGGCAGACTCAGTAAACACAAATGCTTTGTTTGTAAATTGTCTGAGTGTTGGAGTGTGCCTCTGGCTGAACGTACATTTTAAAAACAATAAAATTGTCTGGTTTGCTTTATGTAAGGAATTTTAAATGATTTATACTTGTACTTTTACTTTTGATACTTTTGTATATTTTAGCAATTACATTTCACTTTTACATTTCACTTTCACTTTTAGTTGAGTCATTTTCTGTTAAGGTATCTTTACTTTTACTCAAGTATGACAATTGGGTACTTTTTCCACCACTGGAGTTAACATCATGGACGGCAGAAAAGGACTGGAGACGGACTTCGGAGTGGGAAAACAACGTGATTAAAAAGGAGGAATATACAGTGATTAAAGGAAAGGACATTTATTCAACTGTGAAGATAAACCTTTTAATTAAATCTGCTAAATGAGCGAATTTAGGAGGAAACGTCAGTGAGTGAAGTGAATGAAGATCACGTGACTGAGGAAAATATTGCTGTGGACAATACTGAAGTGAGTGACAATCAGGAGCCTATTGAGAAATGAAAAATGGCTGGAATTGTTGGAAACATTGGACAGTTTGATAAAAGTATTGAGTAGTGGAGCTCATATACAGAACGGTTTGAATATTTTGTTCTTGTAAATGACATGGATGAGGACAACATTGTGCCTACATGTTTTAGTGTAATGGGGCCAAAGACATTTAATTTACTAGGCAGCCTGCTACAGCCAGACTGTAACGTGAACACTGGGAGTCGGGAAGCAAATACAGGAAGTGAATTCAATAATACATAGAACAAAACAAGAAACAGGAGTAGTGTACAGACATGAAGCACTGAAACAGAATCAATAACGCCTGGGGAAGGAACCAAAGGGAGTGACTGATATAGGGGAGGTAATCAGGAAGGTGATGGAGTCCAGGTGAGTCTGATTGGTCGCAGGTGGTGTAACGATGGTGACAGGTGTGCATAATAATGAGCAGACTGGTAACCTGGAACGCCGGAGAGGGAGTATACGTGACACAGACAGAACAGGTAATAAGACGTGTGGGGATATTGGGGAGATACTTCAGTAGAATTTACCTGGTCCTGACTTCAATTAAACTCTGTCTGGGAAACCGCCGCTCAGTCTCTCATCTACTCTGAGCTCAGATGGGGAAACATGAGAAGAGTTTCATTCCAAAACGCTATATATCAATTTTCAGAAATGTTGGTAAATTTGCCTTTATTGTTTAAAGGAATTATGAAAGAGATAGGTGTGTTTTTTCACTATCTAATCATGGCATGGGGTTGTTCAATGACAGACATGAATTTGTTTAAAATCTATCACTTGATGGTTTCATTTCAGATAGACAAATAATCATGTTTTTTTTTGTTGCAAAATGCTACATATCTGCCTCACTCTCAGAGAAATAAGTAGTACTACTAGGTTTTACACAGTAATAGTATATATCTGCCTCACTCTCAGAGAAATATGTAGTACTACTAGGTTTTACACAGTCAAATCTAAAAAATAACTACATTTTTAATAAAGAACTGTACAAATAAAATATTTGTATTTCCAAAAATACAGTAATATGATATTTGTGTTTAAAACCTTACATTTGACATTTTAGTCATTTAGCAGATGGTCTCATCCAGGATCCGGTTTCCCAAAAGCATCTTAAGGCTAAGTTCATCATTAGAACCTTTGTAGGAGCATTGTTAAATCTCTGAGCAGTTCCCCAAAACAATCGTTATTAAATTGTGCGCCTCCAGTCTCCCGAGTGGTGCAGTGGTCTAAGGCACTGCATCGCAGTGCTAGCTGTGCCACTAGAGATCCTGGTTCGAATCCAGGCTCTGTCGTAGCCGGCCACGACCGGGAGACCCATGGGGAGGCACACAATTTGCCCAGCGTCGTCCATGGTAGGGGAGGGAATGGCCGGCAGGGATGTAGCTCAGTTGGTAGAGCATGGCATTTGCAACGCCAGGGTTGTGGGTTCGATTCCCACGGGGGGTCAGTATAAAAAATGTAATGTATGCATAACTGTAAGTCGCTCTGGATAAGAGCGTCTGCTAAATGACTAAACATTTAAAATGTAATGTTACACTTGAAAAAGCTTGTAATCTAACGCCTGCCTCAGACCATTCGTACTCGTAGAACAGGTAAATCTCAGGGGTTAAAGCAAAAAAAACTATCCTTACGTCGATCTCAGATTGATTGTCTTGTGCTAAATTAATCTCCCCTTTCATGTAAACAAGTCATGACCGTCATGCTTTTAGGAAAAGAGGATCATTTTCTGTAAATGTATCAAACTGCAAATGTGACCAATTCCAGTCCCCTTGCTCAGGGTTCCCAGGGTGCTCCTGGGATACTTATTGAGAAGTCCAGCTAGCTAAGAAAGATAGTTAACCAGTGGTGTAAAGGACTTAAGTAAAAATACTTTAAAGTACTACTTACAGTGGGGAAAAAAAGTATTTAGTCAGCCACCAATTGTGCAAGTTCTCCCACTTAAAAAGATGAGAGAGGCCTGTAATTTTCATCATAGGTACATGTCAACTATGACAGACAAATTGAGAAAAAATAATCCAGATAATCACATTGTAGGATTTTTTATGAATTTATTTGCAAATTATGGTGGAAAATAATCCACTGTCGTGAAGTCCACGGTGACAATGACCGAACACGGAACAAAAACCCACAACACCCAAGGGAAAACATGCAGAATAAATATGGCTCCCAATCAGAGACAACCAGCCAACAGCTGACACTCGTTGCCTCTGATTGGGAGTCACTCAGGCAAACATAGAAAACGACAAACTAGAACCCCCAACATAGAAATAAACCACATAGAATGAACACACCCTGGCTCAACATATAGAGTCCCAGAGCTAGGGTGTGACAGTACCCCCCCTAAAGGCGCGGACTGCGACCGCGCCTCAATAAGAGCAAAACAGGGGAGGGCTGGGTGGGCATACCTCCTCGGCGGCGGTTCTGGCTCCGGCCTTGCCCACCACCCTCCAATAATCCCCCCATAGCGCCCCTGGTCCTGTCTGGCCCCGCTGGCTGGAGCTGACCTGAACGTAGCAGGAACGGCTAGCTTCAGCTCCGTTGTGGAGCAGTTGAGCGGTACCTGATTTGTCACCGATGACCCAAGGCACGGGTTGTGCCGGACTGACGACGCGCACCCCTGGCTTGGTGCGTGAGGCAGGAACGGACCGGACCGGGCTGACGATGCGCACCCCTGGCTTGGTGCGTGGAGCAGCAACGGGCCGGACCGGGCTGACGATACGCACCCCTGGCTTGGTGCGTGGAGCCGGAACGGGCTTTACCGGGCTGACGACTCGCACCCCTGGCTTGGTGCGAGTAGCAGGAACGGGCTGGACCAGGCTGACGACTCGCACCCCTGGCTTGGTGCGAGTAGCAGGAACGTTCTGGACCAGGCTGACGACTCGCACCCCTGGCTTGGTGCGAGTGGCAGGAACAGGCCGGGCCGGGCTGGCGACTCGCACCCCTGGCTTGGTGCGAGTGGCAGGAACAGGCCGGGCCGGGCTGGCGACGCGCACCGTAGGCTTGGTGCGAGTGGCAGGAACAGGCCGGGCCGGGCTGGCGACGCACACCGTAGGCTTGGTGCGAGTGGCAGGAACAGGCCGGGCCGGACTGGCGACGCACCCCGTAGGCTTGGTGCGTGGAGCAGGGACAGGCCGGGACGGGCTGGCGACGCACCCCGTAGGCTTGGTGCGTGGAGCAGGGACAGGCCGGGCTGGGCTGGCGACGCACCCCGTAGGCTTGGTGCGTGGAGCAGGGACAGGCCGGGCTGGGCTGGCGACGCACACCGTAGGCTTGGTGCGTGGAGCAGGGACAGGCCGGACTGGGCTGGCGACGCACACCGTAGGCTTGGTGCGTGGAGCAGGGACAGGCCGAAACGGGCTGTGGAGACGGATAGGAGACCTGGAGTGAAGAGCGGCCACAACCCGTCCCGGCTGAATGCCTACCCTCACACACTCTGTGTGAGGCATCCGCACAGGACGTACAGGGCTGTGTACCCGTACTGGCATAACAGCACGTGACACTGGAGCAGGATATCTGGGACCGCGGAGAGGCATTGGAGACCACGAGCGTTGAGCCGGCACACTCCGTCCTGGCTGCATACCCCCCTTCGCACGACACGTGCGGGGTGCTCGCACAGGACGTACAGGACTATGCCGGACCACTCG
This sequence comes from Coregonus lavaretus, assembly GCF_964263955.1. Taxonomy (NCBI): domain Eukaryota; kingdom Metazoa; phylum Chordata; class Actinopteri; order Salmoniformes; family Salmonidae; genus Coregonus; species Coregonus lavaretus. The sequence continues at coordinate 86,688,121 of NC_139989.1, forward strand.
TGGCACAGTACGCCGCTCCGCATACCGCGGAACCTGCCCCGTCCCATGCTGCCATGCCTGAGTACGGGAAGTTGGTTCCGCTCTCCATCCAGGCTCCGCCAACCTGCCTTCTGGCCCCCCTAACCCGGTGGCCTCCTCTCCAAATTGCCCTGTGGCAGCCTCCTGCTGCCCAGCCGCCCATGCCGTGTGCCCCCCCTAAAAAATGTTTTGGGTTGCCTCTCGTCCGTCCGACGAAGGCACTGCTGACGCCGCTGCTCCTCTCTCGCCAGGGCCTTAATCCTAGCCCAAGGTCCCTTGCCCCCGAGCATGTCCTCCCAGGACCACGATTTGCCCACCTGGGCCATCGCCAACCTCTCCATCTCCTTTCCCGGCGCTTCCTCCCATGTCCAGTCTGCCTGCTCCTGGACACGCTGCTTGGCCCTTTTGTGTTGGTGGGTTCTTCTGTCACGATCGTCAGGGTAAGGAGTAGACCAAGGCGCAGCGTGATGAATGAACATGATACTTTATTATATTAAAGCACGAACAAAAACGATAAACGACTCGTGAAGTCCACGGTGACAATGACCGAACACGGAACAAAAACCCACAACACCCAAGGGAAAACATGCAGAATAAATATGGCTCCCAATCAGAGACAACCAGCCAACAGCTGACACTCGTTGCCTCTGATTGGGAGTCACTCAGGCAAACATAGAAAATGACAAACTAGAACCCCCAACATAGAAATAAACCACATAGAATCAACACACCCTGGCTCAACATATAGAGTCCCAGAGCCAGGGTGTGACAGTGGAGCTCATATACAGAACGGTTTGAATATTTTGTTCTTGTAAATGACATGGATGAGGACAACATTGTGCCTCCATGTTTTAGTGTAATGGGGCCAAAGACATTTAATTTACTAGGCAGCCTGCTACAGCCAGACAGAACAGGTAATAAGACGTATGGGGATATTGTGGAGATACTTAAAGGACATTTTTCACCAGAACCACTAGTTACTAAGACTTTTCCTAGCTTGTTTGTGAGAACCAGTTATAGCCTTCAGTCCTAGTTTTGTTTCACCTGCCTGTTTTCCT
>NC_139989.1:86689396-86736896 GCF_964263955.1 Coregonus lavaretus
ATATAAAATAGAGACAATTAGTTAAACAATCACCATCCTCCTGAGTTCACCCTCCCAACCCCCCATTATATATATTTATATACACATGTACGCACACACACACACAACTGTACAGCTATCAGCTAGCTGGCAATTAGGTGTCCAGCCAGTGAGTAGCTTCTCCCTGCCTCGGTATCACTAACGCTAGCATACATCTCTAACAATAAACAAGCCAGCAAACGTAATAGTAGCTAAAAATTCCCTGAAGTAATATAAACTACATAGTTAGGCTTGAAACCCAGTCAAAAGCCACATCACTATTTAACCAAACCCGACTGGACCTCTATGGGTAAAATAAAAGTATCCAGAAAGAAAATGTAACTACCTGGCATAGTGTGGCTGTAGCTATAGTAACACCCTGGTAAACTTAGCGAGCTGGCTAAATAGCACAGGCAACATTAGCTATGATCCAACTTTACCTGGCCTGTCATTATGGTGCTAGCCATCTAGCCAGCCAGCCAGCCGATCCTATGAGTCATTTGGTTGTATCCTCATGTTCTAACAGTTCACTATCCACTGTATCCAAGTTCAAACGTCAGTTCCTCCTGATGTAGTAGACGGGAACAAGTCAGGGAGTTCTTTCCTCATGTATGTTTCAGCCGTCTTCACAGAGTCAAATGTGCGCTCACCATTCTTGGTGTACGTCCACAAAGTCGTCGGGTAGCAGCAGGCCGTATGCCGAGCCAGCCTGCCACAGAAGCCTCTTCAGTGGGGAGAAAGCCATCCTCCTCTTGTGTAGTATGGGAGAAAGATCCGGAAAGATCATCATTCTGGCATCCGTACTTGAGCTCTCCCTTTGCTCGGGCAGCAGAGAGGATGTGGACAGTGTCCTGGTACCGTAGAAATGTAATGACAAATGCCCTGGGTGCAACCTGGCCAGGCAGCCGCCTCCATAGGGTGCGATGGACCCTCTCCATTTCCAGTGGGTGGCAGCCGCCTCTGTGGGTGCGCGGAAGGGGGTAGATCCAGAATTTTGGGAATCCATTCCTGTAGAAAGGAGATGGTGTCTCGTCCCTCCACGGCCTCCGGGAAACCTTGGAATCTGAAATTCAAGCATTTTTGGAAATTTTCGTGAGAATCAAATTTCTCATCGAGTTTAGAGATGACGTCTTCCAACTCCTTGTGCTTTTGATCCACTTCCTGATGGACGTCCAGGATGGCAGCCTGTTGGTCAGCATGATCTTTTTGTAACTTTGTCACTCGTTCCCTTTGTGACTTTTTTAAATTTTTACATCCGTTATTAGACAGTGGCAAAGCGGAAAACTAAAGTAACCCAACACATTTTCTCGTGGGACTCCTTTAGGCGGAACACAACAGTATCGTACCACGTGGTCATCTGTAGCGCAATTGGTAGAGCATGGCGCTTGTAACGCCAGGGTAGTGGGTTCGATCCCCGGGACCACCCATACGTAAAAATGTATGCACACATGACGGTAAGTCGCTTTGGATAAAAGCGTCTGCTAAATGGCATATTATTATTATTATTACATGGATCTGCAAGTTTTTTTCTATTCAAAATTTGAAAGAAATTAGCCGCGAATAATATCGTTCAAGCAAGAAGAAGGAAATAAAGAGAGGTGAGCAACATGTTGAATATGTTGTATTTGTAACATCGTTAACTATTAAATGCATTACAGAAGTGTAACGTTAGATCAGCTAATGTTAACCTGTCCGTTTGTTACTTTCTTTGTGAATTAATGAAGGAATGGGCTTGAATCCTGGGCTATGTATTCGTTTGCATTGTTTTTGGTTTAGTTTTGTAGCTAATTCTAACAGTCAGGCATCGAAAATGTATGGCAATATGAAAAAGGATATCATATTTGATCAAAAACGCATGTTGCTGAGTGCTTTTACTTAAACCACACTCAGTCAACACATTGTAACGTTAAAAGGTTAGACATGAAAGCTAGCTACCTAGCGAGTCAGTTATTTTCAGTAAATGAATGAATAAGCTTGGTCCCCATTGCTTTTGCTCTATAGTTGTCACCAACATGAAGAGAAAAAAGGACTTCATGTTTCTTCCAAAGAAAAGACAAGGCAGAAAGTCAGACAGAACCACAGGGTTCAGGTGTGGAGAGAGCAAGAGAGAGCAGAGAGAGACAGCAGGAAGACCATTTGAGAGACTGAGAGTGATGTCAGCCAATCCCGGGAGGAGCCACCGGTGCAGCCAGTGATGAACATGGACCCAAGAACTCTGATGGGGGACAGGAGGAGGAGCTTCAAGGCGGCCTGGTACCACATCCACCCCTGGCTTCAATATTCAAACAAATCAGACTCTTGTGTTTTGTTACGCCTGTCTCAGAGACTGGATTGGATTCAAAATGGGGTTTTAACAACTGGAAGAAGGCAACTTACAAAGAGGGGGGATTTGCAATTCATATAAGGTCTGAGTGGCACAAACAAGCAATGATTAGATGGAGAGTCTATCAGAAAGCTGTACAAAGTAATGCAACACTGGTAAATGCCCTAAACAAGGAACACAACGAACAGGTTCAAGAAAATGGGGACTATATTAAAACAATAGGAGAAGTACTACTACTTACAGCCACACAAAACATTGCACAAAGAGGACACGATGAGTCTGCAGAGTCTGATAATAAAGGGAACTTCATGGCAATCCTAGAAACAATAGCTAAGCATGACACAACTGTGGAAAAAAGGTTGACTTCCATTCATAATGCAAAATACACAAGCAAAGGGATTCAGAATGAGGTTCTGAGTTGTTTGGCAGACATGGTTCCAACAGAGATGATAGAAGAAGTGGAAGACAGTGAGGTCTTCAGCATAATGGCAGACGGAAAACAAAAGATGTTAAAACAAAAGGATCAGATATCTCCAGTACTCAGGTACTATTTCAGTGGAGCTGTCCATGAGAGCTGTCTCCACTTTGAATCGGCTGATCCACTAGATGCAGCAGGGCTTACTGACTAAATCATACACATATTAGAAAGTCATGGTCTTGAATACAAAAACAACCTAGTAGGCCAAGCATATGACGGTGCTTCAGTTATGAGCGGCAAGCATTCAGGCATCCAGGCAACGCATTAAAGAACAAGCAAAGCCTTTTACCTCCACTGCAGTGCACACTGTCTACACTTAGTTTTAGTGGATACAGTCAAAGCTGTCCCTGAGGTAGGACAGTTCTTCTCCTTACTAGAAAGACTGTATGTCTTCACATCGGGGTCATATGTGCATCAAAAATCCAGAGTGGCATGCAGAGACCCTCCAGTGTAGTAGAGATAGCATTATTCATTCAGCCTTATAAAGAAGTTTTCTTTCAGCTCTTTAAACTGTGCAGAATAGCTGTTTTAATCCCTGTTAGTACCGCTTCTTGTGGACTGAGTTTTTCTGCACTAAAGCTGGTGAAAACGTATCTCAGGTCCACAATGTCAGATGAGAGATTAAGGAATTTAGGTGTATTAAGTATTGAGTCAAGGAGGGCAAAGGCCTTGAATCCAGATGAATTTGCGGATCTTTTTGTAAAAAACCACAAAAACCGTAGAATACAGTTGATGTAACTGATACTGAATATGTAATGCAAATGTCAAAATGTAAATGCAAATAATAAATAGTTGAATGATTATAAACATGGTCATTTGTCTATTGATGCCTGCAATGCAGTGAAGAAAACGACATGACAACAATAATGTGTGATGTAACTGGCCCCTCTAACAGTACAACTGGCCCCAGCCTGGCCCCTCCCACTGGGAATGTTCTAGAACCACCACTGCTGCTACGGCTACATTGGCCCAGTTATTGTTGAATAATAATGAAGCTAGGTCGATTCAATTCAAATAATATAGCTAGTAATTTCAAAATACTTACAGCTGAAAGACACTGCCGTTTTCTTTGTGAACATGGTGAGATGGAGGAAGACGCATCCACATGTAGAGTTGTTGGGATGGGGACAAGTTTCCCAAATAGACACTGGCTTTAGATCAGGTTTAAATTCCCCCCACTAATGATCCTTGTTAGGTTTGGGGGAGGGGAAGCTGATCCTAGATCTGTATCTAGGGGAAACTTCACCCCAGCAAAGAGAGATGGGGGAAGAGGAGGAGAGAGAGCGTTGCTCTCAGGATTGACAGATCATGTACAACATCTACCAGTAGGAAATTGGTGACAGAATATAATATCTGACCTTTAGCAGTTCTAATGTCTTCATTTGCTCCATTTCATTAGTCTTGTTGATTGATTGCTGATATCTAGTTTTACAGGTGAGATGGTGTTGATGAAGAGCATCCATCCGTTTTAGTACTGCATTAATAGTAATGCATTCATAGACATATAGTTGATACTGGTGGTCCTACCCATCCCCCACTTCACTCCATTAACCCTACACTTGCTGCTCACATGGTGGTTTGTCTAAATGTATCTGACTTTAGGTCAGTTTTTAAGGTTCAGAAGGTAAAGATTGTGTTAGGCTGTGTCAGGAGCACTAGTGGTAGTGCTGCCGCTCCCAGATCACACATTGCCCTTTATAAGTATATACTGTAGCAAGATGAACCCAACACCTACCAATTACCACCTTCTGATCTCTTGGTGTAATGGATACGGTGTTGGCTTGATAGTCGCTGGACCCGGGTTCATGTCCCGGTTGGAGCTATCCCTTAATTCGTTACATTGGTGTCAGAAGTGGGATAGTGCCTGTGAGGCCATCAAAGAGGCATGTACACGTGAGAGACTTGCTATAAAGAAGTGTGGGGGCATGCTTTCCCCAAGGAAGGGGGTAATGTAGCGACCTTAATCCAACACCTAGCCACATCATCGAGAGGTTCGGACCTCTTGGCGTAGCGCTTGTTGGGTTCTGACTTCTATACATGAAATATACTTATTCATGTCACTGAGGGAGAGAGGGGAATGTATAACGTTTCCATTCTGTCAGGATATGTTATTGTTAGCCATCAGGGATCCTATTGGAGGAGAAGAGACACAGTCTGGTACAAGTCAACATGACAGCCGTGAGTTGGGGAGGAGTGAGCAGTTTGGGCAGAGGTCAGGTTAGATGAAGTGAGGAAGAACATATATCACTAATCTTCTGGATAGCAACAGAGGTGTATTGGCTGTTCAGATGTGGAAGGAGGGGCTCAGCATAGGAGAAAGGGTTCAATACCAGTGCTTGTGTGAATATGTTCTTTGTCTTATGCAGCTGTATGATCCAATGGGTGAATAAACTTGGTTTGAGCTTTACTAAACGTCCCTGAGTTTTAATAGGTTCATTTAGAACCTAACACGCTTAAGGTGTTGGCTTGACAGTTGATGGAACCAGGTTCAAAACCTGTTTGGGGCTACCCCCTGAATTCACTACAATATATTTGTTTGCCTACGGGCAGGGAGACCCAGGTTTGAGACGAAAGGGGAATTACACTCTTGCTGTTTGCAAAAAAACACTACATTAGAGGAAGCAGTGGAATGGTGCCTTGGGAGAGGTGTGCACATTTCATGGCCGGGATCCGTACCCAGGTGTCCCATGGGAAAAACCAGTGTCTTGACCATTAGACCAAGAGGTAATGCCTTCTTGACCTGAGGGTCACACTGATTTTGAAGTTGAAGGCAGGACTACCTCATTACCAGATCAATAGACAGACTCATGTTTTCTACACACATGGGATAGTGTAAAAGGAACTTTGCCTAGGAAGCCCATGCTAGAAGTGTTAGGAGGTGGAAGTTAGAGAATTAGTCCAGTAACTGAAAGGTCACTGGTTTGAGTCCTGAGCCAGACAACAAAACGTGGGATTTGATCTGAACTGGCAGATCTGTGACCAACCCCTTTCAGAAAGACAAATTCCCCTTGTTCCCTGTAACATGGACTAATAAAGTTGTACTGTACTGTGCTGCACTTTATTGAACAGAACCTGAGAGTCCAGCATGTCAGGGGATGGGGTGGGGGGTGGGGGGTGAGAGCAGCAGTGGGGGATGGGTAGCTAGTCCTTGATTGGCTGTAGACCTGGGAGCTACAACTGCCAAGAGAAATTCAATCTACCCTTTTTATCAGCCAAGCCAACAACATACTGTTTTACACACTCTTTTTGTGGACTGTTAATGTTTATATTTAAAATCAACACTGAGCTTTTCATGTTATAATCTGTTATTTATCAAATCTGATAGTAAGATATTGAAACCATATACCATATGCACTAGAAATGGTTGTAATGAAAACCTGAGACACTCCTATAGACCGATGGAATTATGAGGGGGGAAAATGATGTATTTCTGAAAGATATCAAGTAATTTAGGATTTGAAGTCAATTCTTGCGTGGGAAACTGCAGTCTGGTTTGTTTGTCTGAGTGAACAGAGCAGTTGGGGGAAGGGAATACACATACAATGTTTCAATCTCCAACTGTCTTGTTTCACAGACTCCTGTGAGAGAGAATATAGTAGACGGTTGCTGTCAAAAAGTGATTGGTGAGTTTTCCTGTGTCCTGTGTTTATGACCTTTTAAGGACATCCTGTCCGGACGTTCTCTTCACTATTTAGGGTGTGCTTAGGTAACTTGATAGTGCAGCTGTTTCTTTGAAGTAAAGCACATTGATGAAGAATATATGATCTATTATGCTGTGAGAGAAAGAGCACATATTTACCTGATTTGTTAAATATTAATAGTTAACAATGAATATGATTAACAATAGTAGAGACATTTCTTAACTACCAATGCTGTGCGTTTGGTAAGGATGGTTCCCTCTAGCTCCCTGCAGCTGGTCTGGGCGTGTAGTCAAGGACATGGGATAGAGATCAACTGGAGGAACAGGTAGACCTGGTAGCTCCCTGCAGCTGGTCTGGGCGTGTAGTCAAGGACATGGGATAGAGATCAACTGGAGGAACAGGTAGACCTGTATTGTTTCAATTTCTCGTTGCTTCCACACAGACACAAGAAGAAAACATGGTGGCTCCTGATCTGCCAGGGAGGGGCGTGCTTGTATGAAAAACAGAGATTGTTTTGGACATTTTGCAGAATTTATGAAGAGCTATACAAATCCTGTTGACTCTGTATTCACTTCTGCCTGCAATTGCATAACTAAGGATATTTTACATATACTCAGAAGCCGTTGTCTGTGTCATTTTCTAAAGTTTAAAGTTTGTTTAAGAATAAGAGAATATCAGCACTGTGCAAAGAACCCTCTACAACATGTTTGAAATAAAAAGTAATGTCCTGGTGATTGATGTGTCGTGTACTGACCTAGTTGAACTTAAAGTTTGAACTGTTTGAAAAATGTGAAACAGTTGGGATTTTTTTGTAGTGAACTTATGGAGCTGCTGTGTAGTGAGCTTGTGACCCCTTGTAGAATGAAAAAGTAATTTCTGGGTAGGTCTGCCTGAGTATAAGTAAGTGTTAGACTTGTCCTGTGAACACTACGAGCGACAAGAAACCTCAAGAGAGATCAACCACAGAAAACTCCAGAAAACACGTCTCCTAGACCAATTCTAGGTGTGTTGTGTCCTTCATGTCTGGGCCACAATGACAAAACCATCGATGCCATTCTTTGTGATGCACCTGATTGTTTTAATGGTGGGATTGATATGAGTGGAGGCCAACCGGACGATTCAACAGTGAAGATTTTCACACACAGCTGTCTCAACAACCTTTTTCAGCCAAAAACCGGGAGTTTTTCTCCTGCGTTTCTCATGAGGGAATGGCTTAAGATAAGACTTGCTCTATGTCAGATCTAAAAGGCCCTGAATGGAACATCCCTGCCTGGGTACGCACTGGAAGAGGAAGTCTGTGGGCCAGATGATTTGAAAGTCATACGAATCTCTTCAGTAGCGTAGAGTCCAGACTCCAAAGTGACAATGTTCGGTTGTTCTGAATTCAATAGCGCAAATGCCACCCAATCTGTTAGTTCGTATGTATTTTCAAACGCTTGCACAGAGGTCAACCATTTTGTTGCCTGTCTTTAGCTTCAAGTGGCGAGATTGGTTTAAGGTGCTTGATATGATGAAACAAGTGCAACAGTTTTTCCACCATCGTGAACATTTACGAAGATGGTCCCTTCTGTCCTCAAGACAAAACTTGGGCTTATCGGCAAGAAGGTTGATCTATCATCGAAAAAAAAACATGTGAAACCTTGAAGGCCAAGGAGAGCCTGTGTGGAAGAGGCAACGTCTGAGTCCCTCACAGCTTGAAGACGGGGATTTGGAGACTGATGGGGGTGTCGGGTTACAAAAGGCCCCTGAAAAGGAGAAAAATGCTGATTCTGCTTTTTTTCTAAGAAAAACATTATTATAATAATTATACATTTAAACATGTATTGTTTAGTACGGTGTAGTATTGTGTAATAATACAGTTTATGATCCATATAAAGGTTTAGTTGTAAACATTAGTGTCATAGTTTAATATTCAATATTGTTTAGTGAACTTTAATCACTTGTATATATATGCTTCCATTTCTGTAGCAACATTTTAGAAGAAAATAAAAGGTTTGAAAGAAAATTGTATTTCCCTTCAATGAATTACAGCTCTCTCTCTCTTTCTCCGTCCCTCCCCTCTCTCTCTCTCTCTCTCTCTCTCTCTCTCTCTCTCTCTCTCTCTCTCTCTCTCTCTCTCTCTCTCGCTACACAAGAGCCACTGGTTCTTTGGGTTGTGTGTGTGTGTGTGTGTGTGTGTGTGTGAGCGTGTGTGGTGTTTCTTTTAAACTACTTTTTTAAACCTGTTTATCCTTTAACCTTTTAAAAATAGCTCTCGGGGGGGGGTGTCCGGGAATGTCCGGGAGGCGTCCGAGGATGGAATGTCCAGTGGATGTCTCAGTCAATTAAAAACAAAAAAAACAATTGTATTCTTAAAGATGTCCCGTTTTACTGCTGACCTAAACAGATCCATTTGACCCCATAAAAGAGCGTCCGTGGGATGTCTCAGTCAACCAAGAAAAAAGACCCAGAGGACCAGAAGTCCTGAAGACATACATCTTAAAGAGACTCCTTGAATCATTTATTCCTCATGGAGCATTTTGAAGGTGAGTTGAATTTTCAATATGATGAAGGCTTTTATATATAACCATGCATATATATATATATATATATATTATTTATGTTGTATATTATAAATTAATGTTTTTAATAATGTATTGTATAAAATGATATAATATGTTTATAGAATTATAATGGGGGAATAGTGTTTATAGAATTATAATGGGGGAATAGTATAATGAATGATATTTTTTAAACGAGAATGGACTCTACCTACATATGTATATATCCTACTGTTTATACCAAACAAATGTCAATTTTATGTGACATTTCTCAAGGTGTCTCAGAACCTATGAAAATGCATGCCAAACCAAGTCTCTACTCAAGAGTGGACCACTGCCTCCACCTAGTGGATGTACAGTTACATCACAGTTATACAAAAATTATAACCTAGCGACTTGCTTATGTGTGTGTGTGTCTGTGTGTGTGTGTGTGGACTGTATCTAGAATGTTAGTATACTATTCTATATCTCTCAATGTATAACAAGGTTTTTTTCAAATATTTAACAGTGTTTTAATAAAAAAAATGTTGCAGACATTTTAAGACTGAATGACATACAATTTTCAGGTAATTAATATTATTACTATATTGTATTTTATGTTCAATATCTGTATTTGTAAATAAAAAATGTATATTGTAATGTAATGTAAATTCTACAGGTTACCCTACATTCATGCAGGAGGTACCCAAAGTAATTGATGTGGATCAAGAAGCAACACCACAAACAGAAGTGATTGTTATAGAGGATAACGAGTTAGAGGAACAACAGACAGAAGCTGTATCTTTACTCAGTCACTCGCCATCAAGATATTTTAGACGTGAGTCAACATTTAAATTAGTAATAATCTTTATATAATAAGCAATAAACAAAAGGTGTACTATGTTTTAATAACCTAATCTTGTGTTTACAGCTGACTCTCCATGTAGAAGCGTGTACAGCGTTCAACCCAGGCATTATGGACTCCTCAGTTGAATGACTGCTTGAATGATTGTGAAAACGACGTTCTCCTCTCTTTCTGTACAGCAGGCTTTGACATAGACGAAACTCAAACCAACCCAAGAACAGAGGGATTGTCATACCTAGACACGCCTCCAAACCCCCCCGAGGCGTTCAGTATATAATAGGGCACCGACACTATTTCAAAGTCCAGCACGGCTCCACAGACACATAGTTCAAGTTGACAGAATGGCTTCACCTTTGACCGAGGAGAACGATTGGTCTGAAAACGACTGGATTGAAGAACATGCTCTTTATGGATATGGTAAGGCCTGTTTTATTATAGTTATAACTAATAATAAGTTATAAGACCTCTATAATTCATTTCATTTGTCAGTTCTTCCAGCTAATGTGAGATGTTTAGATGACATAACATTTGAGGACACATACTGTAATTTAGCTGGCCATCTTTTCCCCTCCCTTTCTGGCTGCCCTCCCCCTTCCCTTCTAAGTTCAAGTTGGTTTATTTGTCATATACATGGAGTTAACAGTGCAATGAAATGCTGACTAGCAGGTTAACCTCTTGACAACAACAATAGAACAAGTCAGTAGCTAAGTTAATATAAAGAGTAATACAATAGTAATAAACCCTGCATTCATAACTATCCTTAACATACCTGGGGTGTTTCTGGGATAGAGGGTTGATATAAAAGTCAATATAATCAGCAATACAGGAAGATTCTGAGACACAATCACTTACTATTGGTCAGCCGCCGTCTCAGGAGATATCTATTTTAGGCAGTAAGTAAAACTGCCTAGGCCTTGGAGAATCTGCCCCAAAAAGATAGACCATCTGTTTATCTGTAATGTACTTATCCTCATATAGTTTACTCACTATCTCCTGGATTAATCTTTGTGTTTTCCGGTTGTGTTGAGTGGGACAATGGAACATAGTGTTTACCATTATCCTATTGTCTATTGGCTTCAAGAAGATATTCACTTTATCCATTACAACAATCTGAGCCCCCTTATCTGCTGGTTTAATCACTATATTCTGATGTTCAATGTTTCTAGAGCTTGATTTTTTTTAAATGTGTAAGGTTAAGCTGATATACAGGTCTGGTTCTGAATTGTGAAAAGGAAGCCACATCCCTACGTATAACAGTCTGTATAGTTTCTGACACTGACTCCAACTGAGGTTCCCAATGTGAGGGGTTTGGAAATAGTATATGAGGAAAATGTTTTTCATAATCAAAATGATCTAATAACTTCAATCTTCTATGATAGAAGTGTAGATCCCTCCGGAGCTCCCTGCAGTCCACCTGTTTAGGAGTTGGTATGAAAGTCAGTCCTCTTTCTAGAACCTCACTCTCGGCTTGGTTGAGCCCAACGGGACATTGCTGGTCAACACCTCAAATCGGTTGTGAAGTAGTATGGACATATTGATGGAACAAGGTCACTAAACTGGTGGTTAGACAGGGTAGATCCAAGAGCAGGCCTCTGCTGTCATCTAGAGGGCGTTTCTCTGTACTGCTTGACACATGGAGACTCAATGGAGGCACAGTGCAAAGTGCTCAAAGTAAGGCCCAAACAATTGTTTGTCAGGCTGGGATCTATAAAGCAGTATGTTCTTCAATTAGATGCCAACTAATATTCATACAGGGACAATAGGTGGGGCAGGAGGAAGAATGGTGTTCCTGATTTTCAGAGGAATTCCCCTTTTTTCTATAAAGCTTCAGATTGAGATTGCTGTTATTCTCCAATATGTTTTTCTTCAGTGAGCCACTCTGGATTCTCCAAGGGGAAAACTCCCTCTATTCTCCACTAGAGAGTTGTAGCTCCATGCTTTTGCTGGGAATTGTCCACTGTTGTTTTACATTTATTTGGTCCCCAAAATACCAAAATAAAAAGGTGTATTTGTCTAGTTTTACCTGAGTCCCCAGTTAGCATCCATGTGGCTCATTTAAAAGTTTCAACAAAAAAAAAACGTACTCCTGACGTTTCACCACAATAGGCTTCTTCAGACAATGGTACAAAAAGTAGCCAAACAAAGCCAAAGGAGAGTGATGAGCAGCAGCAGCATCATCAAACCAGCGAGGCCGCCGGCAAGCCCAACAGTGATGATGCTGCCGAGCTCCAGTTAGCTCTGTGTGCAGAGCCTACCCACCCTTCCACAAGCAACGCCAGGATAATGGCTCCACAGCCCCCTCCACCTCCGACTGTTCCTGACTTTCTTGGAACAGAGGTGCCAGCCCAGATTAGCCTAGAATCCTACCGTAGCCACAGGTTTTCTGTCCAAAAACCTTCATTTAATAGCAACTGGTTCATAAGAAGAGAGTGTCTGGAATACTCGCTTACTGAAGATGCTGCATTGCTGAAAGTTCTGCGTGGGGTCCATCTATTGGGAGATGGCTAACTAGTCTGTATTTTCCACTGATTCATATGGATGCCAGTGCACACATTGGCTGTAAAAGTGGGTAAAAACAGAAAAGCATATAACTGTAGATATGTGGTCTTTACTTGGGTGTGTTTCAGCAGGGTGAGGTCAGAGAGATGCTTCCAAGTCAGTATTTTTCTGAACTCATAAAATCCTTTACACAATCTGATGGGATGAATATTCAACCCCATTTAAATAACCATAAGGTCTATATAGTACCTTTAAGTTAAGTCCTCACAGATCTGTTCATGGCAAAGCAGTTCAATTAATGATATTAATTGATTCTTAAAGAATATGACATATATATCATGAGTCTCATCTTGAGGAGTCACCTGTGACAGTATTCATAAAGAGTAGGAGTACTGATCTGGGATCAGTTTAGCCTTTTAGATCATAATGAAACAGATTAAATGGACAGGGGGGACCTGATCCTAGATCAGCACTCCTCCTCTGGGAAACTGCATGTATGAAACCGAACACATAGTCGTAGTCTAGTTACAGCAGGTGGTTACTGCCATCTAGTGGAAGATACCAATAAAACACTTTATTATCAGGGTGGGGAGACGGTTGAGCTGAAACAGAAAGTAAAGTAACTAACTATATGACCCAGACTACTGAACTAACTATATGAACCAGACCACTCAACTAACTATATGAACCAGACTACTGAACTAACTATATGAACCAGACTACTGAACTAACTATATGAACCAGACTACTGAACTAACTATATGAACCAGACTACTGAACTAACTATATGAACCAGACTACTGAACTAACTATATGAACCAGACTACTGAACTAACTATATGAACCAGACTACTGAACTAACTATATGAACCAGACTACTGAACTAACTATATGAACCAGACTACTGAACTAACTATATGAACCAGACTACTGAACTAACTATATGAACCAGACTACTGAACTAACTATATGAACCAGACTACTGAACTAACTATATGAACCAGACTACTCAACTAACTATATGAACCAGACTACTGAACTAACTATATGAACCAGACTACTGAACTAACTATATGAACCAGACTACTGAACTAACTATATGAACCAGACTACTGAACTAACTATATGAACCAGACTACTGAACTAACTATATGAACCAGACTACTCAACTAACTATATGAACCAGACTACTGAACTAACTATATGAACCAGACTACTCAACTAACTATATGAACCAGACTACTCTACTAACTATATGAACCAGACTACTGAACTAACTATATGAACCAGACTACTCAACTAACTATATGAACCAGACTACTGAACTACCTATATGAACCAGACTACTGAACTAACTATATGAACCAGACTACTGAACTAACTATATGAACCAGACTACTGAACTAACTATATGAACCAGCCTACTGAACTAACTATATGAACCAGACTACTGAACTAACTATATGAACCAGACTGCTCAACTAACTATGTGAACCAGACTACTCAACTAACTATATGAACCAGACTACTGAACTAACTATATGAACCAGACTACTGAACTAACTATATGAACCAGACTACTGAACTAACTATATGAACCAGACTACTGAACTAACTATATGAACCAGACTACTGAACTAACTATATGAACCAGACTACTGAACTAACTATATGAACCAGACTACTGAACTAACTATATGAACCAGACTACTGAACTAACTATATGAACCAGACTACTCAACTAACTATATGAACCAGACTACTGAACTAACTATATGAACCAGACTACTCAACTAACTGAGAGATGATATTACATGTATTGTGTTTTGGAAACAAAACTGGATTAGAGATTTGTCCAGGAGAGATTCTGCAGAGAGTCCTTCTCCTCTGAGCTGGTCAAAAATAGTCCATCCAAAACTCTCAACATTGACTTTTCAGAATGAGCCACCAACGCTCAATTATTTGATTTCCAGTGTTGGGGCCCAAAGTGACGCAGTCTGTTCCAGCCTCATCCACAGAGTGACGCATACATTTTTGAATCTCTGCAATATGGGTGTTTTCAGTTCCATGATCAAGCCTCAATCTATAGCTGTATCCGTTTCTGTCATTCACAGCGTCCATTAAATAGCCAGAGACGACCCAGAGACGACCCAGAGACGACCCCAGGGTCATTGTTTGTCATTGTTCGTCTCGTAGCCTTCTAGCCATATCCTTTTAGGTGAAAACCCGTCGATGCATCCACTGGTACATATTCCATAAGGTTTTAACTTGTCGTAACCACCCACATGCCAAACATAAGGCGGTTTCTCAGGCGGTTTCTTGCTCACAGGTTGACACCCTGACCATCCTGAAGGCACAGAAGTTGACGGACAGTTTCCCTGTCGGTAACTATTCCGGCCTTCCAACATTTCTGGTGCGTCCAGCAGTAGCCATGTTGTCGACCTGATGTTTGAAGCTGCTGGTGTATGAAGGAGAGCACCTCTGCTTCATCTGTTCTGTTTTTAACCCACCAGAGATGATTCCTACTTAGAACTCCTTCTGTCTGAAGACGTATTGTTATGTTGAGTGATTCCTCCAATAATAACATTTCGTTGTTGGTGAATCCACGCTGGAAGTAGTCCTCAATGATATTGTCCATTGTCTTAGTAGGAAGTTAAGACAATTAGGCTCTTATCAGGGCCACCAATACATCCCAACCAATCAATGTAGACACAGGGAATGATTAATTTCATTTGTCAGTTCTTCCAGCTAATGTGAGATGTTTAGATGACATAACATTTGAGGACACATACTGTAATTTAGCTGGCCATCTTTTCCCCTCCCTTTCTGGCTGCCCTCCCCCTTCCCTTCTAAGTTCAAGTTGGTTTATTTGTCATATACATGGAGTTAACAGTGCAATGAAATGCTGACTAGCAGGTTAACCTCTTGACAACAACAATAGAACAAGTCAGTAGCTAAGTTAATATAAAGAGTAATACAATAGTAATAAACCCTGCATTCATAAGTATCCTTAACATACAGTGGGGAGAACAAGTATTTGATACACTGCCGATTTTGCAGGTTTTCCTACTTACAAAGCATGTAGAGGTCTGTAATTTTTATCATAGGTACACTTCAACTGTGAGAGACAGAATCTAAAACAAAAATCCAGAAGATCACATTGTATGATTTTTAAGTAATTAATTTGCGTTTTATTGCATGACAAAAGTATTTGATACATCAAAAAAGCAGAACTTAATATTTGGTACAGAAACCTTTGTTTGCAATTACAGAGATCATCGTTTCCTGTAGGTCTAAAAGTGGGTAAAACCTGACAAGCATATAACTGTAGCTATGTGGGTGTGTTTCAGCAGGGTGAGGTCAGAGAGATGCTTCCAAGTCAGTATTTTTCTGAACTCATAAATACCATTACACAATCTGATGGGATGAATGTTCAACCCCATTTAAATAACCATAAAGTCTATATAGCACCTTTAAGTTAAGACCTCACAGATCTGTTCATGGCAAAGCAGTTCAATTAATGATATTAATTGATTCTTAAAGAATATAACTTATAAATCATGAGCCTCATCTTGAGGAGTCACCTGTGACAGTATTCATAAAGAGTAGGAGTACTGATCTGGGATCAGTTTTGCCTTTTAGATCATAATGAAACAGATTAAATGGACAGGGGGGACCTGATCCTAGATCAGCACTCCTCCTCTGGGAAACTGCATGTATGAAACCGAACACATAGTCGTAGTCTAGTTACAGCAGGTGTTTACTGCCATCTAGTGGAAGATACCAATAAAACACTTTATTTTCAGGATGGGGAGACGGTTGAGCTGAAACAGAAAGTAAAGTTGTTCTTTTGTACAGGATCCATTTTGAGACGACAGAGCAGAAAACACTGTCTGGAGAGAAGTACAAAATAAAGTAAGTATTTCTGAACAATAGTCTATTCCAATGGACAGAGTAAGAGAATGAATACCTGGAATGAGATATTACTAGTTAGTAGAACTGCTACTTGAGCTGAGTTGCTGACAGACAGCAGTTTTCAAAGTGTTATCACATGTTATCAGTCAAACGTCTGGTAAAGATGGTGGAGGAGCTTTTAAATGATAGGGTTTTATGTTTATCTCAGGGTTTCTCAATCCTTTTGTTCTTGCCCAGCATTTACACACCTGATTCACAACTAATCATCAGATATTTGAAGACAGTTGAATATTTGAGGCATACAAATGAACATTCTCAAATTAAAACCTTTTGGATTTGTAGGCCTGTTTACAATTATTAAAGGTCTACAGTAAATCACATTTTGGAGGAAAAAAACACAGCTAAAACTGGTTTAGAGTAAATTACAGTGGGGGAAAAAAGTATTTAGTCAGCCACCAATTGTGCAAGTTCTCCCACTTAAAAAGATGAGAGAGGCCTGTAATTTTCATCATAGGTACACGTCAACTATGACAGACAAATTGAGATATTTTTTCTCCAGAAAATCACATTATAGCATTTTTAATGAATTTATTTGCAAATTATGGTGGAAAATAAGTATTTGGTCACCTACAAACAAGCAAGATTTCAGGCTCTCACAGACCTGTAACTTCTTCTTTAAGAGGCTCCTCTGTCTTCCACTCGTTACCTGTATTAATGGCACCTGTTTGAACTTGTTATCAGTATAAAAGACACCTGTCCACAACCTCAAACAGTCACACTCCAAACTCCACTATGGCCAAGACCAAAGAGCTGTCAAAGGATAGCTTAGTGGTTAAGAGCGTTGTGCCAGTAACCGAAAGGTCGCTGGTTCTAATCCCCAAGCCAACTAGGTGAAAAATCTGTCGATGTGCCCTTGAGCAAGGCACTTAACCCTAATTGCTCCTGTAAGTCGCTCTGGATAAGAGCGTCTGCTAAATAACCAATTATTATAAAGGACACCAGAAACAAAATTGTAGACCTGCACCAGGCTGGGAAGACTGAATCTGCAATAGGTAAGCAGCTTGGTTTGAAGAAATCAACTGTGGGAGCAATTATTAGGAAATGGAAGACATACAAGACCACTGATAATCTCCCTCGATCTGGGGCTCCACGCAAGATCTCACCCCGTGGGGTCAAAATGATCACAAGAACGGTGAGCAAAAATCCCAGAACCACACGGGGGGACCTAGTGAATGACCTGCAGAGAGCTGGGACCAAAGTAACAAAGCCTACCATCAGTAACACACTACGCCGCCAGGGACTCAAATCCTGCAGTGCAGACGTGTCCCCCTGCTTAAGCCAGTACATGTCCAGGCCCATCTGAAGTTTGCTAGAGTGCATTTGGATGATCCAGAAGAGGATTGGGAGAATGTCATATGGTCAGATGAAACCAAAATATAACTTTTTGGTAAAAACTCAACTCGTCGTGTTTGGAGGACAAAGAATGCTGAGTTGCATCCAAAGAACACCATACCTACTGTGAAGCATGGGGGTGGAAACATCATGCTTTGGGGCTGTTTTTCTGCAAAGGGACCAGGACGACTGATCCGTGTAAAGGAAAGAATGAATGGGGCCATGTATCGTGAGATTTTGAGTGAAAACCTCCTTCCATCAGCAAGGGCATTGAAGATGAAACATGGCTGGGTCTTTCAGCATGACAATGATCCCAAACACACCGCCCGGACAACGAAGGAGTGGCTTCGTAAGAAGCATTTCAAGGTCCTGGAGTGGCCTAGCCAGTCTCCAGATCTCAACCCCATAGAAAATCTTTGGAGGGAGTTGAAAGTCTGTGTTGCCCAGCGACAGCCCCAAAACATCACTGCATCTGCATGGAGGAATGGGCCAAAATACCAGCAACAGTGTGTGAAAACCTTGTGAAGACTTACAGAAAACGTTTGACCTGTGTCATTGCCAACAAAGGGTATATAACAAAGTATTGAGAAACTTTTGTTATTGACCAAATACTTATTTTCCACCATAATTTGCAAATAAATTCATTAAAAATCCTACAATGTGATTTTCTGGAGAAAAAAAATCTCATTTTGTCTGTCATAGTTGACGTGTACCTATGATGAAAATTACAGGCCTCTCTCATCTTTTTAAGTGGGAGAACTTGCACAATTGGTGGCTGACTAAATAATTTTTTCCCCCACTGTATATGTTTATCAAAAATAATGTAAGAGAAATGTCTTCACTGTGTTAACCACAACCAACATGCTGCATCTCTGTTTAGGGGTCAGTGGTCTAAAATGAGTCTCTCTGGGGAGAGAGAGGAGGGGGGCCCTGCCTCTAAAATGAGTCTCTCTGGGGAGAGAGAGGAGGGGGGCCCTGCCTCTAAAATGCATCTCTCCGGGGAACATGACACCAAAGCTAAGAGGTGAGATGACAATTTTATGAAGAATGTATTAAGTTTATTTCCTAAATAAATAGCTATCTTAAGATGAATGTACTTACTGTAAATCACTCTGGATAAGAGCATCTGCTAAATCAGGAGTTCTCAATCCGGGGTCAGTGGAGGTACTGCAGGGGTTCTGCACCACCCTGACTGGACTCGTTGCAATGGAAGACATTTGATAGAATTTTCACTACACGACCACTTTGCCTACTCTTCATTATTGCCTAATATAATGGAATCCATATTTTTTTAACCAATTCTGATGGTTGTTACAAGCAGAATGTTTACAATATTACAGTTTGAGTAAAGCCAGTGTGTCTATATATGTGGATGACTCATCACTATACACGTCAGCTACTACAGTGACTGAAATGACTGCAACACTAAACAAAGAGCTGCAGTTAGTTTCAGAGTGGGTGGCAAGGAATAAGTTAGTCCTAAATATTTCTAAAACTAAAAGCATTGTATTGGGACAAATCATTCACTAAACCCTAAACCTCAACTAAATATTGAAATGAATAATGTGGAAATTGAGCAAGTTGAGGTGACTAAACTGCTTGGAGTAACCCTGGATTGTAAACCGTCATGGTCAAAGCATATTGATACAACAGTAGCTAGGATGGGGAGAAGTCTGTCCATAATAAAGCGCTACTCTGCCTTCTTAACAGCACTATCAAGGCAGGTCCTACAGGCCCTAGTTTTGTCACACTGTTCAGTTGTGTGGTCAGGTGCCACAAAAAAAGGACTTAGGAAAATTGCAATTGCCTCAGAACAGGGCAGCACGGCTGGGCCTTGGATGTACACAGAGAGCTAATATTAATAATATGCATGTCAATCTCTCCTGGCTCAAAGTGGAGGAGAGATTGACTTCATCACTACTTGTGTTTATGAGAGGTGTTGACATGTTGGGTGCACCGAGCTGTCTGTTTGAGCTACTGGCGCACAGCTCGGTCACCCATGCATACCCCACAAGACATGCCACCAGAGGTCTCATCACAGTCCCCAAGTCCAGAACAGACTATGGGAGGCGCACAGTACTACATAGAGCCATGACTACATGGAACTCTATTCCACATCAAGTAACTGATGCAAGTAGTAAAATTAGATTTAAAAAACAGATAAAAAAAAACACCTTATGGAACAGCGGGGACTGTGAAGCAACACAAACATAGGCGCAGACACATGCATACACACACGTACACATGGATTTTTGTACTGTAGATATGTCGTAGTGGTGAACTAGGGGCCTGAGGGCACACAGTGTGTTGTGAAATCTGTGAATGTATTGTAATGTTTTTAAAATTGTATGAACTGCCTTAATTTTGCTGGACCCCTTGGCAGCAGCTAATGGGGATCCATAATAAATACAAAAATACACTGCACAAAAAAATTAAGGGAACACTAAAATAACACATCCTAGATCTGAATGAATGAAATAATCTTATTAAATACTTTTTTCTTTACATAGTTGAATGTGCTGACAACAAAATCACACAAAAAATATCAATGGAAATCAAATTTATCAACCCATGGAGGTCTGGATTTGGAGTCACCCTCAAAATTAAAGTCGAAAACCACACTACAGGCTGATCCAACTTTGATGTAATGTCCTTAAAACAAGTCAAAATGAGGCTCAGTAGTGTGTGTGGCCTCCACGTGCCTGTATGACCTCCCTACAACGCCTGGGCATGCTCCTGATGAGGTGGCGGATGGTCTCCTGAGGGATCTCCTCCCAGACCTGGACTAAAGCATCCGCCAACTCCTGGACAGTCTGTGGTGCAACGTGGCGTTGGTGGATGGAGCGAGACATGATGTCCCAGATGTGCTCAATTGGATTCAGGTCTGGGGAACGGGCGGGCCAGTCCATAGCATCAATGCCTTCCTCTTGCAGGAACTGCTGACACACTCCAGCCACATGAGGTCTAGCATTGTCTTGCATTAGGAGGAACCCAGGGCCAACCGCACCAGCATATGGTCTCACAAGGGGTCTGAGGATCTCATCTCGGTACCTAATGGCAGTCAGGCTACCTCTGGCGAGCACATGGAGGGCTGTGCGGCCCCCCAAAGAAATGCCACCCCACACCATGACTGACCCACCGCCAAACCGGTCATGCTGGAGGATGTTGCAGGCAGCAGAACGTTCTCCGCGGCATCTCCAGACTCTGTCACGTCTGTCACGTGCTCAGTGTGAACCTGCTTTCATCTGTGAAGAGCACAGGGCGCCAGTGGCGAATTTGCCAATCTTGGTGTTCTCTGGCAAATGCCAAACGTCCTGCACGGTGTTGGGCTGTAAGCACAACCCCCACCTGTGGACGTCGGGCCCTCATACCACCCTCATGGAGGCTTTTTCTGACCGTTTGAGCAGACACATGCACATTTGTGGCCTGCTGGAGGTCATTTTGCAGGGCTCTGGCAGTGCTCCTCCTGCTCCTCCTTGCACAAAGGCGGAGGTACCAGTCCTGCTGCTGGGTTGTTGCCCTCCTACGGCCTCCTCCACATCTCCTGATGTACTGGGTGGTGCTTGAAATCATTGTTCTTCCTCTGTTAACCATGGTTACCTGCAAGGAAACACGTGCCGTCATCATTGCTTTGCACAAAAAGGGCTTCACAGGCAAGGATATTGCTGCAAGTAAGATTGCACCTAAATCAACCATTTATCGGATCATCAAGAACTTCAAGGAGAGACGTTCAATTGTTATGAAGAAGGCTTCAGGGAGCCCAAGAAAGTCCAGCAAGCGCCAGGACCGTCTCCTAAAGTTGATTCAGCTTTGGGATCGGGGCACCACCAGTGCAGAGCTTACTCAGGAATGACAGCAGGCAGTTGTGAGTGCATCTGCACGCACAGTGAGGCAAAGACTTTTGGAGGACGGCTTGGTGTCAAGAAGGGCAGCGAGGAAGCCACTTCTCTCCAGGAAAAACATCAGTGACGGACTGATATTCTGCAAAAGGTACAGGGATTGGACTGCTGAGGACTGAGGTAAAGTAATTTTCACTGATGAATCCCCTTTCCAATTGTTTGGGGCATCCGGAAAAAAGCTTGTCCGGAGAAGACAAGGTGAGCGCTACCATCAGTCCTGTGTCATGCCAAAAGTAAAGCATCCTGAGACCATTCATGTGTCGGGTTGCTTCTCAGCCAAGGGAGTGGGCTCACTCACAATTCTGCCTAAGAACGCTGCCATGAATAAAGAATGGTACCAACACATCCTCTGAGAGCAACTTCTCCCAACCATCCAAGAACAGTTTGGTGATGAACAATGCATTTTCCAGCATGATGGAGCACCTTGCCATAAGGCAAAAGCGATTAAATGGCTCGGGGAACACAAAATTGACATTTTGGGTCCATGGCCAGGAAACTCCCCAGACCTTAATCCCATTGAGAACTTGTGGTCAATCCTCAAGAGGCGGGTGGACAAACAAAACCCCACAAATTCTGACAAACTCCAAGCATTGATTATGCAAGAATGGGCTGCCATCAGTCAGGATGTGGCCCAGTAGTTAATTGACAGCATGCCAGGGCAGATTGCAGAGGTCTTGAAAAAGAAGGGTCAACACTGCAAATATTGACTCTTTGCATAAACTTAATGTAATTGTCAATAAAAGCCTTTGACACTTATGGAATACTTGTAATTATACTTCAGTATACCATAGTAACATCTGACAAAAATATCTAAAAAAACTGAAGCAGCAAACTTTGTAAAGACCAATACTTGTGTCATTCTCAAAACTTATGACCACGACTGTAGGTAATTAAATAATCAAAAGAAAAACGTTTTTATTACACTTAGAAAATAAGGTTCCTTATAGAACCAAAAAGGCTTCTATCACTTCCTTTATATATGGAACCACTACAAGTTGGATATATTTTTGGGTTCAGTGAAGAAGATCCTAATGAGTTCTGATTAACGGAAGGTGAATGTTTTGAGGATGTGAACCCAGCAGCCCTCCAGTGGTCAGATCAAGTACAACCGTTTTTTCCAGCACCCGGCCCGGGATTCGAACCAGCCACCTTTCTGCCATAGGTCCAACTCCTTCCACTGCTCCAACTCCTTAGCCGCTGGGCGAAAACCTGAGTTAATCTTCAGAAATAAGCATGAGTTAATCTGCCAAAAGGAAGACAAAATTATATGCACCAATCATTTATACCCATAAGAGTAAAATGTCTTAATTATCAGCACTTATACGACCAATTTTCTACTCTGAGATACTTTGTGGATATGGGCAAAGACAGATCTCAAAATATTGTTACAAAAAAATCTTTGAATGTTTGTTTTACATATAAAATAAATAAATTAATATTAATAATGTAAGCCACTGTAAAGACTGAGTTTAGTTTATTGTGTTGCTCTGCTCATGTCCGCGTTCTTTTTTTTTTTTTATAGCATAGCACAATGAAACTGACATAAACCAAAAACAACATACATTTAGTTAATTATAAAAAAATAATAAAAAATGATGTATTTAGATGGGTGACATTATCTGCCAAAGTAACACCTCGATCGAGCGTTCTTTTTGATTATTATTCCTGTGTAAAACCTAGCAGTACTACTTATTTCTCTGAGAGTGAGGCAGATATATATATTATTACTGTGTAAAACCTAGCAGTACTACTTATTTCTCTGAGAGTGCAGCAGATATATATTATTACTGTGTAAAACCTAGCAGTACTACTTATTTCTCTGAGAGTGAGGCAGATATATATATTATTACTGTGTAAAACCTAGCAGTACTACTTATTTCTCTGAGAGTGCAGCAGATATATATTATTACTGTGTAAAACCTAGCAGTACTACTTATTTCTCTGAGAGTGAGGCAGATATATATATTATTACTGTGTAAAACCTAGCAGTACTACTTATTTCTCTGAGAGTGAGGCAGATATATTATTACTGTGTAAAACCTAGCAGTACTACTTATTTCTCTGAGAGTGAGGCAGATATATTATTAATGTGTAAAACCTAGCAGTACTACTTATTTCTCTGCGAGTGAGGCAGATATGTAGTATTTAGCAAAAAACATGATTCTTGGTCTCTCTGAAATAAAACCATCAAGTGATAGATTTTAAACAAACACATGTCTGTCATTGAACAACCCCATACCATGATTAGCTAGTGAAAAAACACACCAATCTCTTTCATAATTTCTTTAAACTATAAAAGCTAATTTACCAACATTTCTGAAAATGGATATGTAGCGTTTTGGAATGAAACTCTTGTTTCCCCATCTGAGCTCAGAGTAGATGAGAGACGTAATGTTTGTCTCTGTTGTGTTGAAGCCCAATCAAGCAGGAGAGACCAGCCTCCCCTGTACCCAGCTGTGTGTCCATGAAGAGTGACCGGTCTATGGGTAAACCCATAAACTTCAGAGAGGGAGACTTTTCTACTAAACAAAGGTAAGAAGAACTCATGGGTCATGGTTAGTGAGTTAAACAACACTGTCTCTAGTCATTTCTCCTCTCCCATTTTACCATTTCTTTTTGTTGTTTTCATAATCCATAGGCTAAACCTTTTTTCCATTTTCATAGTCCTGAAACAATATTAAACTAACACAACATTCCCTCCCTGTGTGTGTGTGTGTGTGTGTGTGTGTGTGTGTGTGTGTGTGTGTGTGTGTGTGTGTGTGTGTGTGTGTGTGTGTGTGTGTGTGTGTGTGTGTGTGTGTACTCCCTGGATGAGGATATGTAATCTGATGTTTTGTCCACAGAAACCAACAGGAGAGATCAGAGTCAGAGATTCTCAGTGGTCAGTCTTCCCAGAGTCATCAAACAGACCTGGACTCCATATTCAGTGTATGTGGTCCTGTTATGTACATTTGTTTTTGTTTACCTCAAGTAAAGTTGATCTGTCAATCATTCATTCATGTGTTAATGAGAAAGCATTTAGTCTCTTGCTTAACTTATTTACTTGATTTATTTCAGTTGCTTGAAGAGAATATTATGACATTTGTGAAGAACGAGCTGAAGATGTTCAAGAGGATTCTTAGTCCAGAACTGCCAGAAGGCTTTGAGAGTCAGAAGCAGGATAAGGAAGTGGTGGATGCTGAAGATGAGAAGCAGGAGAGCAGTGCCAGAGAGGGGGCTCTGAAGATCACACTGCACGTCCTGAGGAAAATGAACCAGAAGGAGCTTGCTGACACACTGGAGAAAAGTAAGAGCTGTCTGCCTCATGTTGAATGCTGTTTTATAACAAACATTTAAAAGCTGTAGCTAAAGTACAGCTAAAGTAGCTGTGTAACTCAATGATATTGTAGCAGCCTTAACACAACACCTAGTGACCTCATCAAGTAGCAGCAGGGATGTGTTGTGGTGATTAATTTGGAGAGAGAGAGAGAGAGAGAGAGAGAGAGAGAGAGAGAGAGAGAGAGAGAGAGAGAGAGAGAACATTAATAATACCATCAATAATGATATAAATCAGTCACACCAGTCTGTAATGCATTATGAAAACAGTTAAGATAATATATGATTGCAATTTAAACTTTAGAAAACATCCTTACAATACTGTAGGCATTAAAACAGACGTAATATTAATATCCTCTGTGTTATTTCTTCATTCAGATGAGCTTGCTGTGATTTGCCAACGTGAACTCAAATCTAATCTAAAGAAGAAGATTCAATGTGTATTTGAGGGGATCGCTAAACAAGGAAACCCAACACTTCTCAATACGATCTACACAGAGCTCTACATCACAGAGGGTGGAACAGGAGAGGTCAATAATGAACATGAGCTGAGACAGATTGAGACAACAACCAGGAAACAAGCAAGACCAGAGACTGCAATCAAATGTAACGACATCTTCAAACCCTTAACTGGACAAGACAAACTTATCAGAACTGTGCTGACAAAGGGAGTCGCTGGCATTGGAAAAACAGTCTCTGTGCAGAAGTTCATTCTGGACTGGGTTGAAGGAAAAGCAAATCAGGATGTCCAATTTGTATTTTCATTCCCTTTTCGGGATCTGAATTTGATGAACGGGGATGAACACACTTTGATTGAACTTCTGAATCACTTCTCAATGGAAACCAAAGAATCAAGAATCTCCAACTACGACAAGTACAAAGTTCTGTTCATCTTTGATGGTCTGGATGAGTGCCGACTGCCCCTAGACTTCCAGAAGAACAAGATCTGTTGTGACGTCACAGAGTCAACCTCAGTGGATGTTCTGCTGACAAATCTCATCAAGGGAAATCTGCTTCCCTCTGCTCTCCTCTGGATAACTACCCGACCTGCAGCAGCCAATCAGATCCCTTCAGGGTGTGTTGACCAGATGACAGAGGTGCGAGGGTTCAATGACCCACAGAAGGAGGAGTACTTCAGGAAGAGATTCAGTGATGAGGACCTGGCCAGCAGAATAATCTCACACATAAAGACATCAAGGAGCCTCCACATCATGTGCCACATTCCAGTCTTCTGTTGGATTTCTGCAACAGTCCTTGAACACATGTTGAGTACAGACAAGACAGAAGAGATGCCCAAGACTCTGACTGAGATGTTCATACACCTTGTGGTGTTTCATACCAAACAGAAGAATGAAAAATATATTGGGAAAGAAGAGACAGGTCCACACTGGAATAAAGAGAGCATTCTTTCACTGGGAAAACTGGCTTTTCAACACCTTGTGAATGGCAATCTGATTTTCTATGAAGAAGACCTGAAAAAGGCTGGCATTGATGTCAATGATGCCTCAGTGTACTCAGGATTGTGCACACAGCTCTTTAAAGAGGAATGTGTGCTGTACCAGGACAAGGTGTACTGCTTCGTGCATCTGAGCATTCAGGAGTTTCTGGCTGCTGTATATGTGTTCCTCTCATTCATCAACAACAATGAGAATCAAATGGATGAACCTCAATCAACGGCCAGCAACTTTTTTGCACTGTTCAGAGACAAGCCTGAAGTTACTTTCTACAAGAGTGCTGTGGATAAAGCCTTACAAAGTGAGACAGGAAACCTGGACCTGTTCCTCCGCTTCCTTCTGGGCCTCTCACTGGAGTCCAATCAGAAGCACTTACGAGGTCTACTGACAAAGACAAGAAGCAGCTCACAGAGCCATGAAGAAACAGTCAAGTACATCAAGGAGAAGATCAGGGAGAATCCCTCTCCAGAGAGGTGCATCAATCTGTTCCACTGTCTGAATGAACTGAAAGACCATTCTCTAGTGGAGGAGATCCAAAGCTACCTGAGATCAGGAAGTCTCTCAGCAAAAGAACTGTCACCTGCACAGTGGTCAGCTCTGGTCATTGTGTTGCTGACTTCAGAAAAGGAGCTGGATGTGTTTGACCTGAAGAAATACTCCAGATCAGAGGAAGGTCTTCTGAGGCTGCTGCCAGTGGTCAAAGCCTCCAGAGCTGCTCTGTGAGTACATAAAATGACATTTAAGTACTAATCATCAGGAAGAAATATTCCTATTAGAGAAAAATATATTATAATATGTATATAATATCTATTGAAAACATATTGAATCAGTGCATTGTTGTTCACATTAGTATAACAATATGACCATGCAATTCTAGGAGACAGAAGATGAATCGATATGTTGTTTAAGAGAATAAACCAAATGCATCTGCCATTGTCCTTCTACACTACTGGTGTTAAATTAACAGTGTGTTTGTGAAATCATGATGATCTCTTTGCAGGCTGTCAGGCTGTCTAGTCACAGAGGAAGGCTGTGCTTCTCTGGTCTCAGCTCTGAGTTCAAACCCCTCACACCTGAGAGAGCTGGATCTGAGTAACAATGACCTGAAGGATTCAGGAGTGAAGCTGCTCTCTGCTGGACTGGGGAATCCCCACTGTAAACTGGAGACTCTGAGGTCAGTATTCCTGTAGTTGGTCAACAAGTGATAACTGTTCACCAGATCCACATGTGTTTACCAGGCACACATAGTCCACACCATATGTGTTTGGACAGTGAAGCTTACAGTTTTACATTTGGTGCTATGCTCCAGCAATTTGGATTTCAGATTGAATGTTTCATTATAGAATGTCACCTTTTATTTGATGTTAATAATTGTTAATGGTGAGAGATTAACATGTTTTGTTGTAGCCTCTGTAACTTTCTCACTCATTATTATTCATGATTCATTCATGCTCTTTCTCAATCATGGCATCATTAGGATTCATTCAGTAGTGTTTAGAAACATGTTATCTACTCACAGAAAGAAAATTACTCAACACCAAAGAATAGCAGTGTGGTTTTAATATGATTTGACTCTTTGCAGGCTGTCAGGCTGTCTAGTCACAGAGGAAGGCTGTGCTTCTCTGGTCTCAGCTCTGAAGTCAAACCCCTCACACCTGAGAGAGCTGGACCTGAGCTACAATCACCCAGGAGACTCAGGAGTCAGACTGCTCTCTGCTGAACTGGAGGATCCACACTGCAGACTGGAGAAACTCAAGTATGTAGAGGGTTTATGTCAATGTTCATATCAGACATGTTGGAGTTATCAGGCTAGTTAAGACAAACATTCTGACCACCACTTGGACTAAGTTATATAAAGACTGTGTGTGTGTGTGTATGTGTGTGTGTGTGTCCAGTGTGTGTGTGTGTGGGTCCAGTGTGTGTGTGTGTGAGTGAGTGTGTGTGTGTGTGTGTGTGAGTGTGTCTGTGTGTGTGTGTGTGTGACTGTTTGTGTGTGTATGTGTGTCCAGTGTGTGTGTGTGGGTCCAGTGTGTGTGTGTGTGGTCCAGTGTGTGTGTGTGTGTGTGTGTGTGTGTGTGTGTGTGTGTGTGTGTGTGTGTGTGTGTGTGTGTGCACGTGTATCAGTACACACACTGGACACACACACACACACTGGACAAACACACACACTGGACACACACACACACACACTAGACACACACACACACACACACTGGACACACACACACACACACACTGGACACACACACACACTGGACACACACACACACACAGGACACACACACACACACACACTGGACACACACACACACACACACTGGACACACACACACAGATTGGACACACACACACACTTGACACACACACACTCACACTGGACACACACACACACACACACTGGAAACACACATTCACTTGAAAAACACACACAAACACACACACACACACACTGGACACACACACTTGACACACACTCACAGGACACACACACACACACACACACTGGACACACACACACATACACACTGGGCACACACAAAGAGGACACACACACACACACACACACACACACACACACACACACTGGACACACACACACCACACACAAACTGGACACACACACACGCATACTGGACACACACACACAGACACACACACACACAGACACACACACACTGGACACACACACACACATTGGACACACACACACACACACACTTGACACACGCACACACTCACACTGGACACACACACACAACACACACACTGGACACACACACACACACACAGACACACACATTCACTTGACAAACACACACAAACTGAACACACACACTGGACACACACTGGACACACACACTGGACACAAACTGGACACACACACTGGACACACACACAAACAGGACACACACACACAAACACACACACTGGACACCACACACAACACACACACTGGACACACACACACAGACACACACACACACTGGACACACACACTGGACACACACACACACACACACACACACTGGACACACACACAGACAAAGATTCTTACCACCGCTTGTACAAAGTTATATGCTGAATGTGTGTGTGTGTGTATGAGTGTGTGTGTGTGTGTGTGAGTTCACGTGCATCCCTCAATGACTGTCTGTTCTTCTGCTTACCACTACAGTGTGGAACATGGTGGAGAGAACACAATGAAACCTGGACTTAGAAAATGTGAGTGTTGACTGCTGTGAAGAATATGACTAAGAATATGTCTTAATTCAAGTGAAGTCAAAGTCAAAGACCACCATCATTACTTACTTGGTCATATTAAATATCAGCTGTAGTTCTACAGAAGCACAAATCAGGGACACCAATGTTTACAAAGAGTTGCTTTGACAATGTGTGTGTCTGTGTGTGTGGCTCGTTCGTGTTACGTTAGAAATGTTTGTGTATGTTCAGGATGTGTGTGTGTGTTCAGGATGTGTGTGTGTTTGTGTAATTAATGGGAACATCTACATTAAATGAATTAGTGAAAAGTGAGTTAACATTCTAATGTGAATTATGATGATTTCTAATATTGTGTCTGGTTTCATCCATCAGATGTCTGTGATCTCACACTGGACCCAAACACAGTAAACAGACACCTCTCTCTGTCTGAGGAGAACAGAAAGGTGACATGGAGGAGAGAGAAGCAGCCGTATCCTGAATACCCAGAGAGATTTGAGCACTGGAGTCAGGTGCTGTGTAGAGAGGGTCTGACTGGGCGCTGTTACTGGGAGGTAGAGTGGAGTGGGAGTTGGGCTGTTATAGGAGTGACATATAAAGGAATCAGCAGGAGAGGATGGGGTTGTAGGATTGGATGTAATGACAAGTCCTGGAGTCTGATCTGCTCTGACAACAGTTACTCTGCCTGTCACAATAATAAGTCCTCTACCATAGACGTCCCCTCCTCCAGCTCCCACAGAGTAGGAGTGTATCTGGACTGGCCAGCCGGCACTCTGTCCTTCTACAGAGTCTCCTCTGACACACTGACCCACCTGAACACATTCCACTCCACATTCACTGAGCCCCTCTATCCAGGGTTTTGGGTTGACTCCTCAGTGTCCCTGTAAATAATTACCATGGTAACACTGACACACACACACACACACACACACACACACTGGACACACTGGACACAAACACACACACTGGACACACACACACACTGGACACACACACACACACACACACACACACACACACACACACTAGACACACACACACACACACACACTAGATTCGCACACACACACACTGGACACACACACACGCTGACACACTGGACACACACACACACAGGACACACACATACACACTGGACACACACACACACAGGACACACACACAGGACACACACACACACACACTGGACACACACACACACACACACACCTGACACACACACACACACACACACACACACAGGACACACACACAGGACACACACACACACTGGACACACACACACACACACCTGACACACACACACACACACACACAGGACACACACACAGGACACACACACACACACACACACACACACTGGACACACACACACACACACACACACACACACACTGGTCACACACACTCACACACACTGGACACACACACACACACACACACACACTGGACACACACACTCACACACACTGGACACACACACACACTGGACTCACACACACACACACACACACACTG
The DNA here is from genome assembly GCF_964263955.1 of Coregonus lavaretus. Taxonomy (NCBI): domain Eukaryota; kingdom Metazoa; phylum Chordata; class Actinopteri; order Salmoniformes; family Salmonidae; genus Coregonus; species Coregonus lavaretus. The sequence goes on from NC_139989.1 coordinate 86,720,446, forward strand.
GACACACACACACACACACACACACACACACACTGGACACACACACTCACACACACTGGACACACACAAACACACACACACACTGGACACACACAAACACACACACACACTGGACACACACACATATGCTGGACACACACACACTGGACACACACAAACACACTCACACTGGACCCACACACATACACACTGGACACACACACACACGACACACACACATACACACTGGACACACACACACACACACTCACACACACTGGACACACACAAACACACACACACACTGGACGCACACACTGGACACACACACACATATGCTGGACACACACACACCGGACACACACACACACACACTCACACTGGACCCACACACATACACGACACACACACCTGACACACACACACACACACAGGACACACACACTGGACACACACACACACACACACACACACGCACACACACACTGGACACACACACTCACACACACTGGACACACACACACACACACTGGACACACACACAGACACTGGACACACACACACTGGACACATTTCCATGTGTTGGATTTTGATGAAAGGAAATCCCATATAGCCTACTGGACAGGACTTTGTTATGGCATCTTCTGTTTGGGTGTCTCAGGTCAGGTGTGAACCATGATCAGAATGTGTCTCTGTGTCTATTTCCAGCCCTGCCATTTCTACCTGTCCTGATCTAGTGTTTCACCCCTGACCTCCTCACACCGTCTCACTGTCCATGTCTGCTTTTAGCTCCCACCTCTACTTCACTGTGTTATAATGGACCTTATGCTTGTTATGTCACCTCTGTAACCAGTTATCAAACATACTGACCTTTCTGACCCTATCCCATGGCCCTACTTTCTACAACTGAACATTTAAATTCCTCTATGAGTTTTGTTTAGTGTCCATTTACTTATCTATGTATTTGTTGTATATTGGGGTTGTGCTGCAGAGCATCATGGGGGTTTGTATGTGTTGAGATGATCACATTCCAGATAAATGGTTGAACTGATTCCTGTCTCCCGTCTCATCATTATTGAATTGTTATACAGACGTGGTTATGAAAGCAACCAGACATAACAAAAGATTGGCGATGAGTAAGTCTGAATCTACAGGAACTATTCTGTCTGGAAGAAGTGGGTTTTTACAACTGTTTAAAACTGTTATTTTCTGTGGTACAGTCTAGGCTAATGTTAGCACAGTGTATTGCTAGCAGAGGCAAGTGCATAGTCCAGCTAGCTAAGAAAGAGAGTTAACATCGTCATGATGTCAGAAAAGGACTGCAGACGGACGTCGGAGCGGGAAAACAACATGATTAAAAGGGAGGAATATACAGTGATTAAAGGAAAGGACATTTATTCAACTGTGAAGATGAACTTTGGAATAAAAAATTGCTAAATGAGCGAACTTAGGAGGAAACGTCAGTCAGTGAAGTGAATGAAGATCACGTGACTGAGGAAAATATTGCTTTGGTTGAGGACAATATTGAAGTGAGTGACAATCAGGAGCTTATTGAGATACGAAAAATTATTGGAATTGTTGGAAACATTGGACAGTTTGATGAAAGTATTGAGCAGTGGAGCTCATATACAGAACAGTTTGAATATTTTATTCTTGTAAATGACATGGATGAGGACAACAGTGTGCCTCCATGTTTTAGTGTAATGGGGCCAAAGACATTTAATTTACTAGGCAGCCTGCTACAGCCAGTCAGAACAGGTAATAAGACATATGGGGATATTGTGCAGATACTTAAAGGACATTTTTCACCAGAACCACTAGTTAATGCTGAAAGGTTCAGGTTCCACAGGAGACATCAGGAAGAGGGAGAATCAGTAACACTATTTGCTGCTGCATTAAAGAAACTACCAGAACACTGAGTTTAATGCTGTTCTAAATGACATCATTAGAGACAGACTAGTATGTGGGCTACAGAGTGAAGCTACACAAAAGAGACTGTTGACTGAAAGTCATCTGACCTTGGCAAAGGACATTGGAATCAGTGTGTCTATGGAACTAGCTGCTAAAGAGGCTCACCAGTTGAGTTCATCAGGAACTTAGTGGGTTCATCTAACAATCCTAATCATCAGCTGATACATTTTAATCTCATACACAGGGTAAACCTTCCACCTAGAAAACATAATTTAATAAAGTTGTGTCTTTTTCCCCAGTGGGAGCTGTGGTTCTTGGGGAAGAGGGAGAGGAGGACCTGCTGTCTTGACATTGTGTATTTTTCCCCAGTGGAAGCTGTGGTTCTTGGGGAAGAAGGAGAGCAGGACCTGCTGTCTTGGCGGCCTGCTTGGTGACTGTAGCTTCTCTCTCTTCATGTGGTTCTCACCAAGCTCACATGCCAGATCCATGATGAAATGTCTCCTCCTGACTGTCTTGTCAAGGCATTGCTTGTACAACACGTGTTGATAGCAGTCATGTCGAGCACATTGTAGAACACCGCAACAGGACAGAGTAGAGTATCCCCTTTTACAGAGTACAGTCAACAGGCCAGAGGAGAGTACCCCCTTTTACAGAGTACAGTCAACAGGCCAGAGGAGAGTACCCCCTTTTACAGAGTACAGTCAACAGGCCAGAGGAGAGTACCCCCTTTTACAGAGTACAGTCAACAGGCCAGAGGAGAGTACCCCCTTTTACAGAGTACAGTCTGGACATCTGGTCTAGCATCCACAAAAATAAAATAGAATAGAAATATTTTACATGTTTCCTGTAAAATATGATTTACTGTAGACCTTTAATAATTGTAAACAGGCCTACAAATCCAAAAGGTTTTAATTTGAGAATGTTCATTTGTATGCCTCAAATATTAAACTGTCTTCAATTATCTGATGATTAGTTGAATCATGTGTGTAAATGCTGGGCAAGAACAAAAGGATTGAGAAACCCTGAGATAAACATAAAACCCTATCATTTAAAAGCTCCTCCACCATCTTTACCAGACGTTTGACTGATAACATGTGATAATACTTTGAAAACTGCTGTCTGTCAGCAACTCAGCTCAAGTAGCAGTTCTACTAACTAGTAATATCTCATTCCAGGTATTCCTTCTCTTACTCTGTCCTTTAGAATAGATTATTATTCAGAAATACTTAGAAATACTCACTTTATTTTTTTGTTCTCTCCATATCGTGTTTTCTGCTCAGTCTTCTTAAAATGGATACTGTACAAAAGAACAACTTTACTTTCTGTTTCAGCTCAACCGTCTCCCCTTCCTGATAATAAAGTGTTTTATTGGTATCTTCCACTAGATGGCAGTAAACACTTGCTGTAACTAGACTACGACTATGTGTTCGGTTTCATACATGCAGTTTCCCAGAGGAGGAGTGCTGATCTAGGATCAGGTCCCCCCTGTCCATCTAATCTGTTTCATTATGATCTAAAAGGCTAAACTGATCCCAGATCAGTACTCCTACTCTTTATGAATACTGTCACAGGTGACTCCTCAAGATGAGGCTCATGATTTATAAGTTATATTCTTTAAGAATCAATTAATATCATTAATTGAACTGCTTTGCCATGAACAGATCTGTGAGGTCTTAACTTAAAGGTGCTATATAGACTTTATGGTTATTTAAATGGGGTTGAACATTCATCCCATCAGATTGTGTAATGGTATTTATGAGTTCAGAAAAATACTGACTTGGAAGCATCTCTCTGACCTCACCCTGCTGAAACACACCCACATAGCTACAGTTATATGCTTTTCTGTTTTTACCCACTTTTACAGCCAATGTGTGCACTGGCATCCATATGAATCAGTGGAAAATACAGACTAGTTAGCCATCTCCCAATAGATGGACCCCACGCAGAACTTTCAGCAATGCAGCATCTTCAGTAAGCGAGTATTCCAGACACTCTCTTCTTATGAACCAGTTGCTATTAAATGAAGGTTTTTGGACAGAAAACCTGCGGCTACGGTAGGATTCTAGGCTAATCTGGGCTGGCACCTCTGTTCCAAGATAGTCAGGAACAGTCGGAGGTGGAGGGGGCTGTGGAGCCATTATCCTGGCGGTGCTTGTGGAAGGGTGGGTAGGCTCTGCACACGGAGCTAACTGGAGCTCGGCAGCATCATCACTGTTGGGCTTGCCGGCGGCCTCGCTGGTTTGATGATGCTGCTGCTGCTCATCACTCTCCTTTGGCTTTGTTTGGCTACTTTTTGTCCCATTGTCTGAAGAAGCCTATTGTGGTGAAACGTCAGGAGTACGTTTTTTTTTTTTTGAAACTTTTAAATGAGCCACATGGATGCTAACTGGGTACTCAGGTGAAACTAGACAAATACACCTTTTTATTTTGGTATTTTGGGGACCAAATAAATGTATACCAACAGTGGACAATTCCCAGCAAAAGCATGGAGCTCCAACTCTCTAGTGGAGAATAGAGGGAGTATTCCCCTTGGAGAATCCAGAGTGGCTCACTGAAGAAAAACATATTGGAGAATAACAACAATCTCAATCTGAAGCTACAAAGAAATAAGGGGAATTCCTCTGAAAATCAGGAACACCATTCTTCCTCCTGCCCCACCTATTGTCCCTGTATGAATATTAGTTGGCATCTAATTGAAGAACATTCTGCTTTATAGATCCCAGCCTGACAAACAATTGTTTGGGCCTTACTTTGAGCACTTTGCACTGTGCCTCCATTGAGTCTCCATGTGTCAAGCAGTACAGAGAAACGCCCTCTAGATGACAGCAGAGGCCTGCTCTTGGATCTACCCTGTCTAACCACCAGTTTAGTGACCTTGTTCCATCAATATGTCCATACTACTTCACAACCGATTTGAGGTCTTGACCAGCTATTGGACTCTAGAGAAGTGGAAACGCGTTCTTTGGATTTCTGAATCACGCTTCATCATCTGGCAGAATATATATATTATATATTATATAGAATGATAATACTAATAGTAATAATATGAATGTAATATAATAAAAGGGGATCCTATTTGGTGTTTGGCAGATGGGAAGGCTATCTGTATATGGTAGAGATACTGTATATACCTTTGTGTGATTGTAGTCTGTCACTGTCTCCGGTTTCTTCTTCTGGTCACTGCCGGTGGCAACAGTGGGGTGCATGGTGCTGAGGAAGCTAACACTTATTTATTTAACATCTGTACACCGTGAGTGTTGCTTTACCACTCTCCCTCACACTGTGAGTGTTGCTTTACCACTCTCCATCACACCGTGAGTGTTGCTTTACCACTCTCCATCACACCGTGAGTGTTGCTTTACCACTCTCCATCACACAGTGAGTGTTGCTTTACCACTCTTCATCACACCGTGAGTGTTGCTTTACCACCCTCCATCACACCGTGAGTGTTGCTTTACCACTCTCCATCACACAGTGAGTGTTGCTTTACCACTCTTCATCACACCGTGAGTGTTGCTTTACCACCCTCCATCACACCGTGAGTGTTGCTTTACCACTCTTCATCACACCGTGAGTGTTGCTTTACCACTCTCCCTCACACTGTGAGTGTTGCTTTACCACTCTCCATCACACCGTGAGTGTTGCTTTACCACTCTCCATCACACCGTGAGTGTTGCTTTACCACTCTCCATCACACAGTGAGTGTTGCTTTACCACTCTTCATCACACCGTGAGTGTTGCTTTACCACCCTCCATCACACCGTGAGTGTTGCTTTACCACTCTTCATCACACCGTGAGTGTTGCTTTACCAGCAGCTTCTGCCTTTGTTTGTTCACTGTTCTGAGCACACTAGTCTTCTTTATTTTCTGTTTCAGCTCAGCTGTCTCCCCACCCTGACAATCAAGTGTTTTATTGGTATCTTCCACTAGATGGCAGTAAACACCTGCTGTAACTAGACTTTGCAACAGTATGTGTCCGGTTTCTTGGTCCTGGTGACTCCTGGGCCCTTATTCATAAAGGCAGTGTCTCAGAGGAGGAGTGCAGATCTAGGATCAGGTCCCCCCCTGTCCATCTAATCTGTTTCATTATGATCTAAAAGGCTAAACTGATCCCAGATCAGTACTCCTACTCTTTTTAATACTGTCACAGGTGACTCCTCAAGACATTTAAATATTTCCCCTTAAACCACTCAAATGTTGTTTTAGCAGTATGCTTAGGGTCATTGTCCTGCTGGAAGGTGAACCTCCATCCCAGTGTCAAATCTCTGGAGGACTGAAACAGGTTTCCCTCAAGAATTTCCCTATATTTAGCGCCATCCATCATTCCTTCAATTCTGACCAGTTTCCCAGTCCCTGCTGACGAAAAACATCCCCACAGCATGATGCTGCCGCCACGATGCTTCACTGTGGGGATGGTGTTCTCGGGGTGATGAGAGATGTTGGGTTTGCCCCAGACATAGCGTTTTCCTTGATGGCCAAAAATCTACATTTTAGTCTCATCTGACCAGAGTACCTTCTTCCATATGTTTTGGGAGTCTCCCACATGGCTTTTGGCGAACACCAAACGTGTTTGCTTATTTTTTTCTTTAAGCAATGGCTATTTTTTGGCCACTCTTCCGTAAAGCCCAGCTCTGTGGAGTGTATGGCTTAAAGTGGTCCTACGGACAGATACTCCAATCTCCGCTGTGGAGCTTTGCAGCTCCTTCAGGGTTATCTTTGGTCTCTTTGTTGCCTCTCTGATTAATGCCCTCTTTGCCTGGTCCGTGAGTTTCAGTGGGCGGCCCTCTCTTGGCAGGTTTGTTGTGGTGCCATGTTCTTTCAATTTTTTAATAATGGATTTAATGGTGCTCCGTGGGATGTTCGAAGTTTCAGATTTTTTTTATAGCCCAACCCTGATCTGTACTTCTCCACAACTTTGTCCCTGACCTGTTTGGAGATCTCCTTGGTCTTCATGGTGCCGCTTGCTTGGTGGTACCCCTTGCTTAGTGGTGTTGCAGACTCTGGGGCCTTTCAGCCCAGGTGTATACAATACATCTGGAAACCATCATAGGCCCCCCTCCCTGTCTCTGTTGTTATTACCCTTTGCCCCCAGGTCACTATATCCTGTCCATCAATATTTAATCAACAAAGGTATAAATTCCCAGTCATCTATCTTATGTGATATCAAACCTCTCAAACCTCTATAAACTCAGTCAGAGTAAAAGATAAACAGATAATTAACTACTATATATTCATGCTAATAATCTATTTAGTCAAAACCTTATTTTTATATATAAGGAAAAATCCCACAGACATCCTCCCCTTTAAAATGACCCCTTTTTATATACTTCATTTTCAAATATACCCATTTCTTATTCATGCTACCAAGAAAACATACATCAACGAAATTGTGACCATCATGACATCATCCCCACAAATACAAAGATCCATGACACTTTGTCCTTACATGGATATTATAATCTGAACACGTGAATATAAAAATAACCAAAACATCCGTCTTCGTCATCCACGCGCAGTCAGAGGAACCCCAAGTTTCTCCCTGGTCACAAGGGGCTCTATCTAATCCACTGAGATATCCATCTTCGATCCTGTAAACCTTAAATGCCATGTTATACATTTCCAACTTAACATTCCCATTCCTCAATCAACATTATTAATGGAGTCTAAACTGGAACAAGTTGACATAGAAGAATAATTAGTCCTCTCCCTCCTTGTATTAACATTAACTGATACATCTATAATTAGTCCTCTCCCTCCTTGTATTAACATTAACTGATACATCTCTAACTGTAATCACAGGCATGTTATTCATCTGGCGTACAGATCTTAAAATCAATCCCAGAAAAATTGGAAACAACCCCCCATAACTATGGCTGTAATGATTACTATGGCCACTAGAGGACCTAGAATACTGCCATCCATGTTCCTATGGAATTACCCACTAAAACAACCTTTAAAAAACTCCAACAGCATTCAAATTACCAAATCCTCCTCATCTTAATATAATAGCATCCAATGCTAATGATTAACATCTCAGACCCAATTGCTTAACGACCCATGATTGTTAAAATATACAATGTTAAACTTCGCCTTTGTCCTCCTAATATACCTGATATAACATACACATTATAACACTCTATTATCACTCCCTGTTACATCATCACATCCCTAGACTATTCCTGCTTTAATAATTCAACCAAATTCACATTATATGAAAATATCATAACCCCATGATAATAACCAATTCATTACTTGCCATTCAACATAGATATGTAGCACCCTAAACATCCATATCAATATCACCCCATGCTTCAAATGTATATCGTTACTAATATGTTAATACTTTAACCCAATTAATCAACATATTCATGATTTCATTCACAATCCTCACCTTAACTTCCATGTTTCAAACAGTATGAGTCAACAATGTCTATTCAATAAACCATATAAATGTATCCTAAGACATGACCTTAATGTATCACTGTTTAAACCCCTAATATCTATAGAAAACATTTCAATGCTAATACATACTAATAATTCACTTAAATCACTCATTAATCTTATCAATTATAACCAACCAAATTACTGAACTCAACCAAATTTAAAATGACAATTCTTATTCACTTTATCCTTATCACTGAAAATGAAAACTCTCAACTTAATCACCCATTACAACTTTCAGAATGTATACTTTTATTAACATAAATTATAAACATTCATAATTCAATTATGACTTTCCTCATCCTGAAAATAAATACAGATCATTATCTCAATGCATTCTCAGTACTATCACTTTAGCAGTGTATATACCTGCTATCATCTCCAGATCGTCAGTTTCCTCGTAGCCATCTGTAGCATCGGGTGACATGATACCTGTTCAATCTCCCCTCTATCCATACCTCCGTTGGTGTAGACTGTGTGATGATGCATGAACCTTCTTCCTTCACTAGTTCTATGATCATGCAGAGTCCTTCTCCATTTATCACCATCTCTCTGTGGAGTGTATCCTTCTATCAGCGTACCAATAGTCTCTGCTGCAAAAACACACAGACAAAACAAAACAATGCTCCGCCGAAGCGGTGCCACCTTCCTCCTCTGCGTTAGAAAAGGTCCTACAATGGTCCATATAGATCTAGGAATCTCTCTCTCTTACTTGGCCCTCCATCAAGGTAGCCATCAACACCTATTACTAACCTTCCCACTTGGGTGTTGTCCATCAATTACTTCCTTAATCCTTTACCACCACATCGTCTCCAAGTCGCAGAAAATGTCCAGATTCTCCTGGTAGGTCTGGCAGAGAAGCCTTCACCTTTTCTAAAGAAAGTCTGCATAACATTGTTAGTTGAGACACAGCATGCTACTTCATCCTGTCTTCTTATCAGTCCTGATAAGCCTTTTATATTAGGAAGTACACATTCTCAGTTTGTTACCTGTATAAAAGACACCTGTCCACAGAAACAATCAATCAATCAGATTCCAAACTCTCCACCATGGCCAAGACCAAAGAGCTCTCCAAGGATGTCAGGGACAAGATTGTAGACCTACACAAGGCTGGAATGGGCTACAAGACCATCGCCAAGCAGCTTGGTGAGAAGGTAACAACAGTTGGTGCGATTATTCGCAAATGGAAGAAACACAAAAGAACTGTCAATCACAAAATCAGCAGGGGATCAAATACTTTTTTCCCTCACTGTATGTGTGTATGTATGTGTGTATATATGTATATATATTTATATGTGTATATGTATGTGTATGTGTATTATCTCCCGAGTGGCGCAGTGGTCTACTAGAGATCCTGGTTCAAATCCAGGCTCTGTCGTAGCCGGCCGCGACCGGGAGACCCATGGGGCGGCTCACAATTTGCCCAGCGTCGTCCAGGGTAGGGGAGGGAATGGCCGGCAGGGATGTAGCTCAGTTGGTAGAGCATGGCGTTTGCAACGCCAGGGTTGTGGGTGTTCGATTCCCACGGGGGGCCAGTATGGAGAAAAAAATTAAATAATGTCTGCACTCACTCACTCTGGATAAGAGCGTCTGCTAAATGACGTAAATGTAAATATGTGTGTGTGTGTATATATATAAAAAACATGGGGGACTGGAAGTGATGCAGACAATTACATTGATGGAAGTTACAATCTATCTGCAATATTAAGCTGATCTACCCCCTTAAAAAAACAAATTAAAAAAAATAATAATATTAATTACCTGAAAATTGTATGTCATCCAGTCTTAAAATGTCTGCAAAAACCAAATATTGAAATACTGTTAAATATTTAAAAAACCATTGTTATCCATTGAGTGCATTGTTATCCATTGAGAGAGGGATATAGAATAGTACTGGGTAATTTATTTATACAACTGTGATGTAACTGAATATCCACTAGGTGGAGCCAGTGGTCCACTCTTGATTAGACACTTCACATAAAATAGAAATTTGTTTGGTAAAAACAGTAGGATAAATACATATGTAGGTAGATATATATATATAATATTATACTAACATTCTAGATACACACACACACACACACACACATAATCAATTGACTAGTAATTTTTCTATAACTATGATGTAACTGTACATCCATTAGGTGGAGCCAGTGGTCCACTCTTGAGTAGAGACTTGGTTTGGCATGCATTTTCATGGGTTCTGAGACACCTTGAGACATGTCACATAAAATTGACGTTTGTTTGGTATAAACAGTAGGATATATACATATGTAGGTAGAGTCCATTCTCGTTTAAAAAAATCAATAACACAACATCTCATTCATTATATACTATATCATTTTATACAATACATTATAAAAAATATTCATTTATAAGATACAACATAAAAAATAATTATATATATATATATATATATATATATATCAATATATATATATATATATATATATATATGCATAGTTACATATAGAAGCCTTCATCATATTGAAAATTCAACTCACCTTCAAAATGCTCCATGAGGAATAAATGATTCAAGGAGTCTCTTTAAGATGTATGTCTTCAGGCCTTCTGGTCCTCTGGGTCTTTTTTCTTGGTTGACTGAGACATCCCACGGACGCTCTTTTATGGGGTCAAATGGATCTGTTTAGGTCAGCAGTAAAACGGGACATCTTTAAGAATACAATTACCTTTTTTGTTTTTAATTAACTGAGACATCCACTGGACATTCCGTCCTCGGACACCTCCCGGACATTCCCGGACGCCCCCCCCGAGAGCTATTTTTAAAAGGTTAAAGGTTAAACAGGTTTAAAAAAGTAGTTTCAAAGACACTTGGGGGACCACATGTGTACATATAGTTCCCTTGTGTGTAAGGGACCCCCTAGATGAGCAAACTGTTGACCATTAAAATATGGATAGCTGAGAACTCTTTCTAAAAGGTTAAAGGTTCAACAGGTTTAAAAAACAGTTGTTTGAAAGATACACCACACACGCTCACACACACACACACAACCCAAGGAACCAATGGCTCTTGTGTAGGGAGAGAGAGAGAGAGAGAGAGAGAGAGAGAGAGAGAGAGAGAGAGAGAGAGAGAGAGAGAGAGAGAGAGAGAGAGAGAGAGAGAGAGAGAGAGAGAGAGAGAGAGAAAGAGATAGAGAGGGGAGGGGCGGAGAAAGTGAGAGAGAGCTGTAATTCATTGAAGGTATATATAATTTTCTTTCAAACCTTTTATTTTCTTCTAAAATGTTACTACATAAATGTAAGCATTTATATACAATTATTAAAGTTCACTAAACAATATTGAATATTAAACTATGACACTAATGTTTACTACTAAACCTTTATATGGATCATAAACTGTATTATTACACAATACTACACCTTACTAAACAATACATGTTTAAATGTATAATTATTATAATAATCATAATTATTCTCCTTTTCAGGGGCCTTTTGTAACCCGACACCCCCATCAGTCTCCAAATCCCCGTCTTCAAGCTGTGAGGGACTCAGACGTTGCCTCTTCCACCAGGCTCTCCATGGCCTTCAAGGTTTTGCATGTTTTCTTTTCCATGATAGATCAACCTTCTTGCCGATAAGCCCAAGTTTTGTCTTGAGGACAGAAGGGACCATCTTTGTAAATGTTCACGATGGTTGTCACGTTCGTTTACAGACGGGTCAGACCAAGGCGTATATGTTTATTTGGAACGAATAAACAAGCGAAAAACAACAAACGAAACGAAACATGAAGTCCAAGGTAGACACAAACAACATACCTCACACGGAACAAGATCCCACAACCCACTAGTGCCAATAGGCTGCCTTAGTATGGTCCCCAATCAGATACAACGAGCGACAGCTGCCTCTGATTGGGAACCACACCGGCCAACATAGATCTAGACATCCTAGATCTAAACATAGAAAATGCAACATAGAAAATCACAACGAGGAATATACACACCCTGACTCAACATATAAAAGTCTGAGTCAGGGCGTGACAATGGTGGAAAAACTGTTGCACTTGTTTCATCATATCAAGCACCTTAAAGAGATTCGTATGACTTTCAAATCATCTGGCCCACCGACTTCCTCTTCCAGTGCATACCCAGGCAGGGATGTTCCATTCAGGGCCTTTTAGATCTGACATAGAGCAAGTCTTATCTTAAGCCATTCCCTCATGCGAAACGCAGGAGAAAAACTCCCGGTTTTTGGCTGAAAAAGGTTGTTGAGACAGCTGTGTTTGAAAATCTTCACTGTTGAATCGTCCGGTTGGCCTCCACTCATATCAATCCCACCATTAAAACAATCAGGTGCATCACAAAGAATGGCATCGATGGTTTTGTCCTTGTGGCCCAGACATGAAGGACACAACACACCTAGAATTGGCCTAGGAGACATGTTTTCTGGAGTTTTCTGTGGTTCATCTCTCTTGAGGTTTCTTGTCGCTCGTAGTGTTCACAGGACAAGTCTAACACTTACTTATACTCAGGCAGACCTACCCAGAAATTACTTTTTCATTCTACAAGGGGTCACATGCTCACTACAAAGCAGCTCCATAAGTTCACTACAAAAATTCCCAACTGTTTCACATTTTTCATACAGTTCAAACATGAAGTTCAACTAGGTCAGTACACGACACATCAATCACCAGGCCATTACTTTTTATTTCAAACATGTGCTTTACTTCAAAGAAACAGCTGCACTATCAAGTTACATAAGCACACCCTAAATAGCGAAGAGAACATCCGGACAGGATGTCCTTAAAAGGTCATAAACACAGGACACAGGAAAACTCCCCAATCACTTTTTGACAGCAACCGTCTACTATATTCTCTCTCACAGGAGTCTGTGAAACAAGACAGTTGGAGATTGAAACATTGTATGTGTATTCCCTTCCCCCAACTGCTCTGTTCACTCAGACAAACAAACCAGACTGCAGTTTCCCACGCAAGAATTGACTTCAAATCCTAAATTACTTGATATCTTTCAGAAATACATAATTCTCCCCTCCTCATAATTCCATAGGTCTATAGGAGTGTCTCAGATTTTCATTACAACCATTTCTAGTGCATATTGTATATGGTTTCAATATCTTACTATCAGATTTGATAAATAACAGATTATAACATGAAAAGCTCAGTGTTGATTTTAAATATAAACATTAACAAAAAGGGTGTGTAAAACAGTATGTTGGCTTGGCTGATAAAAAGGGTAGATTGAATTTCTCTTGGTGTTGTGGCTCCCAGGTCTACAGCCAATCAAGGACTAGCTACCCATCCCCCACTGCTGCTCTCACCCCCCACCCCCCACCCCATCCCCTGACATGCTGGACTCTCAGGTTCTGGTCAATAAAGTGCAGCACAGCACAGCACAGTACAACTTTATTAGTCCATGTTACAGGGAACAAAGGGAATTTGTCTTTCTGAAGGGGTTGGTCACAGATCTGCCAGTTCAGATCCAATCCCACGTTTTGTTGTCTGGCTCAGGACTCAAACCAGTGACCTTTCAGTTACTGGACTAATTCTCTAACTTCCACCTCCTAACACTTCTAGCATGGGCTTCCTAGGCAAAGTTCCTTTTACACTATCCCATGTGTGGAGAAAACATGAGTCTGTCTCATGATCTGGTAATGAGGTAGTCCTGCCTTCAACTTCAAAATCAGTGTCACCCTCAGGTCAAGAGGGCATTACCTCTTGGTCTAATGGTCAAGACACTGTTTTTTCCCATGGGACACCTGGGTACAGATCCCGCCCATGAAATGTGCACACCTCTCCCAAGGCACCATTCCACTGCTTCCACCAATGTAGTGTTTTTTTGCAAACAGCAACGGTGTAATTCCCCTTTCGTCTCAAACCCGGGTCTCCCTGCCCGTAGGCAAACAAATATATTGTAGTGAATTCAGGGGGTAGCCCCAAACTGGTTTTGAACCTGGCTTCATCAACTGTCAAGCCAACACCTTAAGCGTGTTAGGTTCTAAATGAACCTAGTAAAACTCAGGGACGTTTAGTAAAGCTCAAACCAAGTTTATTCACCCGTTGGGTCATTCAGCTGCATAAGACAAAGAACATATTCACACAAGCACTGGTATTTAACCCTTTCTCCTATGCTGAGCCCCTCCTTACACATCTGAACAGCCAATACACCTCTGTTGCTATCCAGAAGATTAGTGATATATGTTCTTCCTCACTTCATCTAACCTGACCTCTGCCCAAATTGCTCACTCCTCCCCAACTCACGGCTGTCATGTTGACTTGTACCAGACTGTGTCTCTTCTCCTCCAATAGGATCCCTGATGGCTAACAATAACATATCCTGACAGAATGGAAACGTTATACATTCCCCTCTCTCCCTCAGTGACATGAATAAGCCTATTTCATGTTTAGAAGTCAGAACCCAACAAGCGCTACGCCAAGAGGTCCGAACCTCTCAATGATGTGGCTAGGTGTTGGATTAAGGTCGCTACATTACCCCCTTCCTTGGGGAGAGCATGCCCCCACACTTCTTTATAGCAAGTCTCTCATGTGTACATGCCTCTTTGATGGCCTCACAGGCACTATCCCACTTCTGACACCAATGTAACAAATTAAGGGATAGCTCCAACCGGGACTCGAACCCGGGTCCAGTGACAATCAAGCCAACACCTTATCCATTACACCAAGAGATCAGAAGGTGGTAATTGGTAGGTGTTGTGTTCAGCTTGCTACAGTATATACTTATATAGGGCAATGTGTGATCTGGGAGCGGCAGCACTACCACTAGTGCTCCTGACACAGCCGAACACAATCTTTACCTTCTGAACCTTAAAAACTGACCTAAAGTCAGATACATTTAGACAAACCACCATGTGAGCAGCAAGTGTAGGGTTAATGGAGTGAAGTGGGGGATGGGTAGGACCACCAGTATCAACTATATGTCTATGAATGCATTACTATTAATGCAGTACTAAAACGGATGGATGCTCTTCATCAACACCATCTCACCTGTGAAACTAGATATCAGCAATCAATCAACAAGATTCATGAAATGGAGCAAATGAAGACATTAGAACTGCTAAAGGTCAGATATTATATTCTGACACCAATTTCCTACTGGTAGATTTAGTACATGATCTGTCAATCCTGAGAGCAACGCTCTCTCTCCTCCTCTTCCCCCATCTCTCTTTGCTGGGGTGAAGTTTCCCCTAGATACAGATCTAGGATCAGCTTCCCCTCCCCCAAACCTAACAAGGATCATTAGTGCTGGGAATTTAAACCTGATCTAAAGCCAGTGTCTATTTGGGAAACTTGTCCCCTCCCCCACAACTCTACATGTGGATGCGGCTTCCTCCATCTCACCATGTTCACAAAGAAAACGGCAGTGTATTTCAGCTGTAAGTATTTTGAAGTTACTAGCTATATTCTTTGAATTGAATTGACTTAGCTTCATTATTATTCAACCAGTAGAGAGGCCTCTGTGTAGTTGGAGAAAAATACTCTTTACCCCAGGTCTCCTTGAGATGACCAGTAGAGGCCTCTGTGTAGTTGGAGAAAAATACTATTTACAGATGAGCTTTGGGTTTCTAGGTATGTTTAGACCCAGGTAAGTATTAAATGGTATCCTCTCTAGTTCACTTGTTGTAAAATTATCTGAGATACACATGAGGTCACTTTTTCCCCAATGTATTGAATTTCCAGATAGTTTGCCAAATGAATTGATTAAGTCTAGTAGGTTAGGGACAGAGGCTACTGGGTCTGAGAGGTATAAAAGCACATCGTCTGCATATAACGAAATGATGCTTTCTATGTTTCCTACTTTAAGACCTTGGATATTAGGATGATCCCTTATTTTTATCGCCAGGGGTTCAAGGGAGACAGCGAAGAGCAGAAGACTGAGTGGGCAACCCTGCTGGACAGATCTAGGTAGTTCAAAGGGACTGTGTGTGTGTGTGTCCAGTGTGTGTGTGTCCAGTGTGTGTGTGTCCAGTGTGTGTCCAGTGTGTGTGTGTTTGTGTCCAGTGTGTGTGTGTGTGTCCAGTGTGAGTGTGTGTGTGTCCAGTGTGTGTGTGTGTGTGTGTGTGTGTGTGTCCAGTGTGTGTCCAGTGTGTGTGTGTGTGTCCAGTGTGTGTGTGTGTGTCAGTGTTA